>NW_026652283.1:61886913-62017868 GCF_009828535.3 Hylobates moloch
CAATGAGAACACATGGACACAGGAAGGGGAACATCACACTCCAGGGACTGTTGTGGGGTTGGGGGAGGGGGGAGGGACAGCATTAGGAGATGTACCTAATGCTAAATGACCTAAATGACGAGTTAATGGGTGCAGCACACCACCATGGCACATGGATACATATATAACAAACCTGCACATTGTGCACATGTACCCTAAAACTTAAAGTATAATAATAATAAAAAAATAAGAAAAAATAAATAAATAAATATTAAAAAAAAGATTTAAGACACAATTCTGAATATAACTTTTGGTAATTCAAAAGACTGTGGTAAGTTTCATAAAAATACTGTTACAAAAACTGAATTGGGTGATGTGTATTAAAACAATTTGTCTTTGAGAAGTTCTACACATATAAGTTGCTGTAGTCACGTATATATTTTAATCCTCATAAGTGCAAGCATGGTCTCATTTATCTGTGCATCCATGAGGGCTAGGAACTTCTTATATTTTTCCTGGTATAGTTAGCACCAAACACAATTCCTGGCATGTTTGGTATTCAATAAGTCTTTACTACCTAACTGATTGATTGATGAGTTGATTGCTAAATGAGTAAATGATTGAATTAAGAAATGAAAAGGTATTTAATAAATACAGAAAAGTATGTTCTTTTCTTTCCTCCATTTTTGTCCATTTTTATAAATGTTGTTTCTGTTTTTCTTTTTCTTTAATTTTTCTTTTTTTTTTTTGAGACAGAGTATCACTGTCGCCCAGGCTGGAGTGCAGTGGCGCAATCTCAACTCACTGTGAGCTCCACCTCCCGGGTTCACGCCATTCTCTTGCCTTAGCCTCCTGGGTAGCTGGGACTACAGGTGCCCGCCACCACGACCGGCTAATTTTTTTTTTTTTTTTTTGTATTTTTAGTAGAGGCGGGGTTTCACTGTTAGCCAGGATGGTCTGGATCTCCTGACCTCGTGATCTGCCCGCCTTAGCCTCCCAAAGTGCTGTTGTTTTTCTTTGTCTGAACAATTAACAGTACATTCATCTGTATTTCCATAGTATTTGGAAAATAACTTTAGATGTAGTTTTTGACTTCATAACTTCCTTTGGCATGATATTGACTCATCATATTGAATAATAATTGTGTAACAACATATTCATATCAGAATGAGATTAGCTATTTTATTTTGTTAATCTCAGTACCTTCACTGTGTCAGAGACAAAATAGATGCTCAATAAATTTTTGTCACATTGGATTAAAAAATATATATATATAAAATTGATAATTTCCCATATTAAAACAGTCTATGAATAGGGAAGTGATTTATCTCATGAAAATGGTAAATTTCTGAGTTTTCTCTATGATAAAAAAAGATTTTATTTTTTAGTAACTTTATGTTTTTCTCTTTTAAAAAAACTGTAACAGATAAGAATATTCTTTTTCATGTAAGAATCAGATAAAATCTGAGGCACTTCCTAACCAATCTATCTAAACAAATTACATAATTGAGGAAGTCACATAACACTGCATTTTTTCAGAACTCTTGAGTGCCTGAATACTAGGAAGAAGAATCATTTTCATAATTTAGTTGTAGTTTACAAATCTTGACCTTAGTACTTCCTCTATCTGGATTCTGTTTTGACCACAGGAGTTGTCTAGTGTTTTGATCAGATTACCATTCAGGAATGTGGCTCTTTCAGGAAACTGTTTGAGGAAGTATGTTAACAGGGTTCCAGTAGAACCAGTAACACACAGTAGTTGTTTTCCTTAGCAGCATTTCTTTCAATTACCCAAGTTATTCGTGAGGAGCTGTCATCCTTTTTCTCTCTAAAGTGGTCATTAGAGAGAAGCTCATTCAGGTGTAAGCTTATCTACATAATGTGGGCATTTTCACCTTGGCATTGGCCATTTGACAGTTTACAATATCACCCTTCCATTCTCAAGCACCCAAAAACCTAAAAAATAAAAATGATAGTTTAACTTGGGCACTCAAATAAATAGAATTCTTAACCTGGATCATTCTTAAAACTTAACTCCTCCTACTTTCCCTATCCATTATACATTAGTATCTTGATTAAAAATTTAGTGAGCCTGCTTAAATTGTGAGGTCTTAAACAATTTACCAATCAAAATTTTTATTTGTATAATGCATTAACACCTTTCCAAGTGCTTTCAAATGTTATTTTGCTTCTCTAAAATGTTGTATTTGTCTCATCAGCTGTCAAACAGATGGAATTGCTGTCTGTTCGCTACAAGTAGAGTGCTTTAAAGAACAGAAATAATTTATAAAGCACTCCGAACTTACTGAAGATGGAATTACCTTTAGGTGCTAACCCTGGGTAGAAGCAGAGCTGTAGCCACCTAGGTGGTGTGATTTTAAGAGCTTGAAAAAGCCCCTACAGATTAAAAGCAAACAAACAACAAGAAAAGCAAAAGCAAAGTCCCCTCACCTTCCCAACAGAAAACTCCACTAGTAAAGATTGATCTCTGTAACATATAAGGCCTCTCATTTTCTCTGCTAAAATTCAAAGACCTTTGCAATATTAAACACTTTAAAATGTATCAGTTACTTGTATCTGAGTGTAAATGAACTTATCGGATGCTCTTGCAAAGGCTTTCAGGGTGCTAGGAAGACATGAAAGTCCAGGTGCCTGGGAGAGAGGAGATGCGCAAAGAGTAAAAACATATAGAAATGGCAGGGTGGGGCCAAAGCAAACACATTTAATTTGTTTAGCTAGTATATTATCTTAACTTAGAGAAATCCTGAAATTCTACATAAATATTAAGGGAAGTTATTGTTATTAATATGCCTGAAATTATTCTTAATAAGCTCTTGAAAAGTAAATTCAAATATAACAGCTCCAGTATTTGCTGAGAAATACTGATTTTTTCAGGCTGTTATGATGAAATTTAAAACACTTAAACTATGAGTAACATTTTTAAAAAATATCTAAGCGTAGTCAAATTAGAAGCCTTGATGGATAATGCACATCCTTTTCTCCAACATACGTACATGCTGTAGGAACTTCACATAAGAACAGCACAGCAGACACACACAAGTCCTATTACACCCATTTTGAAACTAGTGATAAGGCTAGAGACATAAAGGGAAAAAAGTCTCAGTCCTAAGACAGCCCCCAACCCCCACTCACAAAAATCACAAACCCCACCTGCCTTCCACCACGCTGCCATTAAAGGAATAGCTATCTGTTCCCTGTTCCTCTTGTGTCACTCCTGATAGCTCCCACTGCAAAGTAATCCCACCACTGCACCAATTGAAATGAATATGTAATGGACAGTTCACCAAACTGCCTAGCATTGGGCATTGCTATGGGTTGGATATAGTTTGTTTGGTCCCACCAAGTCTCATGTTAAAATCTGATCCCTAGTGTTGGAGGTGGGGCCTAAGGGGAGGTGTTTGGGTCATGAAGCAGACACCTCCTGAACGGCTTGGTGCTATCCTGGCAGTAATGAGTGAGTTCTTGCTGTATCAGTTCCCATGAGAGTTCCCCCAAGAGCTGGTTGTTAAAAAGAGCCTCGTCCTTCTTTCCTCTCTCTCTTTCTCTCTTGCCTCCTGTCTTGACATATGTTCTGCACATACTGGCTCCCCTTCATTTTCTGCCAGGAATGGAAGCTTTCTAAGGCTCTCATCAGAAGCAGTTGCTGACACCATGCTTCTTGTACAGCCTTCAGAACCATGTGCCAAATAAACCTCTTTCCTTTATATATTATCCAGCCTTAGCATTCCTTTACAGCAACACAAATGGACTAAAACAGGAATATTCAAGCACATGCCTATCACAAGTTCACAATTACCTTATCTTCTAGCCAACAGCAAATAAACAGAGAAAGAATGCCTGTCAATCAGCATTAGCTTAGCACAACTCCCTAGTCTCCCCAAATACCACACCACACCCAAATAGACATTATCACAAAGCTATCATATCTCCCATGTTCTCCCAAAGGCCCACTTATCTTCCAAAAAAGTTGATTGTTTTCCAGTAAGTGCCCTTCTCTCCCTCCCCTTTCCCTATTAAGATAGTATATAAGTCCCAAATTCTAACCACTCCTTTGAGTCACATTTTTCTGTGAACTCTAGTACATACATGAATAAAAATATCTTTTCTCTGCTAGTCTGTCTTTTGTCAGCTTCATTTGCAGGCCCCAGATAACTGAACTAAGATAGCAGAGAAGAAGTTTTTCCTCCCCAACAAATGCTTCCTAACAATATGGTCTTTGCAACGCACAAGGAAATTTTAAAATGTAAATCAGAATATGTTGGTCCTTGTCTTAAAACTCTTGAGAGACTTCCATTGCAATTAGAATAAAATTAAAACTGCAGATCTTGCAAGATCTTCCCCTCCCTGTCTCTCCAGCTGCACAAGGCACCACACTCCTACATTCTCACTATGATCCAGCCATGTTGGTCTTCTTTAGTTTCCTGTAGCATGCTAAACTGCCTTACCGTGGGATTCTTGCACTTACCAAATCCTGCTGTTTAGAACATTCTCTCCCACTTTCCATATGTATCACTGCTAATCCTTAGAATCTTACCTGAAATGCCACCTCCTTAGAAAGTCGTTTTGATCACCCTATATGAAGTAGGTTATCCAACATCCCACTGCCAATCCACATTTTTCCCAGTCTTAGCCTCTTGTCTCTTGTTTCCAATTGAGATAAAAATAAAAATCATTTTAAGAAGACACTTTTCAGTAATTTTCAAACCAAAAAAAAAACGAAAAAACCTCTTAGACTACCAACTCAACTTTTACCTGTTCATCCTTTGCTTCTAAGGCAAACTTCCTCCATTTCTCCCATTTCCTCATTGTTGAATGAGGATATATAATGGATTTAAAATTTTTGAAATAACATCTCATAATTACTTGCTAAACAAGATTTTTAAGAAGTTGGCTTCAATAACAAAGTGTGAATTGCAAAAATCCATTTTCTGAAATTCTCCTTTATGAAACATTTGAATTTGTCTTACTGGATTTAACACTTTTTCCAATGGTTAATTGTTCTGTTTCTGAACTCTTTACTATCCATGCATTTATATAACTGTGCTATATATTATCTATACAATAGTCTCTTAAATGAAACCCTATGAACCAAAAATGCAAATAATTGGTTTCTCTAATTTTGCATCATTCTTTTCTTGGAAAAAAAATGCAATGATGTAGGATACTCTCATAGAGGATTAAAACGTTAATATAGGCCAGGCACAGTAGTTCATACCTGTGATCCCAACACTTTGGGAGGCTAAAGCAGTAGGATCACTTGAGCCCAGGAGTTCTAGACCAGCCTGGGCAACACAGCGAAGTCCCTTCACAAATAATAATTTTTTTAAAAATCAGTCAGGCATGGTGATGTGTTCCCATGGTTCCAGCTACTTGGGAGGCTGAAGCAGGAGGATCACCTGAGCCCAGAAGGTCAAGCCTTCAGTGAGACATGATTTTGCCACTGAATTCTAGCCTGGGTGACAGAGTGAGACCATGCCTCAAAAAAAAAAAAAAAAAAAAAAAAAACACTTTAATATAAAGTCACACCAAGACAACTTATTTCCAATATTGTACAATAATAAGTGATTATCAGACCAACATTCCTTAGGCACTATAGAGTACTATATCACTTGAAAATTAACAAAAATTTAATTGTATTTTAAATAAGGACTTGAGGCTGGGCATGGTGGCTCACACCCGTAATCCCGGCACTTTGGGAAGCCAAGGCAGGTGGATCGCTGAGCTCAGGAGTTTGATAGCAGCCTGTACAGCATGGTGAAACTCTGTCTCTACCAAAAATACAGAAAATTAGCTGGGCAAGATGGCACACGCTTGTGGTCCCAGCCACTGGGTGGCTGGTGGGAGGATAGCTTGAGCCTGGGAAGCAGAGGTTGCAGTGAGCTGAGGTCCCGCCCCTATACTCCAGCCTGGGTGACAGAGTGAGACCCCATCTATAAATAAATAAATAAATAAATAAATAAATAAATAAATAAATAAATAAATAAATAAAGTTTAAAAGTTGGCAAAATATGGCCTCTGAGCTAAATCCAACCCAATCTGACATCTGTTTTTGTACAGTCTCTAAACTAAGAATGGTTTTTATTGTTTTAAATGGCTGAAAAAAATTTTAAGAATAGTATTTCCTGCCATGTGAAGACTGTATGAAATTCAAATATCAGAGATCATTAAGTTTATTGGAACAAAGCCAGACCCATTCATTTATATATTGTCTGTGGCTGCTTTCACAGTACAACAGCAGGGTTGAGTAGCTGCAACAGAGACACTATGTCCTGCAAAGCCTAAAATATCTGGCCCTTTACAGAAAGATTGCTGACCCCTGTTTCAAACAACTTTTTTTCTTAAAATATACTTTATTGAATTTATTCTTTCAAAAATCAATAATACATTCATAGGGGAAATGATTACTCCCTCTTAGCCAGACTAGTAATCAGCCAAGACACTCTCTAATCCTCACCCATTACATACAAAAATGTTGATAAAAAGAGTCAAACTATAAAAAGTTTGAAGATCTTTATTCTGAGCTAAATATGAGTGACCAACGGCCATGACACAGCCCTCAGGAGATCCTGAAAACATGTGCCCAAGGTGGTCAGGCTACCACATGGTTTATACAATTTTGAGACATAAGACATCAGTTAATACATATCAGATATAGATTGGTTTGGTCCAGAAAAATGAGACAATTGGAAGCAGGGGGCTTCCAGCTCATAGGTAGATTCAAAGATTTCCCCATTGGCAATTGATTGAAAGAGTTAAGTTATTGTCTAAAAGCTTAGAATTGATAGAAAGGAATGTCTGGGTTAAGGTAAGAGTTGTGGAGACCAAGGTTTTATCATGTAGATGAAGCCTCCAGGTAGCAGGTTTTAGAGATAATAGATTGTAAGTATTTCTTATCAGAGTTAAAGAGTCTGTTCTATTGGTAATTCCAAAACGGAGGTGGGTATAATGAGGCATGACTACCCTACCCCTCCCCATCATGTCCTGAACTAGTTTCTCAGGTTAACTTTGGAATGCCCTTGGCCAAGAAGAGGGATCTATTCAAATGGTTGGTGGGCTTAGAATTTTGTTTTTGATTGACAAAAACAAGAATTTTCTATGCTACAGGCCACACTAGTCTCCCTGCTTTTCCTCAGTAAGCCAGGCATATGTCCGCCTTAGGGCTTTGGGCTGGCTTTTTCTTTTTCTCTTTCTTTCTTTTTTTTTTTTTTTTTTTTTTGAGACAGTGTTTCACTCTGTTGCTCAGGCTGAGCATAGTGGCAGGATCACAGCTCACTGCAGCCTCAACCACCAAGGCTCAAGTGATCCCCTGACCTCAGAGTCCTGAGCAGCTGGGACTATAGATGCATGCCACCTCACCTGGCTAATTTTTGACTGTTTGTAGAAATGAAGCCTTACTATGTTGCCCAGGCTAGTCTCAAACCTCCTGAACACAAGCACTCCTCCTGCCTCAGCTTCCCAAAGTGCCGGGATTGCAGGCATGAGCCACTGCATCCAGCCTTGCACTGGCTCTTGCTTCTGCCTGGAATACTCTTCCTCAAGATAGCCACTTTCAGCTCCAGGAAGACTTTGTGACATACAAAAACTCCATAAAACTGCAATCCAGTACTCCCAGTTCCCTTACCCTAAACTTTTTGCCTTCCATAGCATTTAACACTATCTAAAATACTACATAATTTACTTATTTAGTTTTGTTTATTGTGTGTCTTGCCCCATAAATTCAAAATTGCCCACTTTGTTCATTATGTGTCTGGTACATAGCAGCTCCCAATAAATATTTGTGAAGTGAATGAATAAATGAATGAAATTTTCAATTAACATCTAATATTTACCTATTATTTCCCTTTGCACTGGTGTACCACTTACGTTATTTTATTCCTTTGAGGTTGTGTTAGTTTAAATACATGTATTAGTTTTGCATATGCTTATTTCCTTACATAAAAGTTTGCTGTATATCTCTACAACTTTCATTTCAGCAACTTGTAACTAGGACTTAACATATGGTTCCCTGGAATAGGCTTAACTCTGTGCCAGTATCTCAGAGAGCAGTAACTGAGGTCCAGACTCCAAGCAGAAAAACAGTATCAGATCCCTTATTCCATTAAAAAAAAAAAAAAAATCAAGTGAGCAGCATTTAAAAACATTCTGGACCTAAGACATCAAATATCTTTCCCCAACAGCTTGCTCAATAAACACCCAAGCCACCTTTGCTAAGTCCACTCTGTACTAGTCTTGTGAATCATTTACCTAGCCATCCTCAATTCAAACATATGAACAAAAAATACAAACAGATTTTTATAACCAAAAATGCAAAGAAGTCACCCTCCAATATAAAAAATAGCAAAATATAAACCTTAATATGTCATCGTTAATCACAAAGCCTCTTGTGCAAAAAATGTATACGGGTTTATGTGTATTAACATCTGAGTGTTTTCCTTTAACCACAGAAACTCAGTTTTATTATATACATATTACAAGTCACTGCTGTTGGGCATAATTAGAAAATGATAGCACTGACATAGAAATGGGAAATATGTGTGGCTTGGTTAGGGGTTCATTCAATAAATTCACTTTCTTTCCTAATTAATATGTAGGGAAAACAATGAATCCATAAAGTAGGGATACTATGGACAAGGATATTAAGCTTTACACACTGGTCTCTGCCCTTGAGAAGCAAACATCCTATTAGGATGAACACAAATATACCAGTCAATAGCACACCAAGATGGACTCTATGGTAGACATCTCAGTTCAGAAGTGGGGCAGCACAAAGAGGAAGAAGGCTGACTTTTCCTGAGGGGAAGTATTCTCCAGGCCTGACTTCTAAACATTCACCTCCACTATTCTTCCTCACTCTACAGTTGCAGTATGTATACCTTCCTCAGTCATATTATTTCTTCATATCGCTCCTGTGGGTAACTCTGCTATTATAGTACCCAGGAAGTATTTAAGGATTTGGCTAAGCATTAAAAGGGTTATACTGTAGTGTCCAACAGGTGAGAATAAATACCCAAGCCACCTTTGCTAAATCCACTCTGTATTTGTCTTGTAAATTTTTTTCCTAGCCATCCTCAATTTGAACATATGCTCACCATACCTGTTGGACACTATAGTATAACCCGCTTAGTATAAGCACTTTGTCGTATGTGTAGCTTTGTTTATTCTTCAGAAACCTAAAAAAATCCTACTTTCACATGAGGAAAGGTAATCAGTAAATATTTGTTAAGTATGTGTTCTTCATGTGTTTTTTTTATGAATACTCAAGTTTAACGATCTCAATAGCACAGATACAAAATAATTTAAAATTTTATTTTAAAGCAAACAACAATTTAGACAATAATAAAAAACTGAGACCACTTTTAAAGATTACACCTACATTGTAAATCAAAATAAGCCAGTATCATATTTAAATATATTTATGTTTATTCTGAATTCTGCACTAGTACATAATCAATGAAATGCCTACATGGTATCTAATATAAATATTGGTAGACATGTACACAGAAAAATAAAAATGTTAAAATAGTACAATGATGAAAAGTCAGGTAATACCATATACATGTCAAGAAAAAGGGTTTTGATGGGGAATGAGAGAAACAAGGGCAAATGGACATTTAAAATGGAAATTGTAGTTGATATGCCTTAAAGACTCTTCCAAGAACAGACTCTCAAGTTGCTTTCAACATGCCTTACAGAGATACATTCTTTCTAAGTCCAACTTTTTATAGTGCTTGTAAAGAATTGCATCACCCCAAATTGCAATGTAATGTAACAGTAAAAACTGAAGCTAACTGAGGGAAACAATCCCATCCAGTGTGTTAATTATGCAGAGGTTAAAAAAAAAACAAAAAACTCAGGTCTCTTTAAATATTAGCCAAGATGACAGTAACAGGAAAACAACTGAAACACGGTCTGCAAGACACAAACTGGCAACCTCTCTGTTGTGCAGCACACTGCAGGCATTCAAAATCCGTTAATGAAGAGATGAATGAATAAATGAATGCAAAAACTTACAGATAAAAATTAATGAAACAAATACACTTTGGGAAAATAATGAGAAAAAAATTCCACCAGGCTTGCAAGAGACTGTTAATATTAAACTAACACAATTATTTGAAAAGTACTTAATGAGAAGTTAGTTCACTTTGAAAAATAAACACCTAGAGTGAGTACAAAACCATCTTATAAATCAGCAGAGTAACCCAATTATCATCTGTTCTTACGCTGTTCAGACACCCTAACAACCAACTTCTTAAACTCACTGATCATATAATTCAGCAATAAATGAAATAACCTGTCCTTCTCTGTGTGGTCAGTGACTACTGATCAATAAGAGTGTCATGGGGAGGAAGAGGCGCTGTAGCAGCAGGAAGGATAAAGCATGCCCCCTGAGGAAGTGAAGACAAAGACAATGCCTTCCAGACTACTCCAACTCATCTAACAAATGCAAATACAGGGGCATCTGTGATCTATGATTTCTGTTGTTAGAGGCCCAAGGGGAAGCAATAAGAGAAAGAAGGCATAGGTAAGTAACAATTATTATCAACTATAGACCCAGGCATGATATAAAACAAGTCTATTCATTTGCTTACTTTAAAAAAATTAAACTTCTTCCTCTCAGATTTAAACAGATATTAACAACTCTACAGTTTGTCTTTTAGCTCTCATCAATATCAATTATTTCAAGACAATCTATTTTTTTCTAAATGGGAATGAGGAAGGGAATAGAAACAAGAAAAGTCCTAAAACTAAGGAACTTGTCTTTCTTCCATCCGATCTCTTTTAGCAGACATTAATTCTGGAGTAGACATTACATGGACCAAAGGGAACTAAGTTCAGAGAGCTATAATTGTTGGTTTGGAAACTCAAGGCAGCTACAAACCTCAGTATCTCCTCCAAAAATAGACAAGAGACAAATAAACCTAAAATACAACAAATGATCACCAATTCAAAAATCACTTTAACCTCACAATCATAAGTGGTAATTCTACTGAAATATATTATTTCTTCATTTACTTCAAAGAGAAATACAATACCTTTGATTTAGTAATTTCCCTACTAAATGGAAATGTATGTGGTGTTAAAAGGCAGTGATCTAACTGTGAAGAAATAAAATTTGGGTCAGTTGCTTTTCTCAAAATTTTTAGAATTGAGCAAAAATTGATCTCAATATTGGAAGGTACATAACTGACTACTAGAAATTTTGTCTATTAATAAATGTGTAACCAATGCCTAAGCCAAGGAAAAAAAGTAACAAAAGAAAGTGGGTTAAAAATAAGTTTTGGGGTGTTGTCAGTAAGGAAAAAAAAGGAAGGAAAAATTAACATAACCAGCAATTCACAGTGGTATCCCAATAACCAAGCCTAAAATAAAGATAAGTTGAATTTATTAAGCGATGCAAATATTAAAAGAACAGTGACCTGAAAAAACACAATCAAATAAGATTTAAAGTAGGTCTGAATGACAGTCCCAGATAGCACCAACTACCTTTTTCCCCTCAAAAACAAGGCTTATAAGATTTCAGAAAGTGAACCATTTTGACCTCTCAATGAAATAGGTTAGAAATGTGGGAATATTTGGACCAAGTCCGACCTTAACATATGTATGATGTATCTGCATCTCTCTCCATTTAATAAGCATGTTTTCCAACTGGGACCTTTGGAGGTTTATTTATTTGTTACATTGTGCTCAATATTGAAGGAAAAATATTACAAAGCATCCACCCAAAACGTAAATACCTTTGAACCCTTCTATTCCAGTAGTCCTCAAACTTTTTAGGAAATTCAACATTCTCATTATCCAACTCCTCCACCAAATATATTTTAACTTATTTTGATAGTTACATTTTCCAGATTTAAAATTATGTGCTTGAGAACTGTCTGACATTCCATGGGGCCAATGCAAATCCCTTGGCTTATCAAACTCCTCCTTGATATACAAAATCAAGGAGGAGATGCCCAGCTCCGAGGGACAAGTGTATATGCACCACTTGTTTGCACAGGGATTTCAGTAGGATAGTTTTTATCTCTGTTTATGCCTGGAAGATGGGTTGGTTATGTAACAAAAAAAAAGCCTTGATGCTAGTAGAATTTCAACCTCTGATAGTGAAAGGTCTTGAAACACCACAGCCAGAGTTGCTGGTGTCTGAGCTAGATGCCCAGGTAGCAAGAGAACACAGTTCAACATTGAATGAGTGCCTGGTTATGTTCAAAGCACTGTGCTTAGACTTCTATACAGATGCCATGACTGAACATTTAGAAAATTATAAAAAGAATGATTGCTCATTTCAAGAAAAAAAAAAAAACTCTATTAAAAAGAAGAAGGAAAGGTATCTAGAGAAAGAAAACAATAGTGAGAGAATTTGATGAAACCGTTGAGAGTGTTTCTTAAAATATGATTCAAAGACCAACAGCTTTAGAAGCAACTGATACTAGTCCTTGAAAATGCAGATCTGGCTGGGCATGGTAGCTCATATCTGTAATCCCAGCACTTTAGGAGGCTTGCTGGGATTGAAGCAGGAGGATTGCTTAAGCCCGGGAGTTTGAGAGCAGCCTGGGCAACATGTTGAAACCCCATCTCTGTACAAAAAATAGAAAAATTAGCCAAATGTGGTGGCACACCTCTGTGGTCCCAGCTACTCTGGAGTCTGAGGTAGGATAATAGGTTGAGCCTGGGAGATCAAGGTTGCAGTGAGCCATGATGGTGCCACTCCACTCCAGCCTGAGTGACAGAGTGAGACCGTGTCTCAAATAAATAAATAAGTAAATAAAGCAGGTCTCTGGGCCCTACCTCAGACTTCATGAATCAAACCTCTGAGGGGTGATGTCCAGGAGTCTGCATCTTTAAGAAGCCCACCCAGTGTATCTTGTGCACATTAAAATTTAAGAATAACAATATTAAAGAGATTTAAACTATGAATCTATAATCTGCACTTTAGCAGCAATAGGGAACCAGCAGTGAAGCAGAACAAGCTCAAAGCTGTAGTTTAAGAAGGAATATTTTCAGAAGCACATTTACTACCATGAGGTTAATTTGTTACAATGGAAAAAAAAAAACATAAATCCTTTGCAAAAGCAGATTATCTTATTCTAAAATATCCATTTTAATTAAATTCAGACATTTAAATGTAAAACAAAGCAAGAAATGTAGTTTTAAAATGTTTTCAATGTTGTTATTCAAAACAAGATTTGAATGTTTTTGCTATGTATCGGTCTAATTTATGAAACTAGAGAACAAGTCCTTGACATTGTACAGAAATCAAGACTTAAAGTCTAACTAATCTATAAACATCTTCAAAATATCTCATCTGTGAAAAGTCGACATTGTTCTCATATTAGTGACTCCTGAGTATTGTTGTAGGAAGCCATCTCTTCCCTTTTGCTCAGTCTGCCTAGACTCACAGTGCTCTAAGGCTGCTCTAAACATGACCCCCATTGTGGAGCCCCTCTCCCAGAATGTGGTGATTCACCACCTTCTCAAGCCTTTCTGCAGCATCTCAGACCTGCTGCCTGAACTTTGTGTCTCCACATTACCTCGTTGCTTACCTGGTGCCTCCAAACAAGTTTTCTGATTTCTGTTACTGGGTATCTTTCTTTATTAAAATAATTATTTATAGCAATTCCAACCAAGGATCCCAAATACTGAATACTGATAATTATCTAATAAATTTCAAGTCATGTAAAAATTTTAAAACATGGACACCCTTCACATTATGTAAATAGATACAATATAAAGGTGGCAAATTAAATGAATAATACATTTAACATCCATGAAAGGAAGAAATAGCAAGAAAACCTTCTACAAAAGAAAGAATACTTCTGTAATTTAAAGTTACCCTTAACTTATTTACTTTGCGATTTCTTATTTTAGTATCTTCCTTTCTTATACTAATGTCATTGAAATAAAGCAGAGTAAACAATATAGTAGCTTTTAGAGAGATATTTTAACAGAAAAATTATCCAGGAGACAAAACCATTTGTCCTTAACCTTGACCCAGAGACTTTACTATTATAACCCGCCAACAGTAACTTTCTTTCTTTTTTTTTTTTTTTTTTTTTTTGAGACAGAGTCTCACTCTGTCACCTAGGCTAGGCTGGAGTGTAGTGGTGTGATCTTGGCTCACTGCAACCTCTGCCTCCTGGGTTCAAGTGAGTCTCCTGCCTCAGCCTCCCAAGTAGCTGTATGCGCCACTATGCCCGGCTGTTTTGTGTTTTTAGTGGAGACGGGGTTTCACCATGTTGGCCAGGCTGGTCTCGAACTTCTGACCTCAAGTAATTTGCCCGCCTTGGCCTCCCAAAGTGCTGGGATTACAGGCATGACCCATCGCACCCAGCCTACAGTAACTTTTAATGCAAAGAGTGACTTGTATTCCGGTGTCTTAAAAAAAAAAAAAAACCTTCTTCAGAGGGCATGTCAAATTCCAAATGGATCATTTCTTAAATTAGCAACACTGTAATATGTTAAATGTGCTCAGTAGTTCATCAAATTACCCTCAGGCACATTTGCTTTCTCAGTTTGACACATGCCTTAACCAGTAAACAGTAAGATCAGGTATTGAGAAAGGAGGAATTAGTGGTGTACTGGTAAATGCTTAACAACTGGCTCCCTAGAGGCCAAAAAAAAAAAAAAAGTTTTGATTTGTAGCATTTGCCAATTTCTGAAGTGTAAATACTCCAACCATGACTAATTTCTAGCTACCATCATGATGTCACTAAATATGGACATGGGAAGAGAGGCATACAATCAGATCTTAGGAGCGGGCATAAGCCAGTTTCAACACGGCACTGGAGGAAGCCACAACACACTGAAACTGTCCCATTGTCTTACAAAGACCCTCTCCTGCTCCCTTGCTCATGACACTGCAGTCATCACCCAAGACCTCATCAATGTTTTGTCCATCTCTTGTCCTCCCAAGCCACACCTTCAGAAATGTCCCTCTCTGAAACCAAATTACCTGGACCTAGCACTTAAAATTTTTACCTTTATTAATAAAAAAGAAGACGTGATTTTCCTCACCTTTCTCACAATACTATGTGATTTCTTGGAATGCTTTTCTGTACTAAGTACTAAATGTCCTGTAACAAATTATACTGAATAAGGCTTAGGGCCTCTAATTTTTTGGCTCAGTTTGGCAACTAATACAGCAGCAGATGGAGACAAGCAGTTAAATATTACTAAATAGGCATTGTGTTGGAAATTAGATAGTAATTCTGAATTAACCAAATAATATTTAATATTTAGATATTTATTCTCCTTTACATTAAAAATATACTATAAAATATACAATATATTCTGCAAATATAAAAGCAAGCAGTAGGAGCTTTCTCTTTTTAAAATGCAATATTGGCAGTATCATACAGATATGAGGAAAAATCCCCACTCCTACCAATAGTGTGGCTTTGGATAAATTGCTTAGGTCTCCTTTTCTAAAATGGGTCCCTTATTCTAAATGGAAATCATAATATCTATATCAGAAGATTTTGTAAGGATTAAATGAAAATAGCATCAAAATGTGCAGTGCTGATAATGCTGATTATGCTCAAAAAATGGTAGCTACTCATCGTTTTAGTTTCCTACATAGTATCTGTCCTCAGCCTGCCAATCTCTTTATAAGACTTTCTAGGGTTATGACAAAGTCACTGCATTGGACACTCAGTATCCACATGGTTTTGAATAGTCCCTGAGTGTCCTGACATCCCACACCTCTGGACCCAGGTGCCACCACAACCCCAGGTCTAACCTTGCCTAAGCTCTTACCACAGCTGCTAGCTCTGAAGCCCTGAGTCAAAGACATACCCTTTGTAAAAAGCAAGCCTAGTAGCACACCTTAATTGGAAAGAGAGACTAAAATGCATTGCTGGGCTTTTAAGAATTGCAAAAGCTAATAGAAGAAAGTAAAAGAGAAGCAGAGGGAGAGTTACTAACTTATTCTAGGCTGACTAGTATAGCTTTGATTCAATAACTTGACAATAATAAATGTATATAGAGACAATGAAATGTAAATAACATAAATTAGTGGAATTACTTCAACAGTACAATAAAAGTATTAATTGCTATAATCAAGTATATCTTAGGAATGCAAAGATGGTTAAATAAGAAATCTATAAATGTAAGGGTAAACATGTCAAAGAGTTTTTTAAGTGATCACCTCAATAGAAGCCAAAATGGCACTCAAGAAAATTACACACCTATTTGTTATGCTTTAAAATCTTTTTAAAATCTAAAATAAAATAATTCCTCACCAAGACAAATGAACAGTAAGTAATATATGCATAGTTTAACACAGAAGGCATTTTCATCAGAACTAGGAGAAAGGCATGGTTCTGAAGTCCTAGCCAATAGTAATAAAACTTTGAAGAGGAATAAGAGACAGAACCAATGGAAATGAGAAGAGAAAATGATTACTGTCAGCAAATACCTTATCTTCTACTTTCTGGAGAGAATAAAGTCAGTAAATGAAGAATCCCTTAACTCTCTACTGCTAAAAGTACAGACATATCCACAGCTGCCCACATTTTCCTTTTCCATTTGGTTGCAACAGAGGAGGTGTCCTCCCATCCTCCTTGTGTATAAAGGAATTATCCTAGCTCGCTCTCCAATATCTCAATCACACTATCCTTTGTTTTACTTACAGTCAGTGGCCCCCACTTTCAGGTGCTAATCCTTCTATCATGTTCCCTTTCATCATCCCTGGCTCACAAGACCCTCCCCAATCAGCTTTCTTACTGTTTCAGCAACAGTAGCTCTCTTTACCCCATTTCCTACCACCACTTCTCACTCATCCACCTCCAGCCCTGCTAGCCTCCTTGCTAAACTTCAAACACATAAGCCACTCCCATCTACAACCTTCTAACTTATCTCCGCCTACATAAATATCAGCGTGGCTTGAACACTCACTTTCTTTATCACCTAACATTCTGTGTATTTGTTTTGTTCATTGTTGGTTTCTCTCCACCTAGAATGTAAGCCACATGATGACAGTAATATTTGCCTGGCACCTAGTAATCATTCAATAAATATATGTTGAATAAATGAATGAATCAAATGGAAGTCATACTTATATTATGTCCCAATTAAGATCTGAAGGCACAAGCAAACTGCATGAGCAGTGAACACACACCCTAGATTGCTTCTTTCCCCCATTTTATTAGCCCGCCGTCAACCCAAGTCTACGGTCACATGAGATTTCTCTATGAACAAGTTCAATTAGGATGAAAATAAATTAGCCCAGTTTTCAGCTGACACCAGCCAGAGTGGAGTGCTGTAATGCAAAAACCCCATTTTGAGGTACCTGAAAGACTGTAGACAGAAAGTCTTCCCTGAAGAAACAATTTCTCGTCTACTTTGCCTGAAAAGTGAGGTGCTACGTGTGCTATGATCCTCACTGATTAACAGGAAAAAAAGAAGGAATGGTCAAGGACTTAGAAGACACGAGGCAAAAAGGTATGGGAAAGAAGCACGTTAGACCTTCTTGAAGGAGCTCAATATGTAAGAATATTTTCCCATGTCTATACTCACCAAAAGGTCCCCATTGCAAAGAAACTTATTAATATTCTAGTCAATGTCTCTTTTCTCAGCCATTCCAGTATTTGCATGATGAGTATTTACTGAATAAATTAAGAAGTGCAAATGAAATGGCTGTATAACTAAAATACCCAAGAGAATAAATTTAAAATGCTTTAATCTACCAAATGTAGAATAAGATGGTTAATTAAAAAGTTTAAAATGCAACGGCTTTTAAGATCAGCAATAAGGAGTTTGAAAATATAATTGTAAAATAACCTACTTAAAGTACAAGAACAATAAAAAATAAAGATGAATACCCTATCTAGAAAAGCATGAACACTATATAAAACCATCAAAAATTTTAATAGGATGCCTGAAGTGAGGGAAGGGAAAAAATTTTTTACTAAGAAAAACAAAGAAAAAGGTGGGGGGTGGGTGGGGAGCAGTGGCTCATGCCTGTAATCCCAGCACTTTGAGAAGCCAAGGCAGGTAAATTGTTTTGGGAAGATCACTTGAGCCCAGGAGTTCAAGACCAGCCTGAGCAACATAGCAAGACCCCATCTCTACAAAAAAAAATTTAAAAATTAGCCTTGTGTGGTGGTGCATGCCTGTAGTCCTAGCTATTTGGGAGGTGGAGGCAGAAGGATCGCTTTAGATGAGGCATTGGAGGTTACACTGAGCAATGATCATGCCACTGCACTCCAGCCTGGGTAACAGAGTGAGACCCTATCTCAAAAATGAGGAAAGAAGGAAAGAAAGAGAGAAAGAGAGAGGAAGGAAGGAAGGGAGGAAGGGAAGAAGGGAGGAAGGGAGGAATGGAGGGAGGGTGGGGGAGGGGGAGAGGGAGAGGGAGAGGGGGAGGGAGGAAGGGAGGGAAGGAGGGCGGGAGGGAGGGAAGGAAGGAAAAAATACAGTATGGTCCTTGGATTGAAAAAAATAATAAATATTTTTAAGGTATCAGTTATTCCCTAGTAAATGTACTGGTTTAAAATAATTCTAGTGGCAATAGTTTCATCTTTACAAAATTTTTCTAGACTTTTCCACACAATTATAATAGAACCCCTAAATTTAAAAAAAGTAGTGGGACAGGAATACAGCCCTGCCAGGTGAGATATTTAAAGCAAATTATAAATCCACAAAAGTAAAACACTGTGGAATTGGTATAATAAAACAAAGATATTCAGAAATAGATGGTAGTAGTTACCACACTGTAATATAAGATAAAGGGAATTGGGAAAAAAATTGTTTCAGCATACATGAAAACAAGTTTCAGATAAAGTAAAAAACTGTTTAAAGTTTTTTACCTATGAAAGTGAAGAGCACTGTGCTAAATATTTACTTTTTAAAAATATAAATGTACAGGTTTCACAACCATAATGAGTAAAACTTTTATATATTTAAAATAATAAATCCAGAATATAAATAACCAGAAGTACAGAAACTTTGTCCTAATCACTTTTATATCCTCAGGGCCACAAACAGTGCCTGCTGCATTGTAGAGTTACAAATAATTTACTTTTTTCAAATGACAGGACTTGAGTCTATCCTTTGAATCAAACTTAATATGGATTTGATAACATTATAAAAATGGTTAAAAGTATCCACGATTTCTCCAGATATCAGCTGGGATTGTGACAGGGACTGCATTGAATTTGTAGATCAGTTTTTAAGGTATTGCCATCTTAACATTGTTACATCTTCCAATCATTGAGCATGGAATGTTTTTCCAAATATTTAGATCTTCTCTAATTTCTTTCAACAATAATTTATAGTTTTCATAGCATAAGTTTTTCATTTCTTTTGTTAAATTGATTCCTAAGTGGTATACTCTTTTTGTTATACAGATGAGGGCTTCCTATGTTGCCCAGGCTGGTCTCTAATGCCTGGCCTTACCTTCTTATGCTCCAGGACCACAGGCGTGAGCCACCACACCTCCCCCTAAGCGGTATACCCTTTTTGATGCTATTATAAACTGAATTATTTTCTTAACTTCGTTTTTGGATTGTTCATCACAAATGTATAGAAATACAATTGATGAGAGGTGGCCAAGATGGCTGACTAGAATCAGCTAGCATGTGTGGCTCTCATGGAGAGGCACGGAAGGGGTGAGTAAATACAGCATATTCAACTGAAACATCCAAGTACTTGCATTGGGACTAATCAAGGAAACAACTTGACCCATGGAGAATGGAGAAAACCAAGACAGGACAATGGCCCACCTGGGAACAACACAGAGCCAGAAGAACATCCCCGACCAAGGGAAGCGGTGAGTAAATGAGGGACCCCAGGGATCCATGCTTCTCCCATGGATCTTTGCAACCCTTGGTTCAGGAGATTCCCTCATGAACCCACTCCACCACGGCATTCAGTCTGACACACAGAGCTATGTGGAATCTCAGCGGAGCAGCCACTCAGGGCACATGCAGAGACCAGAAGACTTAGATACCCAGGCTTTCCAGGCTTCCCAACAAAAGCAGCTGCAACTATGGCAAAGCAGGAGGATAGACCCCCCAAACATAAGCCTAGGAAAGAGGCTGAATCCAGGGGGCTGAGAAGTGACTGTCTGCAGGCCCCAATTCCACGGCACCTCACAGGATATGACCCACTGGCTTGGAAATCCAGCCAGCCACTGGTAGCAGCATTGCACCTCCCTGGATGGAGCTCTGCGGCGGGGGGCAGGCCACCATCTTTGCTGTTTGGGTGACTTCGCCATTCTAGCCTTCAGACTTCGGAGAGTCTAAACTGACCAGAGGCAGAAGGGATCTCCCAGCACAGCACGGCTATTCTTCAAAAACGTGGCCAGGTTGCTTTTCTAAGCAACCTGGTCCCTGATCCTGTTCCTACTTACCGGGTGGAACCTTTCAACCAGAGCCTGCAGACACCCACATCTGTATTCTACAGCCCACAGAGATTTGAAACCTCACTGGGACAGAGCTCCAAGAGGGAGGGGTGGGCCACCATCTTTGCTATTTGGACGACTTAACCATTCCAGACTTCAGCTTTGGAGAGTCCAAGCCAACTGGGGGCAAAAGCCGTCCTTCAGCACATCATAGCTGCTCTACGAAAATGTGGCCTTTTCTCCTCACTGGGCGGGACCTCCCAACTGGGGTCTTCTGCCACCTCAGCTGGTGTTTTCTGGCCAGCAGAGACTTGAAACTTCCCTGGGATGGAGCTCCTAGAGGGAGGGCCAGGCTGCCATCTTTGCTGTTTGGGCAACTTAGCCTTCCAGCCTTCGGGCTTTGGAGAATCCAAGCTGACTAGGGGTGGAAGAGGTCCCCCAGCACAGCATAGCTGCTCTCCAAAAATGTGGCCAGACTGCTTTTTTAAGGAGGTCACCAGTCCCCTTCCTCCTTACTGGGCAGGACCTCCCAACTAGGGTCTCCAGCCATCTTCACCAGTGCTCTGTTTGGGTGACTTTGCTGTTCCAGCCTTCAAACTTTGGAAAGTCCAAGACAATCAGGGACTGAAGGGACCTCCAGCACAGCACAGCTGTCCTACAAAAACATGGCCAGACTGCTTTTTTAAGTGTGTCCCCAATCCTGTTCCTCACCACCAGGTGCGACTTCCTAACCAGGGTCTCTAGCTATCCCCACTGGTGTTCTTTGGCTGACACAGGTTTCAAACCACCCTGGGACAGAGCTCCCAGAGGGAAAGTCAGGCTGCCATCTTTGCTGTTTGGGCAACATAACCATTCCAGCCTTCAGGCTTTGGAGTGTCCGAGGCAACCGGGGGCTAAAGCAGATGCCCCAGCAGAGCACAGCTGCTCTATGAAAGCACAGCCAGACTGCTTTTCTAAGCAGGTCTCCAATCCCATTCTTCCTTCCTGGAAGGGACCTCCCAACCAGGGTCTCCAGCCACCTCCTATAGTGTTTGGGCTGGCAACAGGTCTGTAACTCCCTAGGACGGAGCTCCCAGAGGGAGGGGCAGGCCTCCATCATGGCTGTTTTACAGCCTTCACTGGTGATACCTCCAGGTACTAGAAAATTCAAGGTGACTAGGGACTAGAGCAGGCACCAAGCATACCACAACAGCTCTATGAAAAAGCAGCCAGACTGTTAGATGGGTGCCCATTCCCATATCTCCTCACTGGGAAGGTCCTCCAGCCACCCCACACCAGAACTATCAAGCCAGTAGCAGCTTGGCAATTCCCTGGACAAAGCCTCCAGGAGCAACTAAAAGCCTCTCTGCCACTGCCTCTGCAGTGGAACTGCCCTTGCTACCCTCAGACTAATGAAGAAGCAAAGATCCTAAGTGCCTTATTCATACCTCCAACAAGGTGCAGTTGACCTAAGGAGGAAGGCCAGACTGTCTCACATGGGTCCCACATGCCCTCCACTGCTCATCACCAGACAGGGAACCGCTAGCTTGGGCCCATAGCACAGACCCTCCACCCTGGGCTGATTGCACTAAGCGATTGCTGACCTGCATCTCTCTGGGGTGGAGCCCCCAGGAGCCAAGCAAAGGACCCTTGGCCACAATCACTACCAAGGTCCCTTCCTCCACTGCCTCCAAGTGGAGGAAGGAACACAAGTACTGAGATCACACCAGAGTGGCAGTGAGCAGCCCAGGAATGCCAAGCCACAATCTATAGCCAGCACTCAAGGGGGAGAGGAACCCACCCTTTCAGAGTGTTGAGAGGGAACACAGCTGCAACTGTGAAGAAATACAGGGGAGCCACATAACTGAGCAAAAGTCTACCAACTGATTAATTAGCCTAAGTGCCACCTACTGGATCACACCCCAAAGCTTCAACACTAAAAATACCTCACTAACATACCCCACCCTGAAGCCAGAGATAAGAAGTCAGCTTCAAAGAAAGACCCTGCACAAAACCTTGGCTTGGTGAAAACATCCAGAAAAGAAGTCTATCAACTGTATTCAATCTACACTGCAGTTAAAGGAACACCCACATGCAGAGATGAGAAAGAACCAAAGCAAGAACTCCAGTAACTCAAATGGCCAGAGTATTATATGTCCTCCAAACAATCACACCAGTTCTCCAACATGAGTTCTTAACCAGGCTAAGCTGGCTGAAATGACAGAAATAGAATTCAGAATATGGACAGGAACAAAGATCATTGAGATTCAGGAGGATGGCAAAACCCAATCCAAGGAAACTAAGAATTACAATAAAGGACAATATAGCCAGCTCCCTCCATGTTCCTGCAAAAGACATTATCTTGTTCTTTTTTAAGGCTGTATAGTATTCCATGGTGTATATGTACTACATTTTTTTAATCCAATCTGTCATTGGTGGGCATTTAGGTAGATTTCATGTCTGCTACTGTGAATAGTGCTACAATGAACATTCACATATGTGTGTCTTTATGGAGGCTATATTGTCCTTGGCAAACTAACGCAGGAACAGAAAACCAAATATTGCATTTTCTCACTTACAAGTTGGAGCTAAATGATGATAATTTTTGAACACAAAGAAGGAAGCAATAGACACTGGGGTCTACTTGAGGGTGGAGAGTGGGAAGAGGGAGAGGAGCAGAAAAGATAACTATTGAGCACTGGGCTTATTGGACTTAAAACCTGGATGATGAAATAATCTGTACCACAAACCCCCGTGACATGGGTTTATTTATGGGACAAACCTTCACATGCACCCCCAAACCTAAAATAAAAGTTAAAAGAATACAACTGATTGTTGTGTGTTGATACTGTATCCTGAAATCTTGCTAACATAGTTTAGTAGTTCTAACAGTTTTTTAGTGGACTCTTTAAGTTTTTCTATACATGTGATCACATCATCTTCAAATAGAGATTATTTTTCATCTTCCTTTCCAGGGTAGATGCCTTTTATTTCTTTCTTTCCCCAGCTGTCCTGGTTAGAACCTACTGTACAATGTTGAATAAGAGTGACAAGTGCAGACATCCTTGTATTATTACTGATTTTAGACAGAAAGCATCCAGTCTGTCACCATTAAGTATGATGTTAGCTATGTGGTTTTCATATATGCCCTTTATCAGGTTGAGGAAGTTCCTTCCCCTTTATTTACTAAGAGTTTTATCATGAACGCATGTTGGATTTTGTCAAATACTTTTTCTGAATCTATTGAGGTAATCCTGTGATTTTTTTTCATTCCACTGATATGATTTTCAGATGTTAAACCAATCTTACATTCCTGGGATAAAACAAGCTGATTCTAAAATTCATATTGAACTTCAAGGGACCCAGGATAGCCAAAACAATCCTAAAAAAAAACAAAGTAGGACTCACAATTCTCAATTTTGAAACTTACCACAAAGCAAGGGTAATTAAGAGAGTATGCTATTGGCCCAAGGATAGACATAAATATCAATCGAATAGAACTGAGAGTCCCAAAATAAACCTGTATTTCTCTGGTCAACAGCTTTTTGACAAAGGTACCAAGATCCTACAGTGAGGAAAGAATAGTCTTTTCAACAAATTGTGCTGGGACTACTGGATATCCACACGCAGAAAATAAAGTTGGACACTTAGTGCATAAAATTATTAACTCAAAATGGATCAAAGCACAAACAAATGGAAAAACATCCCATGCTCATGGATTGGAAGAATCAATATGGTTAAAATGACTATACTGCCCAAAGCGATCTACAGATTCTATGCAATTCCTATCAAATTACAAACATCATCTTTCACAGAATTAGCAAAACAATACTAAAATTAATAGGGAACCAAAAGAAAGCCCAAATAGCCAAAGCAATCCTAAGCAAAAAGAACAAAGCCAGAGGCATCACATTACCCAACTTCAAACTACTCTATACTAAACTATACAAGGCTATAGTAACCAAAACAGCATGGTACTTGTATGAAAATAGACACATAGATCAATGTAAAAGAACAGAGAACTCAGAAGTAAAGTCACATATTTTCAACCAACACGTCTTCCACAAAGTCAACAAAAATAAAGAGGAAAGAACATCCTATTCAATAAATGGTGTTGGGAAAACTGCCTAACCATATGCAGAAGAATATAACTGGACCCCTATCTCTCACAATATACAAAAATTAACTCATGATGGATTAAAGACTTAAATGTAAGTCCTCAAACTATAAAACTTCTAGAAGAAAACCTAGGAAAAACTTCTCCAGACATCAGCCTAGGAAAAGAACTTCTCACTAAGACCCCAAAAGCAATGCAACAAAAACAAAAATAGACAAACAAGACTTAACTAAACTAAAGACATTATGCACTGCAAAAGAAACTACCAACAGAGTAAAAGACAATCTACAGGATGAGAGAAAATTTTTGCAAACTATGCATCCAATAAAGGAATAATATCCAGAATCTATAAGGACTTTAAACAAATCAACAAGGAAAAAACAACCCCATTAAAAAGTGGGCAAAGCCTGGGCGCGGTGGCTCACATCTGTAATCCCAGCACTTTGGGAGGCCAATGCAGGCGGATCACGAGGTCAGGAGATTGAGACCATCCTGGCTAACATGGTGAAACCCCGTCTCTACTAAAAATACAAAAAAAAATTAGCCAGGCGTGGTGGCAGGTACCTGTAATCCCAGCTACTCAGGAGGCTGAGGCAGGAGAATGGCGTGAACCCAAGAGGCGGAGCTTGCAGTGAGCTGAGATCGCACCACTGCACTCCAGCCTGGGTGACAAAGCAAGACTCCATCTCAAAAATAAATTTTTTAAAAAGTGAGCAAAGGGCCGGGCATGGTGGCTCATGCCTGTAATCCCAACACTTTGGGAGACCGAGGTGGGTGGATCACCTGAGGTCAGGAGTTCAAGACCAGCCTGGCCAACATGTGAAACCCCGTCTCTACTAAAAATACAAAAAATTAGCCGGGTGTGGTGGTGGGCACCTGTAATCCCAGCTACTTAGGAGGCTGAGGCAAGAGAATCACTTGAACCCAGGAGGCAGAGGTTACAGCAAGCCAAGATCCCACCACTGCACTCCAGCCAAGGCAAGAAGAGTGAGACTCCATCTCAAAAAGGAAAAAAAAAAAGTGGGCAAAGGACAGGAACAGATGCTTCTCAAAAGAAGACATAAAAGCAGCCAACAAACATTAAGAAAAAATTGCTCAACATCATTAATCATCAGAGAAATACAGATCAAAACTACAATAAGATATCGTCTCATACCAGTCAGAATGGCTATTGATATGGTTAGGCTTTGTGTCCCCACCCAAATCTCATCTTGAATTGTAATCCTCATAATCTTCACAATCCCCACATGTCAAGGGAGAGACCAGGTGGAGGTGATTAATGGGGGGCAGTTTCCCCCATGCTGTTCTCATGATAGTGAGTTCTCATGAGATCTGATAGTTTTAAGGGGCTCCTCCCCTTTGCTTGGCTCTTCTCCTTCCTGCCACCTTGTGAAGAAGGTGCCTTGCTTCCCCTTTGCCTTCCACTATGATTGTAAGTTTCCTGAGACCTCCCCAGCCATGCTGAACTGTGAGTCAATGAAACCTCTTTCTTTTATAAAATACCCAGTCTTGGGCAGTTCTTTACAGCAGTGTGAAAATAGACTAATACAGCTATTATTAAAAAGTCAAAAATAACACATGATGGCAGGGCTGCAGAGAAAAGGGAACACTTATAAACTATTGGTGGGAATGTAAATTAGTTCAACCCCTATGGAAAACAGTATAGAGAATTCTCAAAGGACTAAAAATAGAACTACCATTTGACCCAGCAATCCCACTACTGGGTAGCTACCCAAAGGAAAAGAAATTATTATTTCAAAAAGATACCTATACTTGTATGTTTACTGCAGCACTATTCACAACAGCAAAATCATGGAATCAACCTAAGCCCACCAACAGTTGACGGCATAAAGAAAACAGAGGACACATACACCATAGAATACTATGCAGCCATAAAAAAGAACGAAATCATGTCCTTCACAGCAACATGGACTGAACTGGAGGCCATTATTCTAAAAGAAATAACAGAAATAGGAAATAAAATACCACACATTCACACTTACAAGTGTGAACTAAACAGTGGGTAAACATGGACATAAAGATGGGAAAAACAGATGCAAAGAACCCCAAAAGGGGGAAGAGTGGAAGGGGGTGAAGGTTGAAATACTACCTATTGGGGACTACGTTTACTATTTGGGTGATAGTTTCACTAGAAACCCAAACCTCAGCATTACACATTATGCAATATAACAAACCTGTACCTATCCCCAAATCTAAAATGAAATTTAAAATTTAAAAATTAGTAATTTTAAAAAATGGATCAAAGACCTAAGTGTAAGATCAAAGCTATAAATCTCCTAGAAGAAAACATAGAATAAACTTTTATAACCTTGGTTTTGGCAAAGGATTCTTAGATAAATACAAAAATAATGAGAAATGAAAGAAAAAGTAGATAAATTGGACTTCACCAAAATAAAATATCTTGTGCTTCAAAGGACACTGCCAAGAAAATGAAAAGGGCCTATAAAATAGAAAAAAAAATGCAAATCAAATATCTGATATGAGACTTGTATTTAATATATATCTGTTACAATTCAGTAATACAAAGGCAAATAACCAAATTTAAAACTGGGCAAAGGAAATGAATACACATTTATCTAAATAATATATACAAATGATCATTAAGCACATGAAAAGATGCTCAGTATCCTTAGTCATTAGGAAAATGCAAGTCAAAACCACAATGAGATATCACTTCTTACCCACAAGGGTTAGCAAGGATATAGAAAAACTGTAACCCTCATACACTGCTGGTAGGAATGTAAAATGGGGCAGCTGCTTTGAAAACAGTCTGTCAATTCCTTAAACAATTAAACATAGAGTTACTACATGGCCCAGCAATTATACTCAGGTATATTTCTAAGAGAAATGAAAACACATGTCCACACAGAAACATGTACATGAATGTTTATAGCAACATTATTCATAATAACCAAAGGGTGGAAACAACTCAAATGCTCCTCAGTTAATGAATGGACAAACAAAATGTGATCTATCCAGACAATGGAATACTATTAGGCCATAAAAAGAAATGAAGTTCTAATACATGCTACAACCTGGATGAACCTTGAAAAGATTATGCCAAGCAAGAAAAGCCTATTACAAAAGACCACATATTAAATGATTCTATTCAAATGACATGTCCAGAATAGGGAAATCCATAGAGACAGAACATAGGTTAGTAGTGCCTAGGCTGGAGTGGTGGGGAAAGGTGTTATGAAAAGAGGTGATAGCAGAAACATACAGGCTTTCTTTTGGGAGTGATCAAAGAGTCCTAAAGCTGATTGTGGAGATGGTTGCACATATCTGTGAAAAGACTAAAATCTATTCAACTGTTAACTTCTATTGGTCAAGTTATATGGTATGTAAACTGTATCTTTAACAAGCTATTAAAAATATTTGCAATTTATGATAGATGATTTTATGAGGTGCTTCAGTCTTAAGCATTCAAATAAATTGATAGGAAAACCAGTAAAATCCTCAAAAAGAAATGGGGAAAAAGAAAAATGGCCAATTCACAAGAGAAGAAATACAAATGGCAAATAAACATGAAAAAAAATTCAACATCATCAGTTGCTGAAATAAAATGAAAATAAAAACAAAGCATCATTTACCTATCAAATTATCATGGTGTAAGAGAGAGAAGCAAGCATAGCACAGTGTAAATATAGATACGCATATACACATCCATACAGATATTATATGGTTGTTGAATTTTATAAGTTAATCCCCAAGTGCACGTGCATGCACACACACACACACACACACACACACACACACCATACCAAAGGAGTATTAGTGGTTGTGATGTACTGTAAAATTATATAGATGGATTACAATGAGCAATAAAAAAATTTTTTAAGTAGGTATTTAAAAAAATCTATGAAACTATCCCCTTTAATGTAATCAAAGGAATGAAAAGAGCAATGAAGAAGGCAGCATTCTGGAGAGAAATGTGGGCAGCTGCCCACAGTGGGGCGATCACAAAAATGTTTCTATTGGCACAATCCCACACCTATGAAGGCAAAAGGGGCCACAGGATGTGCCCATCCATGCGGTAAACATCTTCGTTCATTACCTGCTTTAGAAGTAACAAGCTGCAGCACAAGAGGTCGTCTTGTTACAATGCCCGACCCTCGAGGGAGAAAGTCCCTAAAAAAAGTAAGAAATATAGATTAAGGCATGAAGGAATTCTGATCACCTATACATTCATAAACCAAGTTCCACAGCAATTCTCCTAATTCCCAACCTTTCAATGTATTGCTTATCCAAACAATGATAGGCCCATCTTAATAAAAGAAGCATTTTCAAAGTTAAAAAAAAGAAGGAGGAGGGCCTTATATTGCATAGAAATCCATGTACATTATCATAATGACTTCACTGGAATATTTCATTCATTCATCTAGCTGAAATCGATAAAAGTTTGCCCTTAGTTGCCATGTATTATCAATGAATTTTGATTTTCAGAGAATCAGCATTAAAGAAAATATTTGATACTGAAATTAATTCTTAAACTCTTTTTGATAATTACAAAACCCAGTACTTTCTTTGGCCTCAAGATCAATATTAGCACCATCAAATACCATTACTAAAGGCACATTAGATTGTATCCTCTAAATATACTGACATTTTTCTCCAATAAAAGGAAACAAGGCCGGGCACAGTGGTCCACACCTGTAATCCCAGCACTATGGAAGGCCGAGGCTAGTAAATCGCTTGAGCCCAGGAGTTCAAGACCAGGCTGGACCACATAGCAAAAACCCAGCTCCCCCCCCCAAAAAAAAAAAAGAAAAAAACTACAAAAATTAGCCAGCCAGACATGGTGGCGTGGGCCTCTAGTCCCAGCTACTCAGAAGGCTGAGGTGGGAGGATCGCTTGAGCCTGGGAGGCAGAGTTGCAGTGAACCAATGTTGCACCACTGCACTCCAGCCTGTGCAACAGAGTGAGACTCTTGTCTAAAAAAAAGGACACATAAAACGTGGGGTCAAGTAGAAACAAATATTTTGTCTATAGAAATTAACAGCAGAAAACAAACATTGCAACTTGAGTTTTGTCTGTTCTCATTCCATTTGTTCTTATTCCTGATAAATGGACGTTTTGATAAAGATCATATTTTAAATAGCATATTAATAAACACTAATCTAATAAAACTGCAGCAAATACAGTACTACATAATATTACATCTGCAATGCCACATAAATTATTGCTGATTCTGCAATGTCAAAGAATTCAACAACATACCTATAGCACAGTTTTTAAACACATTTAGAATGTCTCACAACTTTTAGAGGAATCATCACAGAATTCCATTCAAAATAAACTTTTCACTCAGTGGCAGTTTTTCTCAAAATGTGGTTCCAGGCCCACCAGAAAGTGTTATAACCACAGACACCCAGGACTCATCCTGAAGCTACAGATTCATCATATTCAGGGGAAGGCATGCAGCATTTGTACTCTTAACAAGCTCCCAGATGTTTCTGATGCTCACCAAGGTTTGAAAACCACTGGCCTCAAGTCAGGATATGTTACTCAACAATTCAGTGGGCAATAATGGCATGTGGCATGCTATGAGTTTTGCAGGAAATTTGGCAGAACAGAGCTTCAACACAGATGGGATTTCAATGAACAGCAGCTTATAAAATAGGCAAAGGACAGTGAGAATGCTCCAAAACCCAAGCGTTTAGCTGCACTGATAGTTTGGAATGGAGAGTCAAAAAGATAAAATCAAGCCAAATTTCTCCTACTACAACTAATTTATTTGGCAAATGCTACTGTATGTTCTGACAGAGGAAATAGTACTGAATAACCTTAAGTTAATGACTTTTCTCATTGACTTCAAGGACCAAAGTTCATTTAGAATGTCAATGTATATGACTACAATAGAAAATAGTGAAATTACAAATTTGTATGTGCTTTTGAAAATGCAGCTGAAATACCATTATTTATTCATCAAAAAAAATTCACTGAGAAATTAAGAAGTGCTAGGGAGATGCTGTGGGCATGGACTCATGCTGGGTAGACACCAGGAGTTTGGAACCTAATGGGAACAAAACATAGTCATGAAAACCATTAAAGAAGGGAAGATAAACTACATTAGAGTTCAGAAAAGAGAAAGAACAATACTCTCTTTATAATGATGTTTTGAATATATTTAAATACATATAACTAAATACACTTTTAATATTCTTCATGTGCTATATTAGAATAATTGCTAGTTTAGATGGCTTCAACAATCATTTAAAATTTAATCAAAATAAACAAAGCATCTACTTTGTTTTGTTTGTTTTATTTTTAACCAAAAAGGAAGAGGTTAATTTGAGAATCAAAATGAATGGAGGGAGGGAAAAAAGCAAAACTCCAGAGTAAAGAGCTGGAGGGCACCATGAAATACTATTCAGCTATAAAAAAGGATGAGTTTATGTCCTTTGCAGGGACATGGATAAAGCTGGAAACCATCATTCTCAGGAAACTAACACAAGAACAGAAAACCAAACGCCGCATGTTCTCACTCATAAGTGGGAGTTGAACAATGAGAACACATGGACACAGGGAGGGGAACATCACACACCAGGGCCTGTAAGAGGGTGGGGGGCCAGGGGAGGGATAGCATTAGGAGAAATACCTAATGTAGATGACAGGTTGATGGGTGCAGCAAACCACCATGGCATGTGTATACCTATGTAACAAACCTGCACGTTCTGCATATGTATCCCAGAACTTTAAAGTATAATAATAAAAAAAAAATTAAGTCAGGATATAAAAATAAAAAGAGCTGGAGGGCATCTGTTTGAGCCGTGAGGACCATGAGTGAAATTTTAGGATGTATAAAATGCCAAGGAAAAATGATGAATGGCCTGAATAATGCCATTTAACAAGTCAATAAAATATTCTCTTCAAGAAAAAAGACAGAGAAGAAATGACATAGAGAAGAAAGAAGAAAAAAAGGTTTAGTCACTTTATATCTTCATGCTGAGACCTGTTTCAATTCATGCTTGTGACCATATATTTATATGTAGATTTAGTAACAATCCCTGTGAACGTTGTTAAAGCAAAATAGAATGTATCAAACATTATAAATAGCAAATAATTATGTGTTGACTAAAAATCCACAGATACATCTACATTTTTCTCTACATTTTTTTATTAAGCAAACAGAACTTTGCATTAAGAGTAATAAATAGATTCCGGTATCCAACCCCCTTCTTATTAACTCACAGTTACTAGTTCCCTTCATGGCTCTCATCAGTCCTACCACTGATAGATATATTCTCACCAAAAGCCAAAAATTTTGATAATCAAATTTTAATATTTGGAAGTCTATCTTTCTTCACAAGCATCTCTGAAGTACAACAAAGTGCTAAAGAAAAGTTTCTCTCTTCTGAAGAGTGAGCACCTAATCTGGCCATCCTAAAGATACGTCTCCTTCTGATGGCCCAGCAAAATGAAAACCATATGCCCAGCGCACTCTTGCTGTGTGAGCTCAGGAGAAGAGTCCTTGAATGAGAAACACAGAACCTTCCTTTGAATATTAGCTCTACCACTGAATGGACAAAATTCTCTCTGAACCCATTTCTATTACTTCTAAACTGAGATAATGCTAACTATGGCCCAAGTTGTATGGATCAAATGAAATGCAACAAACGCCAACCATTTTAAAACCCAAGCACCACGGAAAAATGTTACTATTATTTTTGATATAACACAGCCACAGTGTGTTTTCCCTGATATTGTAGTATTTGCTTACCTTAAAAAACTAAGCACCTACGTACAATATTTTAACATTTTGCTAATGGAATTTGAAGATAGGAGCCACAGACCCCATTTGAACTATCCTCTTGGTGTTGATCACCTGCAAGGGTTTGGAAAGCGCTTACGCCTGCCTTCAGCAACAGGGAGCCAAAGCACTGACATGAACAATATTGAATAATTCATTAGCCACTGAGCACCACCATCCAATTGAATTGTATCATTTTCTGTGCAATAGGTTTTCTCCTATATCTCCGTAAGCATATTTTATGGGAAAACCTGTAAGCATGTTTTATGGGAAAACATTTTCTAAATTAATGCTGGTAAAATAATGACTATTCCTTTAGTACTACTTTGGATTTAGACTACATATTTTTAAATTTATTTTCTAATAAATCTATATAAAAAGAAAATATGTATGCCATTTTTCCTGTAAAATGTACCTTCAAAGAGTAACCCGAAGACTCAGTGTTATTAAGTTGATTCTGTTATATTGCCCAAATGCCTTATTTGTAGTTGAACTGTACAGATTTTTAGTCAGAGAGAGTGCTTCCCTCTGGATGCCACATGACAGCTACAAATCAAATGCCTTTCTTCTCTCTCAACCCATCTCAATATAGCGTTAATCTTCAGTGTTAACAGTTGGTCTTCAGGCAGTAAGTCAATGCTCCTTCATGGCTTCCTGACTCCTAGACAAAAAATAGAGTACAATTCCCACACTATAGTTTAAGAAACACCTTGAAGACATTTCTTATTGGCTCTTCCAGTAACTGAGTTACCAGGAAATATAGTTATTGCTCCACTAGGAAAAGAATGATCTTTGGAAGCCTGAAAAAGAACACACTAGCTGTATCAACAAAACTAAAAAATTCCCCCCGGCAGCAAATAAAGTAACTACAGAGATGGTTTCTTCAATATAAATGTAAATGATTGTTAACCAGATAACCTGTACAGTAAATAAATGTTTAACATCTGCCCTTAACTGAAGATGGGAGGCGTAACTCATAGTTTCCTAGAAGTTATTTCATGAAGCCAATTTATTCAAAAATAAACAAGCTCAGCCTTGGAGGAGGACAACATGCAAATAAATAACTATAATAAGCATAACAGGTACCATGCTTAAGCTCTACACAAGGTACAGTACCAACATACAGCAAAGAATATCTATCCTGCTTGGAGGAGCTGCCAGAAACAATATCTGAGAAGAAATATGAGGTAGGAAGCATTCCACAGAAAATCAGATATATGAAGACATGCAAGACCAGAGCAGCACAAAACATCACAGAACTGTAAACATTAAAGAGAGATCAGAATGAGATAGAGAAGAGTCTACAGAAGGAAGCCAGAACAGACCTCAGAGGTTCGTGTTTGTGTTTGTCTATTTTCTGTGAGAACAGGAAGGCACTATAGAGTTTTAAGTGATCAGATTTGCATTTCAGAATAATCACTGGGGATTATATAGAGAACATTGAAGAAGAGAAAGATCAAAGACAGAGTGATGAGTCACTAGTCACTAGCCAGTCTATGTCATTCAGAAAGAAGATAATAAAGGTCAAGTCCAAGGCAGTAATGGTAGAGATAGAAAGAAGACAAATGGCAGGATTTAATGATTGCTTTGATGTGGAATCTCCTTCTGATGCCCCTCCTTCTGATGAATCTCCTTCTGATGTAGTGATATGGAAGAGTTAGGATAAATGTCATATTTCTGGTTTGGGTAGCTGGTTGAACAATGGTATCACTAACCAGGACAAGAAATAAAGGAAGATCTGGTTAATACAGTGCTTACCATGTGCCAGCACCAATCTGATTGCTTTATATGCATTAACTTGTTTGATCTCATAACATCCTATGAGATAGGTACTATCGTTATTCTTACTTCACAGATGAGAAAACAGAGGCACAAAAAAGTCAGATAATTTGCACAGGGTCACAAAGCTAGTAAGTGACATATGGGACTCAAATCTAGGGAGTCTAACTCTAGCATTTGTGGTCTTGACCATTTTTATCTACATTGTAAAACAAATGGGGGAAGAAAATGAGCAGTCCTTATTTGTACACATTGATCTTTACATGCCTGGGGAATACCCAGATTGAAACAACATGTAGACAGACTGAACAGTTGGCACTCAGAACAAAAGTCTTGTCTGGAGACAATAATTTGACAGTCAGCAACAGAGCAGGAAGTTGAAGCCAAAGGAACAGATGAGTAGGAATGGAATGGAAACAAGTGATTAATATGGACTCTCAGAAATACCAACATTTAATGGGTACCTGAAAGAAGTGGAACTGAGAGAATAGAAAGGGGCTACCAGAGAGGTAGCCAAACACTAGAACTCAAAATCACATTAACCTCTTAAACATCTCTACAACTGTTAACATCTCCACTAGGTGTCTGGAACCAAACATCTCTACAACTCATTACAATCACATTAACCTCTTAAACATCTCTACAGCTCATTACAATCATATTAACCTCTTAAACATCTCCACTAGGTGTCTGGAACCAAACATCTCTACAATTCATTACAATCTATCCAAATGTTTCTCCTCCTTCATTCCCAATCATAATCCACATCATCAGCATCCATAAACGTCAGCCAAGCCAAGCACCTGGGGATCATCCATCCTCCACCTACCTCTATCCTCATGCTCCAAGTTGGTCACCATGTCCAGTTGATTTTATATTAATATCTCTTAAATTCACCCTCTCTTGTCTATTTGGATCACCACTCCAGCTGCCACCAACTATCATATAAACTGCTACACTAATCTAACAACTAATTTCCCTGCATCTAATTTGAGCACCCTCCTATCCAGCTTTAACAGTGACGTAAGTTCTATCACATCATTACCAGACTTTAAATCACAGAATGACTCCCCATGATCTTTAGCATGAAATCCAAATCTTAGTATCACTTACAAAATGTTTTATTTCTGAACACTCTCCAAGTGAAACCCTACATCAGAGGCATAGAACTTCTTACAATTAATTTAACTATTATTTCAACAAATGTGCATTATGTGTCTACTACAAGCTAAATGAAGCCTTAGACACTGGAGATATAACAGTAAACAAAGCAGAAATAAAGCCTTGTCCTCTAGTGTAAGTCTCTGTGTGCGTCTGTGCTCTCAGACTTGGTGTCTAGGCACATCCCTATCCCCCTAAATCTTCAACACTCAGCTGCATGTCATCTTCTCTGGGAGTCTTCTCGAGGTCCCCCCACCCCCACATGTCTCTACCTAAGCTCTCAACACACAATTGTCTGCTCCCTCACCCCTGTGTGTTCCCTCAGAGCCTCCTTCAGTGCCTAGGCACTAAATATTTTTTACACTTTCTACATACCCTTTCAAGAAGATTTGTCATTGCTCCATACAATCATAACATAGAGAGAAAACAATCCTACATCTAATTCACAACTGGCAGGCAGCTACAAGGCATTATATGGACCAAAAGAATAGGCAAGATGACTCTCAACTCACCAATAATTTGCTGGGGTCATTTAAATTGATATTATGAACATTTAAGACCCAAATATATTCACCAAATTACAAAATACAGAATACTAGGTGGGCCAATATTATTGACTCTGTCTAATGACATGGAATGGAATTGGAAGAAAATAAAATTTTTTTAAAAATCCAGAACCAATATATTTTTCAAATTTTTTCCTTAAAAACAGAGAAATCTCGGCCAGGCGCGGTGGCTCACGCCTGTAATCCCAGCACTTTGGGAGGCCGAGGCCAGCAGATCACCTGAGGTTGGGAGTTCAAGACAAGCCTGATCAACATGGAGAAACCCCATCTCTACCAAAAATACAAAATTAGCCAGGTGTGGTGGTGCATGCCTGTAATCCCAGCTACTCGGGAGGCTGAGATAGGAGAATTGCTTGAACCCAGGAGGCGGAGGTTGTGGTGAGCCAAGATTGCATCATTGCACTCCAGCCTGGGTGACAAGAGCAAAACTCCATCTCAAAAAAACAAAACAAAAACAAAAACCAAAAAACAGAGAACTCTCTTTTAAAACTTAATTTTCAAAATATTTAATATAATTTTCTGGCCATGCACAGTGGCTTACATCTGTAATTTTAATACTTTGGGAGGTCAAGGCAGGAGGATCACTTGAGCCCAGGAGTTCCAGACCAGCCTGAGCAACATGACAAGACTCCCTTCTCTACAAAAAATGTAAAAATTAGCTGGGCATGGTGGCTTGAGCCTGTAGTCCCAGCCACTCGGGAGCCTGAGGCAGGATGATTGCTTGAACCCAGGAGGTCGAGGCTGCAGTGAGCCATGTTCATGCCACTGCACTTCAGCCTGGGTGACAGAGTGAAACCCTGTCTTAAAAAAAAATCTGTGCACCAAAATAATTCCTACAGGAGTACTACCTCACAATATTTCAATATACTGATCCAACAAAAAAAGAAACAAGGAAAGGGAAACAGGCAAAAGAAAAGAGATAGGAAGAGAAAGACAGACAAATCACACAAATACTGCCCACCCCCTGCTCCAAGAAGCACTGAGGTCAAAAATCCAATTCCACACCCTGAACACAATGGTGCTATTAAAATAGCTCTGTACTTTCATGCCCAAATCCGGGAACTTTGCCAACCATTACAATGCAATTTTAATCGCTAGAGGAAGTAATGTTACCAAAATCCACAGATTTAATTGGAAATTTTCTACTGCAGTTTACTTTTTTCTCTAAATTATTGGCATATATTAAGAATATTAGTACTTACAGATTTGCAAAGAATCATATTTTGATGCTGTCAGCTACTCTATAATACGAAGTACTCAATACCATCATAATTTTATTTGAAAAACATATCTACAAATTCAATTGCAGGAAATACAATGCTTTTACTTATTTTTTATTGACATCTTTAAGAATCCCAATATTTTGCTCTTATTCACAAAATTCAAAATTTCTAAACAACATATTTTCATTAAATCTAAATAATCAATAATTAATGGTTCCCACTGAAACATTTAGAATGCAAAAGTTTCTGAGTCAGGGATCTATAAACTGAACAAAGGAGGCAGTTCTAACTTTACAAATACTAAGTGTTCTCCCCACCAGGAAACATGCTCAAGAACTTAATGCCTTAATATTTAATCCATTTTATTTGCTTATTCACTAAGTCAGTCTGTTCAAGCATTTAAAGTACCAGATGAATGAGTCCTGGCATAAAATAAAGGCACTTAGCTTTCACTTTTTCCAAATCACAGATTATATCTTACCCAAGTTGGCTGCCAGGAAAACGAATGGCAAAAAGCACTAGTAAAAAGATCACTGGTTGCCTACCTAATATCTATTTTCCCTTTCTTATTAACAGAATCCCAATTTTGCTGGGAATGGCAATGTGCCCAACTTTAATAGACAAATCAATCTGTATTTCCCAGCCTCCCTTGCAAATGGGGTGTCCACATGACTAACTTCTACCCAGTAAGATGTAATTAGAGGTTTTGAGTGACATCAGAATAGTTCCTTTAAAAGGATCTGATTTCGTTAATGTGTACATTTTACCCTTCCTCTTCTTTTGTCTCCCTGTCAGCTATACATGATAGTGGAGCTGCAACAACCACCTTAATACCACAAGGCAATTTTGCAGATGGAAGATCAGCAAAGAACAAAGAGTAGGACAGTGATGACATTATAGGTCACTGGAACCAGCCTTGTACTACCTAGGAAGGAGACAAAGAAAAAGAGAGAGAGAGACAGACAGACAGTGCTTTAAGCCAGTGTTTCTCACCCTTCTTTTCATTATGGTTCCCCTAATGAAACTTATGTGATATTTTTCCCCATTAAATATTCCCCTACTAAGTTTAATATCATAGATATACTATATATCAGTATATGTGCTCTACATACACCTGTGCTTTAAACATAAAAACAGTAAGACTCTTTTTGTTCCCCAAGAACCAGTTTTTGCCCTGTTGGGGGCAATATCACCCCAACTGAGAATATGTATTATACATCCACAAAAAATAAAACTCAGGATGCTAAACATTCAGTTCTCTTAGCCATCCCTTCCTGCAGAGTTTCTAAAAGAAATGCATGTGGAAAGGACAAACTGAGCTGGGTTTTGCTGCAAACTTCAATGTATTCCCTTTCCAACCCTGAAAACATGGGCTGGACCACATGAAATCCTCATCTGGCCTAGGTAAGAGGTAGCCCTAAGGCCTGGTACCAAAGAGGCTCAAAGGCCTCCCTTGCCCCTCTCCATGAAGCCCATACATGAATCTCAGACTTTTCTTTGACACAACAGTGACTAGAAAAGGTCCACCTGTGGAAGACAAACCAGCCAGTGAGAAGAAGCAACAGCAAGAGAACACTTACCCGATGATCAGGGCAGTTCTGGTCTAGGCAGCTCACGTCAACCCCTCCCCTACTAAGGCTTCAGATGAAGAAATGGGGCCCAATTACTGTCCTTGGTCCTGAATATACATTACCAGCTCCTTGGCAGGAGGCTGGAAAAAAACAGCATGGATAGGGTAGAAGTGAGCTTCCCCAGCCAATAGTGTACTCTTTTGTTTTCACTATTTTAAGAGTTAGAGGCCGGGCACGGTGGCTTACACCTGTAATCCCAGCACTTTGGGAGGCCGAGGCGGGCGGATCACCTGAGGTCAAGAGTTCGAGACCAGCTTGGCCAAAATGGCGAAACCCTGTCTATACTAAAAATACAAAAATTAGCCGGGCGTGGTGTCACGTGCTTGTAATCTCAGCTATTCAGGAGGCTGAGGCAGGAGAATCGCTTGAACCCGGGAGGTGGAGGTTGCAGTGAGCCAAGATTGCGCCACTGCACTCCAGCCTGGGTGACAAGAGTGAAACTCTGTATCAAAAAAAAAAAGATGTTGGGGTAAAATGAGGTATTTAATTGGAAGCCAAAAAAGTGTAGGTTGGTTTCTCCACTAAAACAGAATGGAGCACTACCATGGTTACATCCTGTTTATTTAAAAAGAATGGAATCTGATTTTCCAATTAACCAGGAAGGATTTAAGTGGATTTTTGGATCCAGCTTCTCTCTCACTCTCTAGATGCCACATCCATGATTCCCCCATGCAAACTTTTTATTCCCAGAACAGCTGGCTCCCAAGTGATTCCACACTAATTTCACACTTCTGTGTTGACTCCTTAACCACAGAAGCCCTTGTCTAATGCCTCTTTCTTTATTGAGGAATAAACTCACACTTAAAGACATGTTGATGCAGCCTCCTGTGGGAAGCATTTCATGATATGCCAGCATATTTAGATGCCCCTCCTGTTTATTCCAAAAGTACCAGGGGCCCAAGTCAAATCCTCTCCTATGTAGCCTCTCCTAGGACAGGACCATCTTGCTCATTTCTATAAGGCACAGCCTTACAGGCTCATAGTAAGTAGTCAAATATATTAGCTGCTATTATCCTTATCATCATCATCACTATCATTGTCATCATTTTTAATATTGGTAAGTTATTCTGGAATTCATTTATTATTTACCTAAATTCGTTTCTGAAGCTAATATATCACCATATCAACAAGTAATGATTATCTCTTGCTAGCCACAGGTAAGTATGTAGCTTTAGAGAGGGCTACATCCAATTTGTCACACTGTTCAGTAGCTCCCCCTTTCCTGCAGGGGATGTGTCCCAAGACCCCCAGTGGGTGCCTGAAACCACAGATAGTACTTGACTCTATAATACTAACAGGCAGATAGTGTATACCATGTGGATATGCTAGACAAAGAGATAATTTACATCCCATGTGGGACAAAGCAGAATGGTGAGAGATTTAACTAACTACTCAGAATGACATGCAATTTAAAACATAAATTGTGTATTTCTGGAATTTTCCATTGAGTCTTTGCAGACCACAATTGACCATGGGTAACTGAAACAGCAGTGTGCAAAACTTCAGATAAGGGAAGACTACTGTATCTAGATTTTAGGGTGTTATGAAAAGGAAAATATATCAACATAAACACTTATAACTTTAACCTTTTCATCTGTTTCTTGGAAAGTCATCAGCTACCTAAAGACTTAATTCTCTAAGAGCTCTCACTATTCTGTCTTCCATGAGAAAAGGTTAATGCAAAACATGGAATGAATGCTTAAACCAACAAAAGAATCAACACACATTCCAACTGCAGTGTGCTCAATTCAAATACAGAATAAAATGAACCCCCTGGCATCCACAGTATTCCACAAGCGTGTGGCAAGTGTTATTTCTAGCCACTTAAAAGCACCAGTGAAAAGAGCTCAAATACATAGAAAAGAAAAGATCTCCGTTCCCATGAGGAGAGGCATTTATTAGCATTTAATGGCCCTCTTTCATTGCCTTTCCACTGACGCATCTCTAATTGTTCCAATTATAATTTCAAGTAACAAAACCAATAATGGTAAAAGTCTATGGTTGAGTGTATGCATTTTGAAAAGAGGTCTTTGACAGCACAAACCACATACAAAAATATACAACAACATGGGATCTGGGCAGGCAATGTGATAATCAAGAGAGAAGAGGTGGTATGGAAAGAGGACGAGTCAAGAAACCAGCTTGGGTTCCAGCTGTAACCTCACCACATCATTTAATCTATAAGAGACTCAGTTTCTACATCTTTAAAATATGAAGACTAAAGAGTGTCTTCTGATGCCTCTTCTAATTCTTCACAGAATCTGATTCCGCCTCTGACTTTTTTTTTTTTAAGACAGAGTCTCACTCTGTTGCCCTGGCTGCAGTGCAGTGGCACAATCTCGGCGCGGCTCACTGCAACCTCTGTCTCCCAGACTCAAGCAATTCTCCCACCTCAGCCTCCCAAGTAGCTGGGATTACAGGCATGCAGCACCACACCTGGCTAATTTTTGTATTTTTAGTAGAGACGCTATGTTGGCCAGGCTGGTCTTGAACTCCTGACCTCAAGTGATCCACCCAACTCGGCCTCCCAAAGTGCTGACATTACAGGCGTGAGCCACAATGCCCAGCCACCACCTCTGACTTTCTAAATAATCTTAAAGCTTTCTGTTTTCACTTTCATAACTGAGACTGTTAGTATCCAGTTTAAGTTCAGTGACAGCAAAGACTATGTCATTTATTTTCTTCCCACTACTACACATGGCACATAGCAGGTGTTCAAAAATATTAGTTAAAGGGAAGGAAAAAAAGGAGAGAAGAAGAAAAGGAAGGAGGCAGAAAGGCAGGATGAAGGAAAGATGGAAGGAAGGGAAGTAGGGAAGGAGGGAGGGACAGGCCAAATTTAATACGGCTATAGCATTACATGTAAGAGGACAATGGTAAAAAATAAGCTTGGAATATATATCTCCTACTTTTAAGAAAGATTACATTAGGAAATTTCAAATTTAGAGAATACACCATATTAGAGAATATTATAGAGGTGTCTATTAATGTTTTCAGTGCTAAGAAATTAAGATACTAATAAACAAAGGTACAATAAGCTATGTAGGGTTATATGTTAATTATTGTAATACTTTAAAATGAAGCACAAATTTTTATTATTGAATATTTTTCTTCACTGTCAGTATCTAATATCAATAAAGATAGGAAAATAAGCACCAATCAATCAAAAATTAAAATACTGAAATTTGGAAATTAGGGGGGAAAAAGATAGAAATCTCCTGATCCACTGGATGGAAAAAACCACTTCTAATATAAGAGTTCTACCATTAGCAAATAATAGTAACAAAATATAAGCACTTACAATTATTTAATTACATATTTTTGCAACCTAATCTATATTATTTTTGTTAATCTGAGCATAAATATGCAAAATGCACTAATAGCCACATGCCAATAACTCAAAAGTATAAGTGACTTTTCAATCATCACCCTCTGCAGTGCACGTTTTCAAGAAGTTAATGCAAAAAATTCATATCTTATCTCCTGAATTAATGGGATTTGAAGAATAGCCCAATATTTTTAAACTACAGGTTGTAACCAATAAATGAGTTGTGAAATAAATTTTGTAGAACTTGACCAACGTATTTTCATAATGGAAAAGGAATGGAATTCAACAGAAACTATATGAGTATAACACACAGAAATGCTAAGTATTTTATAAAACTTTTATTTCCATTGTATATAGATACACAAGGTCACAATAAAATGTATTTTTTACAATGAGATACAGTCAATGATTAGAAAACACTATGTGTGTCTTTACTATTCTACTTATAAATATATGTTTTTGGTGTTTTAGATATATTCCAATTCTGTATGTCAACATGAAAAAGTAGTTATCATTGAACATAGCAGAGAATTTTATATATTTAAAGCATATAATCAAAATGCTGAAAATACCAAATTATTGCATCTTAAGTCCCACTGGGGTTGCAGTTTTAAATAAATAGTGGATCAAAGTAAGCCTCATTGTGAAAGTGAGAGTTTAGTAATGACTTGAAGGGGTAAGTGAATTAGCCATGCAGACATGTGCCTGGCATGCTAGAGAGGAATGAGCAAGGGGAAGAAGTCAGATATTAGGTCAGAGAGAAAGAAAGGGTTGCCAGATCACCTCAGCCATTGTAGGAACTCTGTATTTTCTCCATGTGAAATGGGGAGTGATGGAAGAATTTTCAGCAAAGGAGTAACATGACCTGACTTACTTCGTTTTTTTTTTTCTGTGACGGACTCTCACTCTTGCTGCCCAGGCTGGAGTGCAATGGCGCAATCTTGGCTCACCGCAACCTCCGCCTCCCGGGTTCAAGCAATTCTCCTGCCTCAGCCTCGCCAGTAGCTGGGATTACAGGCATGCACCACCTTGCCTGGCTAATTTTGTATTTTTAGTAGAGATGGGGTTTCTCCATGTTGGTCAGGCTGATCTTGAACTCCCAACCTCAGGTGATCTGCCCACCTCAGCCTCCCAGAGTGCTGGGATTACAGGCGTGAGCCACTGCGCCCGGCCTGACTTACGTTTTTAAAGGATTGCATTAGCCATTAAAAATCAACTGCGGGGATCAAAGAGAGAAGCAGGGAAAACAATTAGGAGATGTTACAGTAATAGAGGCAAAACATCAGGGAAGCCTAGACCAGAACGGCAGCAGTGGAGACAGTTAGAGGTGGTCCATTTCTGGCTATAAATAAAAATAGAGCCGGGATGGAATTATTTTTTCCCTTGAATGAAATGTGGTGAGAATCAGACAAATTTTGTTTCCAAAAAGACTTGGGTTCAAATCTCAGCTCTACCTCTCACTGAGACTGTATTATCTTGGCTATATTTTACATTGTCTCTCTAAATCTCATGATCCACATCTATAAAATAAAAATAGTATCACTTACTTGAAAAGTTTTTGAAAGGACGAAATAACATGCATAAAGCACATAGCAGGACTGCAATAAATGTAACCTCTTTTCCTTCGTGATGCTTGTTAGAGACATATTTAAAATACAAAAAAAAAACATGAAATCCTAAGTAGTGGACATTCTGTAAGTTAAGAATTTTTTATGAAAATAACATACAGCTTCCAAAATAAATTGGGTATCTGTAAAAAACGTAAATGATTAATGCATTTTCATTAAAAAACAAAAATAGTAGACTCAAGATTATTTCATACTCTTCAAGTTAAAGCACATTATCAGTGAGATTCTGTGCAAACATTTCTTGTCCAAGTTATTTAAAAAGAAACTATTATAAGGAAGGAATCAAAAGTTTTGTTGCTGGGGGTCAGGCAAAAAAAAAAAAAGTTTTGTTGGTAGGGTGTGGTGGCTCACACCTATAATCTCAGGAGTTTGAGAGGCTGAGACAGGAGGATCCCTTGGGTCCAGGAGTTCAAGACTAGCCTGGGCAAGATGGTAAGACTCCATCTATACAAAAAATTTAAAACAGCCAGGTGTGGTGGCACATGCCTTTGGTCCCAACTATACGGGTGGCTGAGATGGAAGAATCGCTTGAGCCCAGGAAGTCGAGGCCGCAATGAGCCATGTTCACACCACTGCACTCCAGCCTGGGTGACAGAAGGAGACCCTGTCTCAAAAATAAAAAAAAATAAAAAAAAAACAATGCAATTGAACTACAGCTAGAAATATCTTACTAATACTTGGCAAGCTATTTCACTCATTTCTTCAGCAAACCTTTGAAAGCAACAATATTATAAGCATGTGAAGAGGCTAAGCAATCTAGTAACTGCCTCTTCCCTCTGGCAAATGAGTCTGGTACATCCATCCTTCACATACTAAATCACAGTCTGCTTACATCAGTAGAGGGCCACCTCCTGGAATTAAAAACTCTTTACTTCCAAAATAGCCCATTTTTTTTTTGTCTTGAGACAATACTTTTAAGCCTACTCATGGTTTTCGCCCTCACAATCTACTAGTCTCTGTGATGATTTTCCTGTCTGTCCAGCTCTTTCACTCTTCAATAAAATTAATTTTGTGTACCATTTCCAAAAATCTATTCAAAATACCTCCCTCGTCTATTGAGAAGTTGTCTCCTTTTAACCACCTCATTATGTTAAAGGTCCTCTTCCTGAGTTTTAATATTCTCCCCTAAATCTAGTCTCACATGAAGTAAATATTTTTTAGCTATTTTCCTCCCCACCACATATACCAAGAAAGAAAAATTCTCAGCTACCTTGAGACAGGTCTCCCTCAGGCCCTCTCCCCAGGCATATCAAATTTCTCCACACCATGCTTTTGCTACTAGGACTCTCCCACCCTTAGCTATTTTCTGTCTCTTTAAGGTAAGCCATTTCATTTAATTCTCATAACCAGCTGTGATTTAAGCAAGGCAGGCAATATCTCTATATTACAAATTAAGAAGCCAAGAATTATTTTTAGACTCCTTACTCTCTGCATACTCAAAAAGGAAGACTGATATTTGACATGAATTTTGAATGATGAGTTAGCATTTTCTAGGTTGTCAGATGAGGGTGACGACATTTCAGGGTGGATATCTAAAGACCACAGAGGTATTAAAGAGAAGTATGCAGTGTACAGTAACATATGCATGTGTATATGAATGAATGTACGCACATAAAGCTATGAACTGCTCCACAAGACTCAAGAAACAAAAAATGTCACATCTTTTCATTTTTCAAATTCAAATCAGTTCAGACTTCAAAGCTAAGAGTCAGCCACATCAGTAAGAAATCTAAATATCAGATATGCCTAAGAGCTCTCCTCTCATCCCTTGAGTGGTGTAAGGACCTCAAAGATGATGCAGTGAAGGAAAATTAGGCAAGGCCTGTAGTCACTTGTCCAGGGCAATCCCCCTGGAGAAATTCATTGTCTAAACCCTGCGGTCCTGTTAAAGGTGACTTCTTTCCACTGGCAGCATCCACTGCTTATTACCCTGCATGCCACCCTCCCTCAGCCTCTGTACCAAGTTATCTATAAGGACCTTCACCATGGATATCAAAGTCATGGTCTCAGTGCTCTGTCCTCCCTAACACCCACATAGCCATACCTACCCTCAGGACCTCCAAGACACTGCTTCGGTAAAGCACCAGCTTCAACTACCCACAAAAAAACAGGCCATCTTTGACTTCTTGTCTCTGGGAAATGTCTTTCTTTCCTGAGAGAAATTGGCCAATCTTCTAAAGACAACCCTCATGTCTTTCCTAATATCTTTCAACAACATTAGGGTTTGGTTGTTCCCCCAAGGGCTTTAGGTGCAGGATGATCCTAAAAGCCTGGGCCATGAATTCTAGGACCATCCAAGAGCCTATTTACCTTCCTTGGGAATAAGGAGGATTCATTATTTAGGAATGCAGTGGACAGTCTCCCATCCCCAAGGATCGATTATATGCTTCTCTTAATGCTGTAGAACAAACAATAAAGTTGCATTTTCCCAACAAGCTATGGTAATTTTTATTTTTTCTTTTGAGACAGGGTCTTACTCTGCCACACAGGCTGGAATGCAGTGGCACAATCTCAGCTCACTGCAACCTCTATCTCCTGGGCTCAGGTGATCCATCTCAGCCTCCCAAGTAGCTGGGACTACAGGTGTGCGACACCATGCCAGCTATTTTCTTTTTAATTTTTTGAGGAGACGGGGTTTCACCATGTTGCCCAGGATGGTCTTAAACTCCTGGGCTCAAGAGATCCACCCACCACAGCCTCCCAAAGTGCTGGGATTACAGCTGTGAGCCACTGCGCCCAGCCTAGTAAATTCTTAATAAGCTGACTTGTTACATATATAAGTAACTTAAGTCTTCTTTCTTTCCCAATTATACTTCTACTAAACACTAGTTGGTTACAATGAATGTAGTGCCCATGTCTAGTAGAGAATGAATTCTAGCTCTGTGATTATCTTGGCTATAATAGAACATTTTAAGCAGTTTTTAAGCAAAATTTTAAAATGTTCAAGGTCTATGTAAAATTTCCAGCCCTTATGTCTACTTAAGCCCTCTTTTTCAGGAGTAAAATGTCTACAAGTTAAATTTTCAAGTTCAAAGTTCAATTAAACTTCCAACAAAAATACCTTTATCAATTTCCACATGAATAATGTGCTATGATTAAAAGACAAGTAAGAAAGAATTTAGTCTTGACACTAGCTACAGGACCTTAAACAAGTTGCTGAACTCTCTTTTACCCGTACTTTCATTTCTAAAATAACAATAGTATACTTACTTTCCCCAGTGTACTTGAATCACATATTAATAAATAAGATAGTCCTTGGGAAATGTCTCTAAAAATTGTAACGTGGAAAAATAAAGTAAGGTGGTATTACTGTTAACTTCCATCTTGGAGCATACATTTAAATGGAAAAAAATACATATAGAAAAATAAAATTCAAAATGGTATCCAAGTACAAAGGAAAGATCTATGATAAAGTAAAGTTACAGTATTTGCCACTGTCTAGTCTATGACAGCAAACTATACACATACAACATTTTTTAAGAATGACACTTTTATCTTATTTCTCTCAATTAGAATTTTTCCTTATGTTCCTACCTCATTTTCACCCCTAGTTAAACCCTTTATTTTTATTTATTTATTTATATATATTTTTTCAGACAGGGTCTCGCTCTGTCACCCAGGCTCAAGTATAGTGGCATGATCTCAGCTCACCTCAGCCTTGACCTCCTGGGCTCAAGCAATCCTCCTACCTCATCCTCCCAAATAGCTAGGACTATTTGGCAGTCCACCACCATGCCGGGATACTTTGTTTATTTTTTGTAGAGACGAGGTCTCACTATGCTGCCCAGGCTGGTCTTGAACTCATGGACTAAAGCGATCTTCCTGCCTGAACCTCCCAAAGTGCTGGGATTACAGGCATGAGAGTTCAACCCTTTAACAAGCATTTTTTAACATAGATGCTGTAGAAATTTTTCACTCATAGCACAGAAGAATACAAGTAGTTTTTAACCAGTAACCATTCTTTTACGTGGCAAACTGGAATTTCCAATCCTTGATAAACACCTAACAACATGTCATAACCTGTCATCACCAACTGATAAGTCAATCACTAAAGTATGTTGCTTCTGACATAGTGACTTTGTCTCAGGCTTATCAAATCTCCCACATGTAAATGTCAACATAAAAGACAGTAGGAAACACTGACTGAACCAAATGTTAGTTAAAAAAAAGATTTAAGCCTTTGATCAATTAAAAAAAATATTCCCTCCTTTTAGCAAAGATTATCACTCCTCAACACATTTCTGTAGAGTCAACAACATTCCAGGTCACTACTTTGATTTTAAGCCATTGTCCAGATTTCAGACTCTTGAGTATAAAAGACAAAAACATTTCTCACATCAGAAACTTTGGATCTCAGGAGGTTTCAAGGCTTATCCTTCCTGAATATCAACAGGGCTACCAGAATTCAATCGTGAGCATTTTTACTTTCATTTTACAAAAGTCTGATTTTGTTCATTGGCAGTTCTCAAAGAACAATTAAAATACTTATTTCTTGTAACTGGTTAAAGAAATTTAATGGACCTTTCATAATTGATTTTTAATAATTTCTACTATAGGTTACTATTCAATTAAATGTATTAAAAGGGCAAACTATAGTTTAGAATTAAAAGAGGAATATTTGTTACTTAAAAGCTAATAAAGTTAATGTGTTTTCCAGGTTTCAGAATAGAATGGGGTTATTTATTCTTGAAAAACTCTATTTATTAACCTTTTTATGATTTCACAGGGCAATACAGATTGAAAATGATTATTTTTTTAAATGCGCTATGGAAATGTAAACTTGAACTGATATAGCTTCCTGGGCATTCCTTTCATCTATAACCAGGTTTTCTGTACCTTCTACACATCACAGCTCTATCTCTCATCAATTTATGTAAGAAGCACTAAGTCTTGGATGCCCTACAAATAGTAACAGAGTGAGACCTTTTAGGAAAGGTCCCAGCTAGCACTTTAATTGCCAAAGTTTTATTTTAACGTCAAACTATAAAATGCAGTTGGCATTTTCTTGTTCACGTTCTTAAAACATAGTATACCGAGTATTTAAACATTTCTTGATGGAGCATTCATTTGAAATACCAATTATTGTTACTATGCTAAAATATAGTGATGCCTTCAGTTGCTATTACAGAGGCGTCTGGTAACCCTGCACAAGTTGTGAGCTTTTATTGGCATTATTATTCCTTCTGGAGGCATTTTCTGACATGTCTGTCCCTCCTTCGTTATCAGCATATTGGGTACCACTTCTCCCGGGCATCAGTGTGCCTGCCCTCACCCATGCGGCTCCGCCTTGCTCCTCCTCTGTAATGGGTGTAGATGTCAGACAAGCTAGCTGGTGAGAGTTGTGTGGAGTTGAGTGGGCTCTGTGCAAGGGCCTGAATTGTTCACTGGTGAGTAATCTAGAAGAACTTTGCTCCACCACCTCAGCTGCTCAGGGCCTATTTCATTCACCTCTTGTCTCTCTGTGCTGTCTTCTTTTGGGATTATATGGAAAAATCAAGAGTGTGAAAATGCTTTATAAGACATCATAGATGATTTTTTTTCTGTCACAATTACAAAACAATAAATTTTTGGATTTCTCAATTCCGGCAGGTGGGGTATGACTACAAGACTGTCATCTTTCCTAGGTGCTGAACTTCATACTTTTTTTTTTTTTTTTTTGAGACAGTCTCGCTCTGTCACCCAGGCTAGAGTGCAGGGGAGCGCTCTCGGCTCACTGCAAGCTCCGCCTCCCGGGTTCACGCCATTCTCCTGCCTCAGCCTCCCGAGCAGCTGGGACTACAGGCGCCCGCCACCACGCCCGGCTAATTTTTTGTATTTTTTTTTTAGTAGAGATGGGGTTTCACCGTGTTGGCCAGGATGGTCTCGATCTTCTAACCTCGTGATCCACCCGCCTCGGCCTCCCTAAGGGCTGGGATTATAGGCGGAGCCACCGCGCCCGGCCTCATACATTTCAAAGTATCAATAATATGCATATTTTATCGGCATTAGTATAAAAATGTTCCAGCTTTTTAACCTTGGGGAAAAAGACAAGCAAACCATCATCTCTCTCCATCCTGTTTCATACAGTCCCAGATCTGCTATCATTCCTCACTCCTTCCTCCACAGACAAGCTTCTTAAAGGAAAATTCTTAAATCACGCCACCCTGACTGCTGCCCTGCTGAAATTCAGGTCAGTTTCCTACTTCACCCTGGAAGCCGCCCTCACCAAGATCACCAATGGCCTCATTCCTAAAAGTGGTGAAAATTTATCTGATTTCTTCTTTCAGAAAAACTTGATACTGCTGACCTCTGTCTCCTCTCCTCTCTTCTCCTGTGCTTTTCCTCCAACTCCTTGCCTCCTTCTCAGTATCTTTGGTTGTCCGCTTCTTCTTGGGGTTTTTTCCAGCCATCTTTTCACTCTGCATGTTCCCCCCCTCGGTGGTTTCATCCACCCCCTGCTAATGGCTACCACCCGTGAATCTGCAGCCCCAATCTCTCTTCTGAGCCCCAGATTTCTACTTGTTATATCGATATATCACAAGCACCCCAAACGCATCATGTCCTAATTTGAATACGCTATTGTCCTCTTTGAATCTGTCCCTCCTTGTTTATTTTCTGAATGAAAACATACAGTGCGAATAGCACTACCAACCAAGTAAAAATCTGGGGGTTGTCCTTGATTTTCTCCACGTCCCTTACTGTCTTAACTCAAGCCCTCATAAATTACTTCTTGCCAATCCTCCCCCACTGTGCAGTCTCTCTTTTGCTGTACGCTGAACTCCTTGCAGTGCCTGGATATTCCAGCTTCCTTCTTGCATCCTTGCCTTTGCACATACAGTTTCTTCTATCTGGTGTACCTTCTCCCTTGCCCACTTGTCCTTCAAGTCTCATCTCAGGTGTCAACCCCTACGAAAAGACTTTTCTTAACCTGCCTAGTCTGGACTATGATACTTCCATGTTATTTGTAGAAACCTTTACTATAGAACCCACTGTATATATTTTGTCTATTTTCCATCTTCCCAACCAGACTGTCAACCCGTAAAAAGCAGGAACCATGTCTAATTAATTCTTGGGTATCCAAAGTCTAGTATAACTCCTGGTATAGCATAGGCCCTCAACTAATGTTTTATGGACGAGTACATAAATAAACCCTGAGTAACTACCATTATCCACATTTCTGTGTTTCCTGCCACCCATTATTATTCTTTATCACCTCATTCAAATATTATTTCATTTAGGAAATCTTCCCTGATTCCCACCCTCACTCTCTCATTTCCCACCTCTCCCGTGGTGATTAACTATAATGCAAAGTAGGCAAGGAAATCCAAGTACTTACTTTCCTATTTTACTAGTGTTCCACCATAGGAAGCATGGAGGAAAAGATAATTTAATTCATTTTTAGTCACTTCAAAACTAGTGCTTTCCTTACCTAGGATTCTTTAGAGGAAAGCACATTCACATTTGAAAGAAACCAAAAGCGGCACACTAGCAAAAATCTCCCCTCCACTGAAACGCAGCAGCATCTCACAATAGAGCTTTCAAAAGGAGTTACAGATCCAGTGTGTAGTGCTGCTTACGAGCCATCACATGGCAGCAGCGGGGAAAACACACCAGCACCAAATCCAGACAAAGGGCAGAGATGAAGCCTGCTCTGTTCCTACTGACGTTACTAAGGCCACTGCTCTTGCAGCTGGGCTAACAACAAACAGGCCTCAGCCTGCCTCAGCCCAGCTAGGCAAGCGTCCGTCCGGAGGGGCTAAGAGGAGCAATGCCCCAGAACAATAGCTCCCAACATCCGGAGGACACTATGGCCCTACAAACTCACATTAGCTTCAAATACCACTCATCACCCCTTTCTTGTAAAAAGTCAAATGCATAACCTCCTGTAGAACTAACAACAGTTAAAATGAAATTGTTATCAGAAATAATATAAACATCCAAAAAGAGAGGATTTAGCACCCACTGTAGACTAAGTAATCATTAAGAATGAGGTAACAGAATAGTAAACATGAAAAAAAATTCACTCTCTACTATTAAGTGAAAAAGAAAGCTAACAAGCCCAAATGTACAATATGATTTCTCTCTATATATGTATGTATATACACACACACTTTTAAATTATATAACAGTATAATACAATATAGCAAAAGATAAATCTGTACCGAATGTTAAAAGTGGCTAATTTCCAAGTAACTGGATTATAGGTGATTTTTATTTTCTTTTAGTTTTATCTGTTTTTAAAATATCCTTTAATGAACATGTATTTCTTTAATAAGAAGAAAAAATAGGTTTTAAAAATGAAATAATCTCTTGATTAAATTTCATAAATCTCTAAATCTTCATAAATATATTCACTTGTATCTGTATCCTGAAGATCTAAAATAAATTTTATTGTATCAGTCTTGTTGATACTTACAAATGGTATAGGACTTGTAGAATCACTAGGTCAGCAAAGGGACATCCTGGATGCTCAGTAAAAATGCTTACTTGTGAAATTAGTTTCAAAATGAAAATGGTAATAAGAAATGTACTAATTTTAAACAAATATCTTAATAAGAAAAAGTCAAAGACAATGAAAACCAAGGTTAAATTTTACCACTGGCCAATTAGGGCAAAGATCACATTTTTATTATTTCCATCCATAAAATGTAGAAAATGCCAGATTGTTAAAAGTAAATGAAGTTCTTGCCAAATACAACACAATTCTAAGATATGGTCTACATGCCACAGCATCATAATCTGACCTATACATATCCTGAATAGGAAAATCCCTGTCCTAATTAAATCCTGAAAATGTTATAGACAATAGTAATAAACTCCAAAGAAAAGTTTCTGTACAAACACAAGTATTAGTCAAAAAAAAATGAACCTCAGACCTAGAAACTTGATTAGTCCTTTTTGATAGCATTTATCAAACAAAAGCCATTTGATCTAAAGTAATTTAAACATTTAACTGTATTTTTCTAGTTGGTCTAATTGATTTCACAAGAAAATGTTAACACAGATTGTATGAAAAATCCATACAAAGAGAACTTGTTATAGAATTATTTAAGAAAGTTCAATGTTATCAACATGCTAGATTTTATATCTTCATGTCAATGAATAAGAATTTGGGAAGATTCTTTTTTTTTATTTATTTGGCATGTATTCATTAAGCATTCACTATGGCATAGCATGTACTAATCTAGGTTTTCAACAAAAGAAACAATTCTCCACAGCATTTCCCTCACTTAAAATCAAAAGATTGACAAGAGATAGACATGATTATTCACTACTGTCAAATCCCTGACATCTGTTCTACTCATTAAAGGTCTATCCTTGACATTTGTGGAGTAGAGGATAATAGCTAAAATGTTTAAGAATAATCCACTTCAAATAAAAATGGAATAGGGAAAAATATGTAAAATATTCTAATTAGAAAAAAGTACATAGTATAAATTTTAAATTAGACATTTGGAAGGAGAAAAACAAATCCAACGTAGTGAAAACTTTGTTTGGTGTTCATTTGCTATGACCTGATTTGACAAAAATAAAAAGGTGGCAACTCTACACTAATTGCCATTTTTTAAAACTGATCCATGAAATTCAGTAGTCTGGGAGCCACTGGTTCCAAGTGCATTTTAGCTAACCAGAAGGTGGCTGATCTACAATTTGGAATTCTGCCCCTAACACAATATTACACATGAAGAAGATGCTAAAAAAAAAAAAAAATGTGTTGAATGAAGAAATATAACCCTGTTTCATGTAGAAGATGTGGCTCAGATCACTTTAAGATGGTCCAAAAGACCTAAATACTTCAGAAAATGAAATGAGAGAAGCAGTAGTATGTAAAGAACAATTAAGGGAGCAAATTTTTCCCTTTAGAAAGCAAAATTTCCCCACACTGCCTAAAAGTTTTTAATTAATTTTTAACCCTGCCTAAAATCCTCACACTGGGTAGGATATATTTGACTTAGTATCTACTCTTCTTTGAAAGTGTAGATATTTGGAGAGGATGAAGGAATATAACCATTTAACATGACTATTTTATCAGAAAAAAAATTGCAGAGGTTTTGTCATAGTTTACTAACTAAATAAAAATATAACTATGTAAGTGTTGGAAGTTCTGGACAGGGCGATCAGGCAAGAGAAAGAAATAAAGGGTATTCAATTAGGAAAACAGGAAGTCAAATTGTCCCTGCTTACAGATGACATGATTGTATATTTAGAAAACCCCATCATGTCAGTCCAAAATCTCCTTAAGCTGATAAGCAACTTCAGCAAAGTCTCAGGATACAAAATATACAAAATCAATGTGCAAAAATCACAAGCATTCCTATACACCAATAATAGACAAACAGAGAGCCAAATCATGAGTGAATTCCCATTCACAATTGCTACAGAGAGAATAAAATACCCAGGAATCCAACTTACAAGGGATGTGAAGGACCTCTTCAAGGAGAACTACAAACCACTGCTCAACAAAATAAAAGAGGACACAAACAAATGGAAGAACATTCCATGTTCATGGATAGGAAGAATCAATATCATGAAAATGGCCATACTGCCAAAGGTAATTTATAGATTCAATGTCATCCCCATCAAGCTACCAATGACTTTCTTCACAGAATTGGAATAAACTACTTTAAAGTTAATATGGAACCAAAAAGGAGCCCACATTGCCAAGATAATCCTAAGCAAAAAGAACAGAGTTGGAGGCATCACACTACCTGACTTCAAACTACACTACAAGGCTACAGTAACCAAAACAGCATGGTACTGGTACCAAAACAGAGATATAGACCAATGGAACAGAACAGAGGCCTCAGAAATAACATCACACATCTACAACCACCTGATCTTTGACAAATCTGACAAAAACAAGAAATGGGGAAAGGAGTCCCTATTTAATAAATTGTGCTGGGAAAACTGGCTAGCCATTATGTAGAAAGCTGAAACTAGATCCCTTCCTTACATCTTACACAAAAATTAACTCAAGATGGATTAAAGACTTAAATGTTAGACCTAAAACCATAAAAACCCTAGAAGAAAACCTAGGCAATACCATTCAGGACATAGGCATGGGCAAGGACTTCATGACTAAAACACCAAAAGCAATGGCAACAAAAGCCAAAATTGACAAATGGGATCTAATTAAACTAAAGAGCTTCTGCACAGCAAAAGAAACTACCATCAGAGTGAACAGGCAACCTATAGAATGGGAGAAAAATTTTGCAATCTACGCATCTGACAAAGGGCTAATATCCAGAATCTACAAAGAACTTATACAAATTTACAAGAAAAAATCAAACAACCCCATCAAAAAGTGGGGAAAGGATATGAACAGACACTTCTCAAAAGAAGACATTTATGCAGCCAACAGACACATGAAAAAATGCTCATCATCACTAGTCATCAGAGAAATGCAAATCAAAACCACAATGAGATACCATCTCACGCCAGTTAGAATGGTGATCATTAAAAAGTCAGGAAACAACAGATGCTGGAGAGAATGTGGAGAAATAGGAACACTTTTACACTGTTGGTAGGAGTGTAAATTAGTTCAACCACTGTGGAAGATAGTGTGGCAATTCCTCAAGGATCTAGAACTAGAAATACCATTTCACCCAGTGATCCCATTACTGGGTATATACCCAAAGGATTATAAATCATACTACTATAAAGACACATGCACACGTATGTTTATTGTAGCACTATTCACAATAGCAAAGACTTGGAACCAACCCAGATGTCCATCAATGATAGACTGGATTAAGAAAATATGGCACATATACACCATGGAATACTATGCAGCCATATAAAAGGATGAGTTCATGTCCTTTGCAGGGACATAGATAAAGCTGGAAACCATCATTCTCAGAAAACTATCACAAGGGCAGAATGGATGAAGCTCAAAACTATCATTCTCAGAAAACTATCACAAGGACAGAAAACCAAACACTGCATGTTCTCACTCTTAGGTGGGAATTGAACAATGAGAACACTTGGACACAGGGCGGGGAACATCATACACCAGGGCCTGTTGGGGGATCGGGGGCTGGGAGAGGGATAGCATTAGGAGAAATACCTAATGTAAATGACGAGTTGACGGGTGCAACAAACCAACATGGCACATGTATACCTATGTAACAAACCTGCACACTGTGCACATGTACCCTAGAACTTTAAGTATAATAAAAATTAATCGATCAATACAAACAAATCAGCCAGGCATGGTGGTGGACACCTGTAATCCCAGCTACTCAGGAGGCTGAGGCAGGAGAATTGCATCAACCTGGGAAGTGGAGGTTGCAGTGAGCTGAGATCATGCCACTGCACTCCAGCCTGGGTGACACAGAGAGATTCTGTATCAAAAAAATAAATAAAATAAAATAAAATAAGTAAAAATAAAGCAAATAGCTTTTGAGGAAAGACCAGAGCTTTCCGGTTTTCCAGTGGTAAAGAAGATCCTGACTCTCTTTCCACAACTTTCCCTGCCCAAGGACAGTGGGAGGAATCACAGAGAGGAAAGGCAGGGGCCAGGTGTGGTGGCTCACGCCTGTAATCCCAGCACTTTGGGAGGCCAAGGTGGGCGGATCACTTGAGATCAGGAGTTCCAGACCAGCCTGGACAACATGGTAAAACCCCGACTCTACTAAAAATACAAAAATTAGGCCAGGCACTGTGGCTCACGCCTGTAATCCCAGCACTTTGGGAGGTCAAGGTGGGCAGATCATGAGGTCAGGAGATGGAGACCATCCTGGCCGACATGGAGAAATCCCGTCTCTACTAAAAATACAAAAATTAGCTTGGCGTGGCAGTGCATGCCTATAATCCCAACTACTCAGGAGGCTGAGGCAGGAGAAAAAAATATATATATAACTATGTAGTTAAGAGTATGAGATATCTTTATGATAACAATACTTACTCAAAAGTTTTAGCTATTTCATGTAACTGCATGTAAATAATAGATTGGCTTAAATTTCAACTTATATTAGATTGAACTACTCAAAATTGCCGGTCCAAAAAAAATGGTCAAGGCTGGGCACAGTGGCTCATGCCTGTAATCCCAGCACTTTGGGAGGCCAAGGCAGGAGGATCACTTGAGCCCAGGAGTTTGAGACCAACCTGGGTGATATAATGAGACCTCATCTCTACAAAAAAATTGTTTAATTAGTTCGGTGTGTTGGTGTGCATCTGTGGTCCTAGTTACTTGGGAGGCTGAGGTGGAAGGATTGCTTGAGCCCAGGAAATCAAGGCTGCAGTGAACTGTGATCAAGCCACTGCACTCCAGCCTGGGTAAAAGAGTGAGACCCTGTCTAAAAAAAAAAAAAAAAAAAAAAAAAAAAAAAAAGGCAAATATTAAATAATTGAAAATAGTTTGGACTATTTCAAAACCCTACTTTATGGGTTTTGACAATGCATTGTACTAGTAAATAACATAAAATAATACAATATAATAATATAAAATTAAATAGCTCAAACTATCTTAGTATGTATTAGCAAATACATGGCACAAGGCATTGTCAAAACCCATAAAACTTAACAGCACAAAAAGTAAACCTTAATGTATGCAATTTAAACAAAAATAATTAAGGACATCAAAGGATCCCAGAATAGAATGCAGAATGTGACAAAACAAACAATCAAACTCTATTACAAATGTATGAAACAACCTCACTGAAGGGGTAAGGGGAGAGGGTAGTTGACCTAAGTAACTTTGGAAATGAGCAGAGTCTGCAAGACTAAAGGGAAAAGGAACCACACATAACCACTGTACTCTAGTTCAGCGGTCCCCAACTCTTGCGCCACAGACCAGCACCTATCTGTGGCCTGTTAGGAGCTGGGCCACACAGCAGGAGGTGAACCATGGGCAACAGCATTACCACCTGAGCTCCGCTTCTTGTCTGATCAGTGGTGGCAATAGATTCTCATAACAGTGTAAACCCTATCGTGAACTGCTTATGCAAGGGATCTAGGTTGCATGTGCCTTAGGTCAACTAAGTGACACATGGGCAGTTTCACCCCAAAACACTCCCTACCAGAGCCAGCCATGGAAAAATTGTCTTCCACAAAACCAGCCCCTGGTGCCAAAAAGGCTGGGAACTGCTGCTGTAGTTGATAAAGCTCTTGCCCCTGGGGGTACCAGTTAATTCTGATACTGTTAGACATGTATACATAAATGAACAATTAAGTGGATGGATGACAACCAAGTTTCTGACTGTTAGAATGGGAAGTTATAGGTAAGCAAGAGGAGGAGGCTAGAATAATCCATGTGGTGATGAATTAGAATTGGAGACATCAGTCTAAACGCATATTTAGCTTAACATAGATACAGTGATTACATACAGAAATATTTATAGATATGTGTATATACACAGGTTGGTATATGCAAATACATTCCCTTGCTCTGTCAGCTGAAACAGCCTAAAAGCAGCTACAATCCAACAACAATGAGTACACCTAGTGCCTAGATTTTGGTTTCTAACACCATTTCCAAACAAAAGAACCAGGGCTCCTTGGAAAACTAGTCAATTATAGAACTAGGGGAGGATATATAGATGATGATCCAGGAGCATCTTGTAGTGACAGAAAATTAAGAAGTATTCAAAACACATAGACACACACACACACACACACACACAATTATGGGAATGTGTCAAACGGACATAGAACCAACTGAAAGAGCTCCCAGAGGAACAGTTTGAGCAAATAAATAAATAAAGTAGCATTGGATTATAACCTAAAGCATAAACTATTCATGAGTCCATGCTGATATAAATTATTGAATAAATAAATAAATAGAGAATAATAGACAAACCTCCCATGCAGATGAGTTCCAAATAATTTATGTAGATAACACAATACACTCTCCAGAGATGGAGCATAACTCCCCACTCCTTAAGTGTGGGTTATGCACAGTGACTTCCTTACAAAGAATACAGGATAGAAAGGGAAAGCCTGACGACCATGACCAGAGCCAGATGATGATGGACAACATCAACAGTGCTAAGTCACTAACAGTATGCACCTTTGATATGATGTGATAAGATGGTAATTTCCCTCTGTGATCTTTCTCCCAAAAACACATAACTCCATGAGAAAAACATCAGAGAAATCTCAATGAAGAGGTATTTTATAAAATACCTAATGAGTACTCCTCAAAACTGTCAAGGTCTTAAGAAATAAAGTCTGAGAAATTGTCACATCTAAGAAGAGCCTAGAGACATGATGACGAAATGTAATGTGGTATCCTGGATATGATCCTGGATAGAAAAAGGCAAGTAGGCTAAAAACCACAAAAATCTGAATAAAATATGGATTTTAATTAATAATATTGTAAAAGTAGTGGTTCATTAATTGCAACAAACATACCATACTGATGTAAGATATTAATAAATGCAAAAACAAGTGTGGCATATATGGGTACTCTTTGTAATTTTTCTGGTTTTTTTTTTAGCACTTGCCCATGTAATTTTTTCTATTAATCTAAAACTCTTCTTAAAGAAAATGTTCATTTGAAAAAAATAATTTGGAAAAAGCTGTGATGTTTACTGCATATGACAACTGCCAAATCTATACCTGCAGCCCCATCTCTAATGCCATAATTTGCATCACCTGCCTCCTTCATCTTCCTAACATAGGAGACTGTGTTGGTCACTGTAGCCTTTTCACTTTGATGCTCCTCCTCTCTCAGGTAGACTATGGGTCCTTCCAGCACAATTTAGTTGCAAAACAATATGAAGTCAATTATATGAGAAGATTTTCAGTAGCCATGTGGAGTGACTTTTAGAAACTATGTCCCAGTTGGGTGCCAGTGGCTCACATCTGTAATCCCAGTGCTTTGGGAGGCCAAGGTGGGAGGATTACTTGAGGCCAGGAGTTCAAGAAACCATGTCCAGTATTATTTTTACCTTCCATTCAGAATGCATAACTGTTTTTGTTTGTCTTTTTTTGTTTGTTTGTTTTTGTTTTTTGCTGCTGTGATTGGTCTCTAATAATCATGACAAAAATAATCCTCCTAAATAGATGTATACATATTTCCCACGCCCCATACACACAGAATTGAAGGTTATTATTAGTAGTATTCTAACATAAACTATGCCACCTTTATAATTCTCAAATACATTTTTCAGGAAGAGTACCAACAAAAAAAAACAACTTAATGATATCTTTTCCCAGTGGAAGTTGGTTATGTTAATTCAACTGACACCTAAAACTTTATATGAATACTTTTTCATTCAGTGAGTCAGGGAGTAAGTAGCTAGTTAGAACTTTGAAATATGGTTTGTTAAATGCATATTTTAAAGTCAGTTTTACACAAGGAAGTCACCAACTCAATTTTAAATAAACTCGATTATGCTTTATCTCTAGGAAAGCATCTGGTAGTTTTCAAGGAAAATGAACCAACTAGTTGTTTTTTCTACTTGGCCAGAAATGCTACTTCTATATAAATTCACAGAATGAGTACTTCCAAACAAGGATGGAGAAAACTTTAAAAAGCCAAGTCTTAAAATAAAACCAGAAAGCAGATTTACTATGAATATTATTTTTAGCTCCCAATTAGCATTGTAATTGGTAGATCCCACACTGTTTGAGAACAGATATCTGAAGAACTATACCCAAGATCATTGTTTGATTCATTCATCATACTCTAAATAATTAGAAATGGTTCAGAGAATAAAGGCGGATACACTTGTAGTTTTTCTCTTTGAATTTTCCTCTTATCCTAGTTCTCAGCACTTGATATGACTATAAATCTGTAAAATATGGCTGGTAAATCTTGGTAAGAGCAACACAAAATGAAGCTTAAACTCCAATCAGGACAGCTACAACACACCTAGATGTCCATGTAAGCATGTCAGCTATACTAAATGTATTAAATATTAATGGGTGAACTAAAGATACTTAAAGCCCAGCTTTCACCTTCTGCAATTATCCCAGATGACTGTTCAGTCGATCTCTGCTAATACATTTCTGGTAAAGAATAGCTTTAAAGAGGCTTTTCCGTCTTCCCTAATCAATGGCTTTCTCTCTTCTGACTTCTAGATAAACAAACAAAAAAAATTCTTTCTCCTGTCTTTAACCCATTTTTGTTTTTGCTTTTGCCTTAACCTATTCAAAAACTTTGGCCAATTCTCAGTTTTAGCCTCTCTGACGCTATCATACCTAAACCTTCATGCAAATTCTTTCTGTCAAGAGTGAGGGAGTAGCTAGTAGACATTCTTTTAACTTTGAAGTATGTTCTGTTAAATGCATAGTTTAATTAAAGCCAATTCTACTACTGGAAAGTCATCAGCTCCATTTTAATTAAAAGCCACTTTTGTATTTTTCCTTTGTATATGCCCTTACCTTGATTTTTTAAATATTATTCACATACTTTATGGCTAGAGAATTGTCTATATAAATATAGTGGATGGTTTTTTGTTGCTGTTGTTTTGTTTTGTTTTATTTTTAATAAATCACCTTGTCCATACACCTCTCTCTCCTATTTAAATTCATGGCCAAGCATAGTGGCTCACACATGTAATCTCAGAACTTTGGGAGGCCATGGTGGGAGGATTGCTTGAGCCTAGGAGTTGCAGACCAACCCAGGCAACATAGCAAGACCCTGTCTCTACAAAAACAAAAAAATTAGCCAGGCATGGTGGTGCATGCCTGTGGCCCCAGCTACTCAGGAGGCTGAGGTGAGAGGATCACTTGAGCCAGGCAGGTTGAGGCTACAGTGTGCCATGATTGCACCACTGCAATCAAGCCTGAGTGAGAGAGAGAGGCCCTGTCTCAAAAAGAAACCAAAAAATCATTCGTAAGTAAATAATCAGAATTTCATTTTCTTATTACGTACCATCCTCATGAGTCACAATCCCTTCTAAAATATCTACTTTGTTTCTGAGCTTCTTAAAATCTACTTTAAAAAAAATGATACCCAATGCTGCCTTGCTTTGATATTATAAACTCTAATATGGTCACCTTTTCCCAGAATTTCTTTAAGACCTTATGACCAAGATATCTTTGTTAGTTATTTCAAGATACAGAATTGCAGTTCTCCCCACTGCTTTGTCCACCTTCAAAGAGATGACACCACTGCTGGCAAGATAAAACAAGAATGCATCAGATGCTCTGGCTTCATGCTAACACATCCATACAGCTCTGTTGTATTATCATATTTGACCCTCATAATAACCTTAGAAGTTTAGAAAAACAGGTATTATCATCCCAAGACTGAAAACGGTTAAATTATTTACTCGAGGTCAGGAGGCCAAGCAAATGGAGATTGAGATCTATTTCTGCATCCTTTCCTCTATACTACAGAATTAGACTCCCAGTTGACATTAGGATGCTATTATTTTTAAATCTATGCCAGTTTTATAATCCATATTAAAAATTCTTTTAAATGTTTCTAATAGCTACAGAGTATGTTCTCTGGGGAAATGACATTATTCCTTGCCCCGCCGCCCCACTCTAAGTGAGAATGAATTTCATTTGACCTTGGTTTTATTCCCAGCTCCACTATCCTTTAACTGTATAGCTTTGAGATCTGGCTTCAAAACTCTACTACAAATATAACATTACCCTTTTTTCACACTTCACAAGCAAATGATTTTTCTAATGATAAAGAAAAATTTCTGTTACTTAACTCCTAGATTCTTAATATATAATTGTCAAAACATGCTGATTTCTAACTATAAGAGAATAGAAGAAAAAAGAAGACTAAGGAAAAAAAAGAAGAAAGCTTCAGTAGGATATAACCAAGAACTCTTTGACCATACGGGTATCCAAATACAAGACAGGTTTCAGAGAACATAATAGAATCAAAATCCTTTTTGACTTTCAAAAATCAATTAGATTTTCACCTATAAGGATTGTTTTACATATATCCTGAAGGTCCCATTCATCCCTATTGAGAAAAAAAAAGACAGTGGGAAAAAAACATATTAGATGATGCCTTAAAATAATTTACCAACTTGATTACAATAAATTAATAATGAATTAAATAAATCCCCAGATTTTCTCAAATCTACAGGCATGAATTCATTGACACATATTTAAGTTACACAAAAGTGTTTAGAGATTATCAAAGAAATGTTAAAATACAGCAGAGATTTTTTTTTAACCACGTGAAAGAATTTTATCCAGCCAACAAAGTAAACAAAAAAATAAATTAATTAATTAAAGGTTTACCTTAAGTTTCCCATAAATCATCAGAAAAAGATCCATAAAGAATGGAGTTATTTTGCTACCCTGAGATACTCTGGCAATAACAAAGCCAAACCAAAGAACTTATAAACAGGCCAAGAATTTGGCTTTATAGTTTATGCATCCATGAAAACTATGGAAAATCTTTTAAATAGTACACAGAAGACATTTTTTAAGAAAGACCCTGCCCTCAAAATATATACTCTATGGACCAAGAACAGATACTCTCTGTATTTCAAAGTAACAGTCCCTAGTTCAGGGGAACAGTCTTGGGTTCTGGCCCCAATCACTGATGCAGTGTGGCCTTGGACATGGGAACTTTCACCTCAATATCCTTACTTTTAAAGTGAGGATAGTAGATTAGATGATTTCTAAAATTCCTCTATTTCTATAATCCTTGATTCTATTAATAACAGCAGAAGACTTCTACTGGCCTGAAGCTAATCAATTTTAGATCCCCATCAGGAAATAGGAAGCTCTTTGTCCACAGCCCACAGGTAATTGGGTTTTCTCTCACAGCAATAGCATCTCTAGTAATTCAATTACCTAATAAATCTACCTTCTCCTGCCCTTGTATTTGACGATTTTACGTTATTATCAAATCACATCACATTAAAATACAATTTTACTATAACCAAAGGGAAATAACTTTCTACTAAGGAATTGTATAATGACTCTTTCAAAACATTAAACCAGAAAAGATGACAAATCTGTGCCAACTCACAAAAAAAAAGTTGGCTTTAAGAGAGCTGTGTGCATCGGAAGTAATGCTTATAGTGTAGTCATTAATCAAATGCCTTATAAATGAAATTACTAGACACTTGTTCACTACTAATGACTTCTTAACCTAATCTTCAGGTTAGAAAGATTAAAACTTGTATTTTTGCCTTTCTTATTTCAGATTCAAGCCATAGCCTGGAAACAATAAGCTTTGATTCTCACTCTTCTATTACAGACTCTCATATCATTCTAAAATTCCTAAAAGCATAATGTAAATAACAAAGGCAAAGGCAATTTCTCAGGCAAGCAGTGATTGGCCATAGATTCTTTAAAAAAAAAAAAAAATGGGTTGGGGAAGTGGGACCAGAAAAGCATCATTAAAATTTGTTCCAGCCACAGTGATACCAGTATCCCCTTAATTGTTTTTTGTGTCCCCTTTGCCCTCAAACTATCCCTCTCTGAATCTTCTTAAAACAATTTTAAATGCCTCATTATGAACCTCTATTACCATCCCTTCTATTATATATCCATTAAGTGGCCATCTGATTTATAGACAAACACTAAAGTCACATGTACTTGGTACTGACTGGATCTACTATCTGTGAGGCTGTATAGACAAATCACTTAGACCACAAATAAAAGGAGCTTAACAATTTGACAGGTTTCCTAAAAGAGAAATTCTAATCTCACGCTTTTGCCGTGTATTTACAAGAACCAACATTTCAGGTTTAGCTCATTATATCTCAGAAGCCATTCTTATTTTAGCAAAATTCCCAGAATTTAAGTTGAGACAAATCTGACTATTGCTCCCATGGAAGATTCCACTCCTGTCAACAGCCTTATGAGATCCCTGATCAGGCCACCCCCAATCTTCGCAGTCAGGTCAAAGTTGTCCCTAGCCTAAGGCCCGTCAACATCTCATCCTACTCTCAGTTTCATCCTGCACCCTCAGAGGTCTCCAAAGCAAGGTTATAAGCACCCCCTAACTCTCACTGTGCAAACAGCTACCCTTGGCCACCCCTTGGGCCTAGAAAGGGTACACACTGGTAGAGTCTGCCTTTAGGAGAAAAGCAAAGGAGCCCACACAGGTCCTGAAAGCAGCTTGAGCCCACTTAGGCAGAGAATTTTAGAGTCCCAGTTTCCTGCAACATGGGTTAGAAGGTAAAAGGGTTCAAGCTCTAGGTGGGCATATCCCCTGTCACATCTTTGACCCCCCAGTACTAGCAAGATGGGGATAGGCAATGCCAGAAAAAACAGCAAGGCCCTCTAAAATTTTAGGCCTAAGAAAGCAGCCTGCATCACATAGGTTTAAGGATGATTCTATTCCTGGTTATTCAAACTTTCAAAAAATTATTCAGAGGCCTTGACTCTGAGAATATGGGGCCCAGGTCAAACATGGCTATGTACTCTCTCCTTACTTATTCACAAAATAAAACCAGATTAAATTAACATGAGGAACACTCTTTGAAAGAAAAATAAAAGTACAACATAAGTATGTATGTTTTGATGTTTTGCTTAGGAGATAAAAAATTTTATTAGCATTTCATAAAACAATCTCCTGATTTTTTTTTTTTACCAAGTGCCATACTCATTTTCTCTCCATAGACTTTCCTCATCAAAAGCCAGCTGCAAAAAGTCCCTTAACACTCAGCATCTAAGAACATTGCCTAATGCCCTCCTTGTGCCCTGGAGTTTACCCAAGTTTGGGGGGATGCTAAATGGGCTAGATAGCTATATAGATCAATTCACCATTCCCCAAGCAACTACCTTGTTCCAAGCAACATGATAGGATCTAGAGATGAAAAGATGGTTGAGATGTCACCATGACATCAAGGAACATGTAGTGGACTGATTGCAGTAATGCCCCATTTGTTCACACATCCCTGTATTCACACCCTTTTGTAGTGCTCTCACACAATAACTCTGGGCTTAGCCATGTGATTTGTTCTGGACAGTGGGACAGAAGCAAATATATCAGAAGTAGAAATTTGAAAGTTCTTGTACATTAAAGGATATGCTCTGTTGATGCTTTTGGGAACCCTGTTGACATCATGTGAACAAGTCTGAACTAGCCTGTTGAAGGATAGGAAACCACAAGAGAATAAGTGAGGTATCCCAGTCATCAATCGGCCAGCCCCCAGCTGACCATATGAGTGAGTACCATCAGAAAGCAGCTGAGCCCTACTGAGCCCAGACCAACCTGCTGATTCCACAGAATCATGAGCTAACTTAATGGCCATTGTTCTAAGCCACTAAGTTTTGGGGTGGCTTATTGCAGGGCAAATGGATCTAATGGATATAAAATCCAGTGCCTCATAGGGAAGCTAGACTTGTATACAATTAGTTGTAAGAGAGTGCCAAGGCTGTAATAGACCTAAAGATAACATACATGGGTAACTCAAAGGAGAAGGTGATTAACCCTGCTGGGTCCAGCATGGAAGATGAACAGGAGTGTCAGGAAAAAGTTCATAGAGGAGATGATGTCTAGTCTTTATTCTGATAAAAAGAACCACTTCAGGAGGCAACAGACTTAACCAACCTTTCCTTTTTTTCATCGCTGATACAAATCTCCAAAGAGAACACCAGAACCAAATCAGAATCTATGCGCTTCTCTTTCCACTAACAAACTATGGGATATTCCTTCAACTAGAAACTTTCTCTTTCTCTCAGAGCCCTAGAAGTTTCATCAGGGCTGGAACCAGACAAGACTTTGAAGATGCAGCCATGTTGAACATCTGTTTAACTCAGCGGCACTCAGCTCCCTGTGATCTCCCAGCAGTCAGACCAAGATAAGGACAATACGTTGTCACCACAGATGGTGTGGCAAGCACACTGAGCAGACGATACATTACAGGAAAGCAAACCTTTATGAGAGAGAGGCCCCAAAAATCAGACTGGGAAATGTTTTGCATTTCTGCACACATAAAGACTTTAATTACTGGTTTATGAGTAAGTCCACCACGAAAAGTCATTTGTTTAATATACATGTGCTGAAGTAATTTTAGGAAAAAAAGGAATCGGGGGCTGGGTGCGGTGGCTCATGCCTGTAATCCCAGCACTTTGGGAGGCCAAGGCAGGCAGATCACAAGGTGAGGAGTTCGAGACCAGCCTGACCAACATGGTAAAACCCCATCTCTACTAAAAATACAAAAATTAGCCAGGCATGGTGGTGGGTGCCTGTAATCTCAGCTACTCAGGAGGCTGAGGCAGGAGAATCACTTGAACCCGGGAGGCGGATGTTGCAGTGAGCCGAGATCACACTATTACACTCCAGCCTTAGCAAAAGAGCGAGACTCCATCTCAAAAAAAAAAAAAAGAAAAGAAAAGAAGAAAGAAAAAGAGGAATCAAATGCAGTTTATAGATTGATGGTATTCATTCTGACAGGGTGTGTGTGTGTGTGTGTGTGTGTGTGTGTGTGGTCCTTTTTTGTTTTTTTAGAGATGGAGTCGTCACTATGTTGTCCAGGCTAATCTCAAACCCCTAGCATTAAATGATACTTCCACCTCAGCCTCCTGAGTAGCAGGGATTATACAGGTGAGCCACTGCATGCAGTCACAGTGTTTTTGTAATAAGAAAAATAGAAACAATTTAAATGTCCAATGATAAGAGAGTATTTACATAAATGATAGTATAACTGTAATAAGGAACATTAGGGAGCTAGGAAAATATGCTTTCAAAGAGCATTTAACGAGATGGAAAAATACTCATAAAATCAGATACAAAATTGAACATACAAAATAATCCCATATTTTTATACATGTTAATATGTATACACTATACATATTTTATACATATTAATGTGTATAAAATATGGGATTATTCTGTATGTTCAATTTTATATCTGATTTTATGAGTCATAGGAAAAATGGAAGTATGTCTAAATGTCAGAAGTATCCTTGGACAGCAGGATCAAGGGTGAATGTTTTCTTCCTTATATATTTCCATGTTTTTCAAATTAAAGTATAAAGTCATTGATAAAAAATATTGAATCAGACAAATCAAAATAAAGGATTGGTCTATAAAACAAGTGGCATATACCCTTCAAAAATATCAATGTCATGAAAGAAAATGGAGCTACGAGATTATTCCAGATTAAAAATTTAAAAGACATGACAACTAAATGTAATATGTAGTCATGACTTATTTTGCCAAGAGGAAATATGCTCTAAAAAATATTATTGGGATAATAGGCAAATTTTGAATACGGGCTGTATATCTATGTGGTTATATAAGAGAATGTCCTTGTTCTTAAGAAATACATGCTGAAATGTTTAGAAGTAAAGGGGTGTGATATTGACCATTAACTCTCAAATGGTGCGTGTGTGTGTGTGTGTGTGTGTGTAGAGAGAGACAGAGACAAAATGAGATAAATAAGGCAAATGTGGCAAAGCATTCATAGTTGCTATGCAAGCGGGCTTTTTTTTTTTTTTTTTTTTTTTTGAGACGGAGTTTCACTCTTGTTGCCCAGACTGGAGTGCAATGGCGTGATCTCGGCTCACCACAACCTCTGCCTCTCAGGTTCAAGCAATTCTCCTGCCTCAGCCTACTGAGTAGCTGGGATTATAGGCATGCACCACCACGCCCAGCTAATTTTGTATTTTTAGTAGAGATGGGGTTTCTCCATGTTGAGGCTGGTCTCGAACTCCTGACCTCAGGTGATCCACCCACCTTGGCCTCCCAAAGTGCTGGGATTACAGGTGTGAGCCACCGTGCCCAGCCACAAGAGGGTTTTAATACTCTTCTTGCAACTCTTCTACAAGTTTGAAATTATTTCAAAATAAAGTTAAAATAACTCTAGATCTGAAAAAATAATTTTAAAGAAAAAATCTTTGATGATTATTGTAAATGTACTATTTTAAAAGAAATTCTAGGATTTAGTTATTAAAATGTTATGCAACATTTTCATGCCAATTAACAAAACCCCCTCCTTAAGTAAACTGAGGTAAGAGAGGGACAAATCCCTTCATTAATCCTCTTCCTCTGCTAACAGACATCTTTGCTGAGTCTAGAATCTCTCCAATTCAGCACCCACTGGAGGCCAAAGGTGCTTGGCAGCACATCAAAGTCAGACACTCTGGGTGCTAGCATTTGCATATCTATACTGTACGGAGAGGTCTGCCATTTCAGCAGAATGCCCAGAATTATATTTTACCCATGACCTTCATCCTGACTCTCCAGCTCCCTGACCCTGGCTCTGTGGAGCTGCTTGTGGCTCAGCCTGGCCCTCTGCCTGGAGACCCCTATTATCTCATTTGAGAATTTCCCACTCCTATAAATTTTCCCAAGTGTAACTGACAACCACACCCTTCAGGACCTCTGCTTAGGCCTAACATGAAAAGACAAAACATCACAGGAGAATTTTCATAATTAAATAATAGCATCACATATTGCCCATTTCCTTAAATTTTAATTTCCTGAAAGAAGGGCCAATATCATAAGTATATTCTACATTATACTTAATGTATACTAAATAACATAATCACAAAATTAGAGAATTTTAACTATGTCCTAAGAAGGCCACATCATTAAGAATTAATTCCATTTTAACTATGAATGGTAATTTGTGGTTGATTTGATATCTTAGTAAACAAATGTTTCATAAGGAATTAACTGAAAAAGTAAATAGATCAATATAATGTGAATACAACTTATTATTATACAATTATTAGGAAAAGTGACAAGATGGTATCATAACTGCCTTCAATAAAATAAATAATTTATGATTATGCCCTGAGACTTGCGGAGATATCAACAAAAGACATTTTATTCCCAACCAAAAAATACTTTCCAATAAATTAGCCACAAAATAATTAAAGTCTATCACATGTACCCATTCAAAGTTAGCAGAGAAATAAAAGACACATAGGTTTTTTTTTACTTTACTATTTATTCTGCCTGTGTATTTTGAATAGAACTCCTGGTTGACAAAACTCACAGAAGAACTTTTTGGAATCATTTTCTTATAAGATGATGTGCTCATGGGATTAAATGTTTTAAATATAAATAAACCAAAAAAAACTATTCTAATTCACAATAATCAATATAAATATTTTCTCTTAGACCATCCTAGACATTTTTACACATATATTTTTCATGAAAATATTACAGGAAACACTCTACACATTGTTTTCTATCTAACCTTGGGTTAGACTAGTTATCTTGACAGTATGTAGCATGGAAAGGAAAAATTACTTCATAGAACATGCCAGAGCATGCTATTTAACCTTTATAGACTCTTTAAATTCATTATTTATTCAACTAAGGTTGCTTATGCTCCATTCGCTCTAATTAATGATCGCTGTGCCAAAAAATAATCCCAATTAAATGCACTAGCATAATCACCAGTGTAAAAAAAGCTTAATTTCAAAAGACGGCTAAGTTCTAAACAGAAGACATATAGGATTCAAGCTACAAATACATAGAGATACCTGAATCATCTCAACTGGCACATCTGACTATGTAATTACTGATTACTGGATGCGCTTCTGGATTTTCAGATAATGCAAACAAAAAAATATATTTTAAAAATTTACTTGGAGACTGTAATATACAAGGTTTACATCTGAAAATTGTTTCCTTACTCAATCAGCCAGATTCTAAGTTTGTTTTCTAGCCATCACAGGAAATAACACAAAAGCATCTGTGGCTGATACAGCACATTGGCCAGCTCAACTTCTGATCCAGTCTCCATATTTGCCTTCTTATACTGCAGATGCCAGAAAACTAAAAACCTCATTTCCCAGACTCCCTTGTAACTAGCATTCTCAACACAATTTAGGTTTCACCATTAAGATGCACTTCCATAAGACTTGAATTCCAATTTAGGTTTCACCATGAGCGCCACTTCCATAAAACTTGAATTCAGAGTTAAGTGGAAGAGAAGAAGCACCCAAGGTGTTGTCTTGCTAGTGCAAATCTAACAGGCAGCAGACAGCTCTGAAGCTAACAATGCTCGTAGCAGTCTGATCCCTGAATCACACCTAAAGTAGAATATTCCAGAAGACAACAGTTGCTTCGTGACTCCTGGTTGTAGCTAGGGTGGTGTGATTTGAAACCAGCAGTTGACATACAGGCTTTTTTAGTTCCTAACTTCCTAGAAGTAATAATGGAAGCAATGCCCCTGGCACTCAGTCTACTGTGCCTTTCTGGAAGCCATTCTTGGAGGCCCAGTCTAGAGTCCAATGATTAGATTAGTAGGCACCTAATTCCTTATGGTAAATGCTTTTGTTTTTATTATTCTATTTTTTTCTTAAATAGTTAGAATTATTTCAATTATCTGTAACTGACTTCTAAGTGATAAAATATTAAGACAACTACTTGGAAACATTCAACTGTGAACACTTTCATGCTTTCAAATATTCAAAATAATCTAAAGTGGTGTAGATTTTCAGTAGACAGCACTAACCAAAGTACATCACATAATTTTTAATTCTTCTCTCTGAGCAACAACAAAAAGAACTCTAGACTTTTAAAACATAGCTACTCAATACATTATTTTTCACTCAAACTTGTGATTTGATATTTGAAAGCAATAGCAAAGGAAGAACAGTCTAACTTCTTCCAGCCCTTGCTTCTTTGAACAACTAAAACAGCACCTTTCATATGGCAGACCCTGAAGATATGTTAGTTTTACTGAGTGTGAGCAGAATAATATATATGATTCAAACTAGTACATAAGCCAAAAGCATATTAGTTTTGATTTGGGAACAGCAGATTGAATCATGAGGATGTTCCATAAAATTAAGTGCACTTGCATAACTATATACACTCTGACAGAAAAGATAGGGGACTCCATGTGGGGATTTTAGGAAATTTCTATAGGTTGGAATAATGTAATAATTTCCTACAGTGACCAAGGATCTAATCAGATGGATCATTCATTCCACCTGGTTATTTCCATTTGTTCATATACTTTTGTTTTATATATTAGAAAAAAAGAAAGCTTGAGCCTGAAAAGTCAGAAATATATTCATTGAAGTAGTTGGAATCTGCTTGATGAAGGTCCCAACAGTATCCAAGTACCACTAGCGATTAAAACGATATGATTATTCCTTAAGGGTACTAATGGTATGCCTTTTCACATAAAAATATGATATAAAAGAAAATAAAGTTATGGCCACCTGGCTCTCCACTGGGTAGTAAATCAAACAATCTGAGTTCACACCCATGCAGAAAAAGAAGGGAATAGATTAGGGCTTGCTTTCTCTCTGTCACTTAACATATCTCTCCAATTCATGAGGGAAACAGAGGTAGTCCAGCAGATCCTTCTACAGAAACATGCTTGGTATTTGAGAGAGGTAAGCTTCAGTTACAATAATTTTTTATGAATAAATTTCCAAAAAGCCAATTTCTCAACAGATTTGAGGTTTTCCAAATTTCTAAAAAAAAAAAAAAAGAAAGGAATTTTAATATTTTCTGATTATTCAATTTGTACAAAGTACCTTATTAACTGCCATGGAGAGATACAACAGAATAGGAAACAAGGTCCCTATCCCCAAGGAATTATGATCTATAGAGAGAAATGATCTCATATCGTTTTTTCAATCTGTGTTAAAAATAATTTCATTAAAGCTTCTGCAAGCTGTTAGTAATTTTACTTTTGGGGAGTTGGAAGTCTTATCTTTAATACCTACTATTTCATTTTTCCTAATAATTTCATGTGTTATATTTTTAAATAAAAGTTTTACTTTACTTTTAAATTATCTCAGAATCACTTTTGTCAGCCAAAGATAGCATGATAGGCCACAATGACCGTGCTGAGAATCATTGTCCTAAGCACTACAGAAACTCTAAATGAGTCAACGAAGCAATACAGCTGAGCAAGTACAGATCTTCACAAAGGAACACCCACTCTCACTTACAGCCTGTTCATAATCAGACACCCGGTCTAAGTCTTAAGCACGATTCAAACCTTGCAGATATGAATGAGGCAATTCACATCTTGTGAATTTGAATTCTTCAGTGTAATAGCCAAAGGTCAAGGAATTGGGTTAATGAGAACATGCCACTGGGGTGGTAACAGAGCAGCAAGTGGAGAAAAATCAAAAGCAGAGATTTTTTTTTAACTCTCCATTGCAAGCGAGAAAGTCATGGCAATAATGCCTTCAGGCAATATAACCCCATTCTTGAATTTGATTACTTAGTTTATAGATTACCTATATTCTTTGGCACTTTTTGCTCTTAGTATCAGTTTTAAACTATTTCACTTATAATTAGCACCTCCATTGAGGATGGAAATAGAAAGGAGGTCGAAGTGAAACTCAAGGTAGCCCAATTTCACTACTTGACTTTCATCGAAGTTCAACAAAAATGATTTGTTGTGGAGAAGAGATAAAAATGAATGAAGTATTCACCTTAGGTAAGTTCAACTGATAAACAAGCAAACTTGCAAAACATTTGAATGAGAGGTTAAGGAGAATTCTTTGCTGTAAAATAGTCTTTGCTTTATAAAATTATTTCATTTAAGAATATGTTTAATAGATATAAAATCCTTGGGATTAAAATATTCTTTAACTTACCAAAAGGTATTTTACATACGGTGTTTTAAGAACACGCATAAAGAAAAGCTTATCTATGTTATGAGGGAGGGGAGGATGGCTAAAATTATAATTTATTCCCATGGTTTCAGGACGTATCCTAAAGCAAAACAAAGTTCTGTGATTTAGGTTTTCATTGTTAACTTTTTCCAATTTCATACTAGACTCTTCTCTGCATCATTTAAGTCAGTAAATAGAAAAAATAATGTGGGCCCACAGATGAAAAAAATCTTACTTTCCATAACCATAAAATAGAACACAAGTATTTCACATGTTCAGATTCTCAACATGCCAGAATTAGAAGGACATATTTGTAATTTTGCTAATAGCCTGGAACAACATTAACTTCCTAAATGAAGTCCTTGAAAAGAATAAAAAGAAATGCCCCCAAACAGCAAAAACATTTTAATATAAATCCACAGGTATTCCTATTTCAAACTACCACTAAAAAATTTGAATAACAACTTTTCATCCCAAAACACAGTACTTTAGTAGTAACTGTGACACACAAAATAATTGCTTTTGCTCTTTCTAGATTATAGTCAATAAACGTCATTTTTTCAACAAAGGTTTGATGGGCAGCTACTGTGAGCAAGGTAATCTGCCCTGGAAGTCACTAAGATGATCCTAATCCACTTGGAGGTTAGCCTAGAAGAAGGAAAAGACACTCAGGAATAAATAGAAAGCCACAGCGTGTACAGGTGCTCAAGAAGAGTCCAGGGGGCTGCATGAGTCAGAAGAGAAGAGACGAGATGTGGCTGGGGTTATCAAGGAGGCTTCACAACAGGTAGCATTTGAACTATACCCCAAAAGACAGGAATGATATGCCAGATTTAGGGAGAAAAAGAAAATTAAAAAAAGGAAAGAACATTGGAAGAAGTGAACTGTCCTTTTTTTGTTTTGACTTTTTATTTGGAAAATTTCAAGCTTACATAAAGGAGGCCTAGTAGTATAATAAATCCTACATTCCACTTCAATGGTTATCAGCCCATGGGCCATCTTAATCCATCTACTCTCTCACCACTTCAAGTCCCACTCTCTGACCAGATTACTTTCAAACAAATCTAAGACATCCCATCATTTCATCAATAAAGATGTAAGTATGTATCTGTAAAAGATAACTCTTTTTGGCCAGGCGCAGTGGCTCACGCCTGTAATCCCAGCACTTTGCAAGGCCGAGGGGGGCGGATCACAAGGTCAAGAGATCGAGACCATCCTGGACATGGTGAAACCCCGTCTCTACTAAAAATACAAAAATTAGCTGGGCATGGTGGCACACGCCTGTAGTCCCAGTTACTCAGGAGGCTGAGGCATAAGAATCGCTTGAACCCAGGAGGCAGAGGCTGCAGTGAGCCCAGATTGCACCACTGCACTCCAGCTTGGCGACAGAGCAAGACTCCATCTCAAAAAAAAAAAAAAAAAAGAGAGAGATAATTCTTTTTTCTAGACTTGCTGGGGTATTTATTTATAGCTATTTAATAAACACTGTACTAAGTGCTTTACAAATAGCAACTCATTTAATTCTTAAAACAATGCAGTAAGGTAGGTATTACTATTTTTGTAATTTCACAGATGAGGAAAGTAAAGCCTAGAAGGCTAATTAAGGGTTGTCCAGGTAGCAAGTGGCAAGGCAAGATTTGAACCCAGGTATTCAGGCTCATTCCAATGCTCTCAAATGCTATGGCACACTCTATTGCCAGTAAATATTTGGTTTATTCCTTCAGGTGCCAAACCTAACTTATGTGTCACTTTTACATACCATATTCCAACTCATCTTAAAAAGACAACTAAGAAAAAAAGGTACAACAGCACAATGATTTCAATGAAATAATACTGGCTTTTTAAGTAACTTTGGTACAAACAATTCAGACAAAGTAATAATGAACTCTAGAAGTGGCTGAATAAGATGCTGGCAAGGCTGCAGAGGAAAGGGAAGGCTTATACACTGTTGGTGGGAATGTAAATTAGTTCAGCCACTGTGGAAAGCAGTTTGGATATTTCTCAAAGAACTTAAAACAGAACTACCATTCGGCCCAGCAATCCCATTACTGGGCATATACCCAAAGGAAAATAAATTGCTCTACCAAAAAGACACATGCACTAATATGTTCATCGCAGCCCTGTTCACAATAACAAAGACATGGAATCAACCTGGGTGCCCATCAACAGTAAATTGGATAAAGAAAACATGATAGCTATACACCATGGAATACTATGCAGCCATAAAAAGAACAAAATCATGTCCTTTGCAGCAACATGGATAGAGCTGGAGGCCATTATCCTAAGTGAATTAACACAGGAACAGCAAACCAAATACTGCATGTTCCCACTTATAAGTGGGAGCTAAACATTGGGTACTCATGAACATAAAGATGACAATAGCCACTGGGGGCTACTAGATGGGGAAATAAAGGAAGGGAGAAGGGCTGAAAAATTACCTACTAGATACTATGGGTACTATGTTCACTACCTGGGTGACAGGATAATTCATACTCCAAACCTCAGCATCGTGCAATCTACCCACGTAACAAACTTGCATATATGACCCCTGAATCTAAAATAAAAGTTGACATTATGTTTTAAAGTGGCTGAATAAGAACAAGAGTAGCAAGGCTACTAATCCAGGCTCACTAATCATACATGTGCATTTGCCATGTAATGAACTATATGAATATTATATTTTGATGATAAAAGCATAATAGTCTCAAATACGTCTATAAAAATACAATTTCATCAACTCTACCACTGGATACTTTCTCACTGCAACATCTAAGCCTAAGACTATCACAGATACTACCACTACCAAAACACCGAATTATTTTGACTTGCACCAGTGCCACAATTAATTTCAGTTCAAGGAATATTTAACTATAAAAACTGCTGGTTTCCCCAATTCTTTCAAATAATTAAGAAATTAATTAAGAGATAATTAACCTAATCAACTAAACTATGCATATGTGTATATCTACACATATCCACATATGTATATATAGATACATATACATATATGCATATGCATGTACATATATGCATATTAGTGACATCCCATTTTAATATCTGAGAAATTTATATGTGTTTGTATATACGTACATGGATGTGATATCCAATTTTAAAATATAGAAAAACTACCATCTCTAATTAGGAATTGAAAAAACTTAGTTCACATTACAATAAATGTTCAAATGAGTTTCAAGGAAAGAACTGTCTACCATTTACTAAATAATGTACTCTAATATATACTTCAGCTGTGGTAAGAGGTCTTCTTACATTCCTTTCCTGTGTTCAAGCAACACTTAGAAGAAAAATAGAAACCACTCACTGTAATAATGTCATATCAGAAAAGACTCAAAAGGTGCTTCTGGTTTGGATTAGAGCTAAATCCATTAGGAAGTAAAGGAAACAGCTTCTAAAAAGGATTTGATAATATCATCAGGGATACTTATTTTATTGTCATTGAGGCGAAAAAGAAAGGGACAGTATTTTCTTACTTTGTGGAGAATGAGAAAAGAGAAAGCGTACAGTTTTTTGTATGGTTTAAGTCCAATAGTTAAGAACATCAGGCATTTTTACAGTCATTTATCTTGCCATTTGAAACATCAACTCTTGACTACGGAGATGCGACACGATTAATGCTGTCAGCTCCCTCAAGTCCTTGCTTAAATCTCACCTCTTCTTCCTGGACATGCCTGATCCCCCTTACCCTGCTTTGCCTTTCCTTTGGTCCATGGCCCTAATAATCTTGTAATCTGCCAGATAATTTACTTATTTACTTTGGGTATTGCTTATCCATCTCCCCAGTTAAAACCTGAGTTCCTCAAGCACAGGAATCTTTGTTTGCTTTATGGCTTTTTTTCTAGCTCTTAAAACAGTGCCTGACACACAGTAGGTGTTCAATAAATGTCTGCTGAATTCAGGGTTTTAAATAACCTTTTAAATAATAGTAATATTTTATAGCTAACATTTACGGACCACCTACTACAGGTCAGGCACCATGCTGTACCTTTCAAACCCACTAAAGGAACTCTTCAACACCCTGGGAAATACAGATCATTTTTCTGATGAGAAATGTGTCACTTAGAGAGATTGGATAACTTCACAGCTAGTGAAGCTCCTTTCAAGATCTCTTTATCTTATATGATTCAACTTGACTTCTTAAAGAATAGACACCTTTATGTCTTCCAAATATCCAAATCCATCTGATAACTACAATAATAAAATGTGAGTTAAAGCTAATCAAACACAAGACTCAGACCCCCAAGAGTAATTATGGGGTGATTCTGCTCCTCCTTCAATTTTAATAACAACAAAAGAATAATAATTTCTGTAATACTTTACAGTTCATGTTTTTACAAATATTATCAAGTTTGATCTAAACTTTTGAAAAGTACACCTGTTATCTTGCTCTTCAACTGACTCGAAAAAACAAAAGAATATCTTGTCCAAATTGGACCTGAATTTAAAAAAAAAAAAAAAAACAGTTCTTCAGAAAGAAGGACCTTCTGAGTGGAAATTTCTATAACTTCCAGAGCAAACATCGACTTTCCACATTTTCTCTTACCTACTGATAGGGACTAGGAGAAAGGAATGTGATTCTGTGGACTGAGACAGAGCACAACTGGGATCTGGCCAGCATGCTGGGAGACTAGTGGGGGCATCCTCTTGGTGTCCTCATTACTAACATCTTGACTTCACTTTCCTAAGAAATGCTAATAGAAAAAGAATAAACAAACAATTTGTGCCTAAGAATAGCTTATTCATTCCTACATACATTATTTTGACAATATCTAAGGTCCAACATGCCTAGCACTACAGGAGATCCAGTAAAGTATATGGCATAGTTTCTATCCTCATAAACTCTTTAGGATGACCAGATCTAAATATGAAAAAACAAATGATAGAGAACTGCAAAAAGAAAAAAAAAGGAAAAACTAATTTGGGGTGGGAGATAACAAAGAAGCTTTTTCATATCAAAATATACTAGGCATTTGGTAATTCACTGCAAAGCCTATATAATTAATAGGATTTGAGAGTCATTTCAAATTCAAGTTTCTGTTATAAAGAAGTACACTCTTAAATCCTGTTAAAATTATTCTTTAAGAGCTAACTCAAATGTGATTATCTCTGTCATTTTTCCCTGATCTTCCCTCAACCCTCTACAATGCTTTGTCATCTCTCAAATTCTCCCTACACACCTTATCACATTCCTTTCCTGATGGGTTATCAGCTAGCTCTGTGAGCTCAATGGCCATAGCTGGTCTGCGTGGAAGCTGGCAGTCAGTAGGGGCTTAGCAATTGTTGGCTAAATTGAAAAAAAAACAATTTACTACCTCTTAACCCACTGAATCTATCTTTCTAGAGAAAATACACTTTGAATATTCTATTTAGCAAAAAATAAAAGACAACAACTAAAATTTTAACAGAAAAAGAGAAATTAGGATATGTAACTTATAGTCACCAATAAAGAAATAATTTACTACCTCTTAAACCCACAGAATCTAACATTCCAGAGAAAATACATTTTAAATATTCTATTTAGCAAGTAAAAACAAATAAAGCAACAATTAAAGTTTTAACCAAAAAAGGCAAATTAGGGTATGTAACTTATATGGTCACTAATATAGAAATAAGGCAATAGTTACTAGGAGGAAGGTGACCAGTTAAAAAATTTGTGAGGATGTCTCACGGTGTTCATAGGACCAGCAATGTTAAACATCCTACAGTTCTTGGGAGAATCCTATGCACTGAACAATGATCCCACATCCTACATGATTTTTCAGTCTTTTGCTGCACACTCATGTAGGTGAAATTATCTGGGCTGGATCCTAATCCTGTTTTATCCAGAAACACCAAAGATTTAGGCAATGCATGGAATTTTCCGGAAATTCAACTATCATGTAAATTGAGAGAAGACTATACTTTGTTTTGTTGGGAACTTTATAAAGAATTGTTTAGTGTTTTGAAAAATCAGGTCCCTGACAGCAATGCTTCCTGTCAATTTGAGTTGCCAAAATAACACCCTCTGTATCCTGGGGCTCTGGGCATTGAGTATAGAGTGGTGATCACATACATAATTGTACATCATGTCACTTATTTCTCGACAACATGTACTGATCCCTTCCTGATCTCTCTCTCTAGCCCAATATTTCTGACAATGTCCATTGCAAACTTTTGATTTTTACCATTTGAGATCTTTTGGAATCTTGCCTCTTTAGCACATCTTGCCTCTTTAGCCTCTTTAGTCAACCCTCTGCCCAAGCTATTCCCTGAAAATTTCAGAATCTCTCCTGTCTTCAAGTGTTTATTCATGCCATTCTTTCTGCAGACACATCTCCCAACTTTTTCTCTGTCTTCTCAAATTCTGTCGTATTCTGGGGCCCATCTCAAATGATACTTCTTTCATAAACTCTTCCTGGGTACTACCTTTCAACATGGATTATTTCCCTTTGGACTTCACATTACAAATACAGGCAGTTTAGGTACCTGATTGTGTTCAGTTTAGCATTTTATTTTATTTTTCTAGCCTTATGCTGTTTTCTTATTGTTTCATGTCTTATCTTTCCCCAGAAGAATATAATTTTGAGGTCAGGAACCACTCTAAACCTCCTTTTGACACATAATCTAATTTGCAAAGGGATAGGCATATAATAAGCATTCAAAAGACTCTTACTGAAGATCAATTCCTCACTTTTTATTTCAGGGAATTAGGGCCAACTTTTGCAGAACACAGAATAGTGCATGAGAGACTTCAGAGGTTTTTTTGTTTTTTTTTTTTTGAGATGGAGGGAGTCACTCTGTCCCCAGGCTGCAGAGGTTTTTAACTGATTAAAAGACTCCTGGTCTTCAGCTAGATCACAATGACTATATAACTGCATTAGTTTGTAATTGGTCCCACCTAAAATTTATCTTCAGTAATGCCTTCTTAATGAGAACAGAGTGAGAGTCTATAAAAATTATATGTTACCCCAATTTTACTTTAAATCAGTAAGGAATATAAAAGGCAATTCATGTCAAACAGATATTGTTATTTAATAATTTTTTCAGAATAATGGAAAATGTAATAGCAAACATGTTAGTATTTAAATAGGTCCTGAAGCAAGACACCAGACCTAGTTAAGGCTAGTTCTTCCCTGAGCAAGGATAGTTCTTCCATGGCTAGTTCTTCAATGGACATTTATATCTTCCCAGACACTATATCTGCACTTCTGCACTCTGTCTAATGAGCCTAACTATAGCTTTATAGATTAGCGAAGAAAACTGTGTCAGATATGAGCTACTGTAATTAAAATTATAGGAATCATCAGAACTTCCCTAATCTAAAAATTATCTTGAGTTCATATAAAAGTTACCAGTCTCCACTTTTAACTAGACGAAGGTTAAATTAAACTGAAAGTCATTGGTCAGGATTCAATTTCTGTCCTGAGGTAGCACGAGATATTGATTGCCTATAAGCATTACTTTACATTTTCAAACAATAACAATAAGGCAGGGCAGTGAAATATTTTACCAGCAATAGCTCAGCATCATATGTCGGTGAGAACTAATGATTACCCTTCATGACACGAATCCATTTGTAATTAAGTAAGTGGAAAAAGGAGAAATGAACAGCCAGAAAAATTCAGATCAAGAGCTTAGGTTTCTATATGGATATTAGTATAGGAAAAACTTGGTTAGTATAACTAGAGAAGAGGAATTCTCGGGTAAAACAGCACAATTCTACAGCTACTTTTAACTGACAGATATAACTACCTTCTTTCCTTATGAGGAAATGCTGCTGGAGAGACACACTTAGCAAGAGTGAAAATCACACACTGGAGATCTTGGGGAAATTTGAACTCTTCCAAGATCCTATGTGGCTGAGCTGTAAGCAAGCAGCCCACAGCTCCTCAGGCATGGGGAGGGCAGCACCAGATGGGGAGGGCAAAGGAAACAGCACCTGGGCTCTGTGCCAGGTGTTTTCACATACCTTAATTCAGAGTGGAAAGCAATTATTTGTATCCGAAAGCATTCACAAAATGGTTTTCTCCAAAAAAACCCAAACACATGATGTTTAGGTACACAGCCTTAAAAAAGCACATGCAAGAATAATTAGCTCTGCAATTGTAGTTTAAGAAATTGTACAAGCCAGGTGTGGTGGCTCACGCCTGTAATCCCAGCACTTTGGGAGGCTGAGGCAGGCGGATCACCTGAGGTCAAGAGGTCGAGACCAACCTGACCAACATGGAGAAACCCTGTCTCTACTAAAAATACAAAATTAGCCGGGCGTGGTGGCACATGCCTGTAATCCCAGCTACTCAGGAGGCTGAGGCAGGAGAATCGCTTGAACCCGGGAGGCAGATGTTGCAGTGAGCCGAGACTGCGTCACTGCACTCCAGCCTGGGTGACAGAGCGAGACTCCGTCTCAAAAAACAAAGAAAAGAAAAAAGAAAAAAAGAAATTGCAAAAAGGACACCAGAAGCATCTTTCTTCCTTCTCACACCACAACTGCTCAATGTAAGAGGGTACACCAAAAATTAAGTTTTTCAATAGAGAGAGGCTCATCCTTGCTTAATAAAACAAGCCACAGTTGCCAGAAGGTACTAACTTAGAAGAGAGCCAATTCTCCTTTCTTCCTGCCTGAAAAGTTGTCTAAGTTGTGACATCTCTAACTCAATTATGCATGGCTGTGAAGATGCCATTAAATAGGTGGTTTGAACATTTCAAATAGAACTGGCATGAAGCTATTTCTTGCTCAAAAATTTCCACTTATTCACGCAATGCGCAGATTGCAGTGTCAAGGTTGAAAACAGGAAAAATCACTTGGCTGGGTACCAAGTATCTGAGGGCAGTTCAGTTTCTGCCTCTTGGCCTGAGCAGACCACAGAGAAGATGAATGCCTGGCATGTCAGGAGCTGTGTGCAGGACACCTCTTGTCACCCTCATCAGGGAGGGTAGGACCCAGGGCTTGAACAAGGAATTCCCAAACTGATTACCCCTAAGAGATCCTGTCTCTTAGAAAATAACACTCACTCAAGCAAGAAGCAGCCTTTTAAGAAATGCTTCACCACCAACACTCTTAGTAGCATGGGGGATGACACTGGGTGGAAAAACACAGATAACAATTTTGAGCTGAAGGAAGATCCATAAAGAGTTGGACTCAATGTGAAGAAAATTTTAGAGTAATTTACCAATGTATTTCATTTATATCTTATAGTTTATATACCTATAAGAGTGGCATATGATAAAAATCTTTCTACAACCCAAGAGATTTTCCATTAACTATAAAATAAAAATGTTAAGTGATAAGAAAGTATCTTAGTTTAATTAACAATGATTTTCTTTTTCTTTCTTAGCTGTATATAAAATAATGCTGCATCTTAAGTGTGTGACATCTATGATGAATAAAATATAGCAGGTTATGGTAAATATAGAACCTATATATGTGATATATGACCAAGGGTACCACTGAAGTAAAACCCACAAATGCCAAATACTAGGATGATGGGGATGTTCTTTGACACTCAGTCATGTGAATTTGGAACCCATTAAAAATGTCCAAAGTGGATAATAAATATGAAGAAAACATTATTCCACAAAGAGATATTTAAATAAAAGTAGATCCAAAGGAAGTATGGAAAAATTTATGAGTGACAATACCATAAATATACAAAAACTAGTTTGGGTGCCTCTAACCTTAGCATAGAGTTAATATCTGAAAGAAAAACAATGTGTCCTGTGTCTCCCCATGGCATGCCACTTGGCTATTAGCAGAAGAATCATAGACTGGATAAACCAGGGATGCAGCCTACCAGAGCCTAGCGCAGATGTGACTTCATATTCCAAATATATGAGGTTTGAAGCATGAACAGCCATATTAAAATACAATTTTTTAGTGAAATAAAGCAATCACAGAGGGGCAGAAAGCAGAGTATTCCTCAACTACTTAACCAGTAGCCATTTTCACAATGGATTAGCCAGAATTATATCAAATTTCAAAAGCAATCACCTCTAACATAGACACAGGTTTTCTTCAAATCAGTTCAAAGCCTGACCTTCAGCTCCTTTATCCTTTAGGGAGCCCTGCCCTAAAGGCCACACTCCTATCCCTGTCCTAAGTGTTCCAGGATCATCTGTACATGCTGTGTGGAGTTCCTGCTGACTTCAAAGGCTGAACTCCATGTGTGGTTACACACGTCACTTTAAAGTTTAAAAACATTTAGCCTTTGTTGGAACCTTAGGTGCACCTAAACTTTTAAAATGCGACCTAAAAGCAGCTTTTAAAGCAAGACCCTAAAAGTACAACTGAGTGTGACTGCTTTGACAGTGATACCTATCTCTCATGATCTATGGGTCATCTCAGCACATTGACCATGTACATAACCTTGCAAAAATTACTGAACACCTACTATGTGAGAGTTATAATGTGGCATGCCTAAAGACCTAAGGCCCCAGATAACATGATGCCATAGAAGCTTAAAATAAAATGGGGCATATGAAATAATTTATATTTAAAACATCCATACATTCTATTTGAAAAGTACAAGTCAGGGTTATTTAAAAAAAAAAAAAAAGAAAAGCATATAAAAAAAAGAAAAATTAATTTAAAATTGAAAATTAGGAAAGCTTTATAGAGGAAGCAATATGTCAACTTCAACTTACCAATTCTTCTAAATAAGTCTGTGAGATCTTTGAGGGAAAGGATAATTATCCTCATCTTTGGAACCACAGTAGTTGGCACAATCCTTAGGCATGTAGCAAACACTCAGTACAGATTTGATGGATTCAATTGAAATGGGAGGAATAGAAGGAGCAAAAGCATTCTAGATGGAGGGAATGGTATGAGTGATGACACAAAGGAGAGAAAGTACAAGGACTGTTGCAGAGAATGGCTACCTATGATGTATAAAAGAAATAGAAAATTATGCTGGGAAGTAGTTGGTAGCCAGATCATTAAAAGCTTTTAAAGTTATGCCAAGAAGTTAGGATTGTATTGTGTAGGGAAAGGGAGCGATTAGAGTAGTGCTTTAAGAGAATTCTGGCAAGAGTATTTAGAATGACTAAGGTGGGGGTTGACACTGGAAGAACTGATGCTATTAAATAAGTTATTAGGATAAATTAGGCAAGAGGAAAGTAAGCTCTGAGCTGGGGCAACAGCAACAGAAATGAAAGGGCACCAACAGAGAGCAAAGGCACCACTCAAGTAGAATGCACAAAATTTAGTAGATGTGGGGAAAGGAAAGATGAAGAAAATATGAAAGCTTCAAGGTTTGTTGATTAAGAGAATACACAGAGGAAATGACCTCTCTGGGGAAGATGCTGAATCTATTAGTAAAAATATGAGTATTTACGTTGAAATCTCAACATGGATCTGAAAATGTAGGAAAGGGATACAGACTCAAGGTCCAAAGTTGCCCACCCAGCTAAACCCTGATGAGAAGTGAGATCGCAGAGAAAGGAAGCTACTGTATTTGCTGTTATAAAATATGATAAATTGTTTTTTACTCACCTCTAAAGGAATATGTATGAATAAAAATGTTTCTTAATCCTTGAAGATAACAAAACTATCTAAGTGATCATATTTCACTTTTTCCCCTAATGGGGTGTTCACGTGTTTAATCCCATTATTAGGTCAATATTTAGGTTTGGGAATTTTTCATTCTCCATTTCTTGGTTTTATCTTACTTTTTTTCCCTTGGTCCTCTTCAGTTCTTTTTTCATTCTTTTTTTTTTTTTTTTTTTTTTTTTGAGACAGGATCTTGCTCTGTCACCCAGGCTAGAGTGCAGTGGCATGATCACGGCTCACTGCAGCCTCGACCTCCCAGTCTCAAGAGATCCTCAGCCTCTCAAGCACTGAGACTACAGGCATGCACCACTATACCTGGCTAATTCTTGTATTTTTTTGTAGAGATGAGATTTCACCACGTTGCCCAGGCTTGTCTCAAACTCCTGGGCTCAAGCGATTTGCCTGCCTCAGCCTCCCAGAGTGCTGGGGTTACAGGCATAAGCTACCACGCCAGCCCTGCCTCTTCACTTCTATTTTACTTTATTGTTTTATTTTAAATGTCCAATAATTCCATAAATAGTTATAGAAAAGAATGAATAAATAAATGAATATAGTTTGTAGGAAGCCACCTCAATTCCTTTGCAGAAAAGCAAGACATAAATAAATTTAAATTTAAAAATAATTTCATTTGGAGAGAAGATAACTTCTTATGAATTACAAGAATGTCTCTGTCCAATTAAGAAAACCCACTAGATTTTAAATAAGTCTGTATTTTAAAAGGCAAATTAATGAATTATTAATTTCATTACAAAACAATTTAGCCTCACAAAAAGATTCTCATTCTAAATTTGGAACTCCAAGCTATACAATTAGTTTTTTTTTTTAATTTAAGCAAAAATTAGAAAATTTTTGGCAAGCAAAACTGAAAATTAAAGCATTACTAACATAATAATGTAAATCAATAATAAAACACTATTTACAAATATTCAATCTATACAAAAATTTTTGAGGGAATTTATCGAAAAAAGCAAGCCACACAATGACAATTCCACAATAAGTGTTGTGCCTCCTTCCAAACAGAGGTGTCTGTTGCATATTTACAAACTATGATCTCTTTGTGCTTCTCTTGGTTCCTGCCTAATAGGAAAGCCCCTTTTTCTAAGCTCAGGGGCCTCCACTTAACACACTATGCTTCCACAAGTCCTGTCTGTTCTATAGACAACTGGCAGTTTGTCCTCTAGGCTGGCAAGCCTTATCATGAGCTCTGTTAGCTTCTTTTAACCAGTTATCAGGTCTTGTCCTCCTTACTGGCACAGCTCCTTAATGTTCAGGCAGCTGGAGACCTTAATGGAAAATATGCAGGGTAGATCGGAATATATACGTATTTTCCTTCTACACCAAATGTGTTCTTCCACTCACTACCCACAGGTCCAAACCAGGAAATGTACCTTTTGGAAAAACAGGCTTCAGTTATAGGTTTTTGTAATTTGTCTTAAATGGTATGCCTAGAAAATGCAGCATTTTAAATACAGCAGGTGTCCTTGCAATCCCTGCAATGAAAGCAATCTCTCAGCCATGTTTTGCTACATGCAGATCTTTGCTTAAGTACTATTTTTTAAACTATCATTTATTGATGAGTATATTAGACATTTAAAACCCACTTTTTAGACTCTGCAAAGGGAATTGAGATAATGTTTATTATCTCCATTCTGCAGATGAGTAAATAAACCAAGAAAGCCACGTAAGTTTTAAAGTCCTTGGCGTTTTGCACATACAGCCCAGACTCTGGATAATTCTTCTGTGTTCAAAGACCTCATTCATTCAATAAGGCTCATACTAAGTATCTCCAGTCTTTCAACACATACTTAGTAAATACCTTCTGCCTATGGGCTTAGTGAAGGCTTTCAAGAAGAGGTGATAGCTAGTTCTTGTAAGTAGAGTTAGCCTGGCAACGTGGAACCCAAAGAACCTTCCAGGTAGAGGGGAACATGTGTAACGCCATGGAGACATGAAAGGGCTTGCTGCATTCTGGGAACCTTAGTCGTTCAGCAGGACTACACACCCCAGTGCATAGAAGAAGCAGAAGGAGAGAATGGACATAAAGGCAGATGGCAGATAATGAAGGAAACTCTACAGCACGCTAAGAAGCTGGGTAACGGGGATTTTAGCAGTAGAGTGGTTTGATAAAACATGCATTTTAGAAAATTCATGTAACTGTTGTTGGCTTATGAAAAGGGAAATTTCATAAATATTTTGAATATATTTCTCTACTAAGCTCATATTCCCATTTCCTCAGATAGTCTGTGTATACTTTTTCCTGTCTTTCTGCCCCTCCCTCTGCTTCCTACCCTACCATCAGCTGATGCTATCACTTCATCAAACTGGAGCTTCCCTACATTCCCCACCAAATCTATACACCCTTCTTGTCTGCACCAGCTTCTTTACCTTTCAGTTACAGTGGATAAGATATCCCTACTCCTCTGTGGGAGGCCCATCTCACCATACGTTCTCAAGCATGTCCTGCCTCTCTCTCCTGCCTTTCTGTACTTTGTCATCTATTCTTCTGGGTCTTACCTTACTTCTTGGATCTTACTTCTGGGTCATTCCTACTAGCAAACAAAAATGCTCTAATATCTCCCATCAAAAAAAGCATCCCCTTTGAATGTTATGTATTGTCTTTAAAAAAAAAAAAAAAAAAAAAAGCACACCCTCCTTTGCCCTAGACTCTCTTCCAACTTCTCAGAAGAGTTATCTACACACTCTGTCCCCATTTATTCACCTCTCATTTCCTCAACCACTCCAGTCAGGCTTCCCAACTCCTACCACTCCAACAAAACTACTCTTTTCTCTCAGTTCTAAAGAGTCTCTAGATTTTCTTTCTACTTCTTTGGCCTCTCCTTCTTGGGCTCCCTTGCAGGGCCCTTCTGTTGCTGCTTCTCTTTCCCTTCTTTCAGATACTCTCCCTCAAAGTGATTTAACTCTGTCCTAAGGTTTTCTTTTAATTGAGATATAATTTAAAGATCATAAAAGTCACCTTTGGAAGTGTAATTTGGTGATTTTTTAGTATATTCATGATATTATAAAACGCCATCTCTATTTAATTCCAGAATATTTTTATCACCCAAGAAAAACTCCATACTCATTAGTAGTCATTCTCCATTCCTTCCTCTCCCTAGGCCCTGGCAAACACCAATCTGCTTTCTGCCTCTATTCTATACATTTCATATAAATGGAATCATATACTATTGGCCTTTTGCGTTGACTTCTTTCACTTGGCATAATGTTTTTAAGATTTATCCATGTTGTAGCATGCATGTATCAGTACTTAATTCCTTTTTGTGGCTGAATAATACTCCATTGTATTCAATGTATGTCACATTTTGTTTATTCATTGATCAATTGGTGGGCATTTGGTTGTTTCCATCTTTTGGCTATTATGAACAATGCTACTATAAACATTTATGCACAAGTTTTTGCATGTACATATTTGTGTTTTAATTTGTCTTCAGCATGAATCTAGGAGTTGAATTGTTTCGTATAACATTATGATAACTATGTTTAACTTTTGAGGAATTTGCCAAACTGTTTTCCAAAGTGTCTGTACAATCTGACACTCCCACCAGTAATGGATGAGTGTTCCAATTTCTCCACATCCTCACCAGCAGTTGTTAGTATCCCTCCTTTTTATCATAGCTGTCCTAGTGAGATACCTGGTGACATATCATTGTATTTTAATTTGCTTCCCCACTGACTACTGTTGTTGAGCATCTTTCCATGTGCATATTAGCTATTTGTACATTCTTTAGAAAATCAAGTCTTCTGCCTATTTTTTAATTGGGTTATTTGTCTTTTTATTGTTGTGCTATAAGAGTTCCTTATATATTCAGGATGCTAGTTCCTTATCACATATATAATTTGCAAAATTTTCCCCCCATTCTCTGGGTTATCTTTTCATATCCTTCATAGTGTCCCTTGAAGCACAAAAGTTTTTAATTTTGATGTTGTACAGTTTAACTATTTTTTATTTTGTCACTTATGCTTTTGGTATCACAGCTAAGAAACTGTCTAATCTAAAATCGCCAAGATTTATACTTGTGTTTTTCTCTAAAAATTTTGTAGCTTTAGCTCTTACATTTAGGTCTTTGATCCATTTTGAGTTAATCTGTATATATGATGTGAGGTAGGGGCCCCAATGTATTCTTTTGCACATGGATATACTGCTGTCCCAGTACCATTTGTTGAAAAGGCTGCTCTTTCCTCCATTGAATTATCTTGGTACTTTTATTAAAAATCAATTGACCACGAATGTAACAGTTTATTTCTGGACTCTCAAGTCTATTCCATTCACTTAGTATGTGTATCTTAACACCAGTATTACACTGATTTGTAGTAAGTTTTAGAACTGGGAAGTGTGAGTCCTTCAACTTAATTGTTTTGTTTTGCTTTCAACATTGTTGTGGCCATTCTGAATCCTATGCAACTCCATAAAAATGTTAAGATCAGTTTGTCAATTTCTGCAAAAATGGCATCTGGAATTTTGATAGGAACTTCATTGAGTCTGCAGATTGATTTGAGCCGTGTTGCCATATTTTAACACTTAAGTCTTCAAGTTCATGACCATAGGATATCTTTCCATTTTAGTTGGTCTTCTTTAATTTTTTTCAATGATGTTCTATAGTTTTTGGTGTGCAGTCTTAAGGTTTTAAATATCAATGATATATTGACAAGTACTGATTAATATCTTCAGTTAAACTCTCCTCTGTGCCCCAGGCTCTTATAACCAACCACCTGCATACCTTACAGGCTCTAACATGCCCAAATCCATACCTTAGATGTTCAACTCCCAACTTTTTTCTCAGTCTTCCAACTATAGGAAATGGCAACACTGCAATCCAGTCACAAGTCAAAAACTTGAGAGTCATTTTTCATTCTTCCCTTCCCCATCTAGTCCATCAGCAAGTCATCATGACTCTACTTCCAAAATATTTGTAGACTCTTTATACTTCTTTCCATTTCCACTGCCACTCCCTAATCAAAGATACCATTATCACCCACCTAGACAACTGCAAAAGATTCCTCACCCATCTCTCTGCTGCTACTTTGCCTGCCTTCAATCCATTATCATCACAGCATCTAGTGCAATGCAAGTTGAATGGAAATATAATATGAGCCATGTAAATAATTTTAAATGTTCTAATAGCCACATTACAAAAAGGAAAAAGAAGCAAGTAAAATTAAACAATACATTTTATTTAGCCCAATTTCTCCAAATTATAATCATTTCAATATGTATTAATAATCAATATAAAATCATTAATAAGGCAGTTTGTATTCTTTTTCATAGCAAATCTTTGAAATTTCATGTGTATTTTATACTTAGAGCACATCTCAACTTGGATGCTAAATTTTTATCAGAAATACCTGATCTATATTTAAAGTTCACAAAATTTATAGTTGAAAAAGTAGCTTCATGTACCAAAACATACTTAACTGAATTTGTTATATTTTTAAATGTAGATTTAAAGTAATTAAAATTAAATTAGAAATTCAATTTCTCAGTAGCATTAGTTATAATAGCTACATGGGGTAGTGACTATTGTCTTGAAAAGCACTGACCTAGAGTAATTTTTCTCTAATGTAAATCAGATTACATAACTAACCTGATTAAAATCCTTCCTTCAGTCACTTACCATAGCACTCTGGATAAAATCTATTTTTGACACCAACAGAACCTACCTAAACTTCCCTCTGCTATCTTTCCTTGCTATATTTCTCCCTCTCGACTGAGCTCTGGAGACACTGACTTACCTTAAGTTCCTCTAACACACAGACTTCTGTGACCCCTCAAAGTCTTAGCACATACTGTTCCTTCTGCAAGGAATGCTTTTTCCTAGCTCTTCTTATGACTGATTCCTTGTCCTTCAGCTGAAGTGTCATCTGATCAGACTGCCTTCCCTGACCAACTGATAAATATGTCCCTCTCTGTCATGTTCTATCACTATCCTGATCCTTCCTGTCATGGCATCCATACTGATTTATAATTATACATTTTTATTTGTTTATTATATGTCTCATCATTAGACTGCAAGCTCCAAAATGACAAAGAGTGTGCTTTTTCACTTATTACTATCTTTCTGGTGCTTAAGACAGTGCCTGGCACATAGTGGATGTTCAATAAAAGGCATCATATGTTGCAGATAAATCAGGTATGAAAAAGGCTGAAAGCTCTCCATTATATTTGTAGATTAATGCATTCAATATTCATTCAGAAACTACCACATGCTAGAAGTGAAGATAAACAAACAAATAAAAGAGACCCTGCCCTCGAGAGGCTCACAATTTAGTGATAGAAGCAGATAAGATAATTTAACATAATGTGGTAAGTATAACATGAGAGAAATGCTCAGAGAATTATGTATACCCAGAAGAGGGACAAGAAACCTAGGAGACATGAGGAAGTGGGAGGCAGTTGGGGTATCCCAGAGGAAAGGAGATCCACATTCAAGATAATAATAGTGGGGTGAAGAACAATAACAACATGAACAAAGGCAATGAAACAGTGTGGTGGGTGTCTAGGGGGTATGCTACGCAGCCAGGTAAAAGAATAACAACACATAACCTGGAGAAGCTGGGCTACACAGGGCCTTGTATGACATCCCAAGAAGCTTTGATGATTTTATGCTGTTGGCATTAGGAACTGAAAAATTTTAACTATGACAGTGATGTGATTTAATTTGAATTCCATATCAATTATGCTATGGCTGTGTGAAAGTCAGATTGGAAGGTTACAGATGGGGAAAGTATTATGAGTCTATTGTTACAGTCCAGAAGATGAATTATGACAACTTGTACGCAGTCAGTAGTTGTAGGAATTAAGCACAGATGATCAGTTTCAGACATATTTGTAAAGTAAATTCAGCTGTCGAGATCGTTGGTGACCTTGGGAAGGGCGGTTTCAGTGTACTGATGGGGAAGGAAGACATACTGCATTCCTTATCCTCAGCTGCAGAAATAATGGGAATTGTGGAAGTGGTGATTAATAGCTCCCATATCTGGCTGCTTATCAGGAGCATGAGGAGAGCTTCTGAAAAATACTGATTACCCTGGCTTACCTCCAGACCCACTGAGTGGGCCTTCATTAGTGGAGCCCAGGAACCTTTATTTCATAAGTTCCTCAGGTAAATCTTACACAGATATCCATATACTTGCTTTGGGAGGTGCTGGGATGGACCAATCTTTTCAGTATCATAATCCTTTTTTTTCAAATCCATTTGGTTCCTGCATTCAGACAGTGAGAGTTGTGTGATGGTTATGAAGGGAAGGAAAGCTAAGTCAGCAGCTGAAGAGGGCAAAGGTTGAGATGGGAGAATCACAAGTAGTTTACATCATTAAGAAAATGAAGAGAGAAGTACAGATGAAAGAATGGATACCTCAAAAATTGAGGCACATGGGCTAAGGGCACTAGTTTATCAAGCCAAGAATATTAGTGCATCAGTCAATTTTTTCTCATAAATGTAAAAATAAATCTCTTACTTAAACACATGATCCTCACTCTCAGTACCAACCCATCTAAGTCAGATCAACAATTTAATTAGCAAAAACTCAATAAAAGTTAAGTACTTGTGTTAGTCTGTTCAGGCTACCATAACAAAATACCACATGCTGGGTCACTTAAATAAAAGAGATTTATTTATTAAAGTTCTGGAAGCTAGAAGCCCAAAATTAAGATTCAGCTGGCTCAGGTTCTGGTGTGGGCTGTCTTCCTGACTTGAAGATGGTTGCCTTCTCTCTGTATCCACATGGCCTCTTCTTTTTGTGCAAACAGAGGAAGGGAGAGAGCTCTCCAGTGCCTCTTTTTATAAGGACACTAATCCTATTGGATCAGGGCCTCACCCTTATGACCTCTTTAATCTTAATTACCTCCTGATCGGCCCTATCTCCAAATATAGTTATATTGGAGGTTTGGGCTTCAACATGAATTTGTGGAGGAGATACAAATGTTCAGTCCATAATGGTACCTAAAACACTATCATTCAAGATACTGTGGGGAATACTAATTAAGGGTTTGCAGTCTGTCTCACAAGCAAAAGCTAATGTTAATCAAACAGTCAGAAATATTCAAGTTTTAAACAGTTTTGAACCATAAGTCATCAGGACATCTGAGAAGGTCAAAATCAGCACAGACAGAGTGTTCAAATGGGATGTTCCATGGATAACCCTGAGCTTGATGGTAGAATGGAAGATCTGACCAGTTGCAAGTAGAGAGAGAATGCATTCCTTCCCTCTCTAAACTTATTTATTTCTATGAATTTTACTATCATTCCTCCAGGGATCTACTCAAAGTTTGAAATTATTTTTTATTCCCTCTCTGCCTTTCTGTCACTCACCATTTGTAAACACAGCCTCTGTCTCTGAAATGCCCTGTATCCATTTCCACCAGTAAACATACTTTTTCAAGCCCTATTACCATTCAATCATTGATTCGCTATTGGTACCTCAGATGTCTCCCTCCATCTATGTATCCTCCAGTTAATATGTGGCCAACTTAATCTTCCTAAAGCCTGACTCCAGGCACACTGCAATGTATCTTACAAATCATTAACAGCTCCTCATTGCTTCCTAAATTAAGTACCAATTCCTCATCTTAGCAATCCTCCATAGGGCCCCAATTCACTCTGCCAGCTCTATCTTCCACCACTCCTCTTCTAGACACATAGGTCACATAGAAAATTCTCTGTTCCCTAAACACATCCTTATTTCTGTGCCTCTGGCTTCATCTCAATCTATCAAATTCTTACTATTTAATGCCCATTTCAAATCCTACTAGTTTACATGAAATCTTTCTTGGACTCTCCAAAGAAAAATTGAAAGACTGCTTCTTCAGGCAAGAGAAAGAAATAAATGGCATCCAAATAAAAAGAAAGGAAGTCAAACTATCCCTGTTTGCAGAGATGACATGATTTGATATCTAGAAAACCCCATAGTGTCATCCAGCTGATAAACAACTTTATCAAGGTTTCAGGATAGAAAAATCAGTGTACAGAAATCACTATCATTTCTACATACCAAAAACACCCAAGCCGAGAGCCAAATCAGGAACACAATCTCCTTCACAATTGCCACAAAAAAAATAAAATACCTAGGAATACAGCTAACCAGGGAGGTGGAAGATCTCTACAATGAGAACTACAAAATACAGCTCAAAGAAATCAGAGATGATGCAAACAAATGGAAAAAGATCCCATGCTCATGGATAGGAAGAATCAATATCATTAAAATGGCCATACTGCCCAAAGCAATTTATAGATTCAATATTATTCCTATCAAACTACCAATGCCATTCCTCACAGAACTAGAAAAAAACTATTTTAAAATTCAAATGGAACCAAAAAAGAGCCAAGTAGCCAAGGCAATGCTAAGTAAAAAGAACACAGCTAAAGTAATTATAGTACCTGACTTCAAACTATACTACAGGGCTACAGTAACCAAAACAGCATGGTACTGGTACAAAAACAAACACATAGACAGATGGGACAGAATACAGAATAGAGAGCCCAGAAATAAGGCCACACACCTACGACTATCTGATCTTCAACAAAGCTGACAAAAACAAGCAATGGGGAAAGGACTACCTATTCAATAAATAGTGCTGGGATAACTGGCTAGCCATATGCAGAAGATTGAAGCTGGACCCCTTCCTAACACCATATATAAAAATCAACTCAAGATAGATTAAGAACTTAAATGTAAAACCCCAAATTATAAAAACTCTGGAAGACAACTTAGGCAATACCATCTGAGACGTAGGAATGGGCAAAGATTTCATAACAAAGACACCAAAAGCAATAACGACAAAAGCAAAAATTGACAAGAGGGATTCTAATTAAACTTAAGAGCTTCTGCAAAAGAAACTATCAATAGAGTAAACAGACAACCTACAGAATGGGAGAAAATTTTTGCAAACTATGCATCCGACAAAGGTCTAATATCCAGCATCTGTAACTTAAATAAATTTACAAGAAAAAAGTGGGCAAAGGACATGAACAGACATTTTTCAAAACAAGACATACAGACGGCCAACAGGGATATGAGAAAAAAAAAAAAAAAAAGCTCAACATCACTGATCATCAGAAAAATGCAAATCGAAACCACAATAAAGATACCATCTCACACTAGTCAGCATGGCTATTATATAAAAGTCAAAAAATAACAGATGCTGACAAAGATATGGAGAAATGGTAACACTTATACACTGTTGGTAAGAGTGTAAATTAGTTCAACCATTGCGGAAAGGAGTATGGTGATTCCTCAAAGAACTAAAAACAGGAGTACCATTCAATCCAACAATCCCATTACTGGGTATATACCCAGAGAAATATAACTCATTCTACCATAAAGACACATGCATGTGAATGTTGACTGCAGCACTATTCACAATAGCAAAGACATGGAATCAACCTAAATGCCCATCAGTGACAGATTGGTTAAAGAAAATGTGGTACATATATACCATGGAATACTATGCAGCCTTAAAGGAATGAGATCATGTTCTTTGCAGGAACGTGGATGGAGCTGGAGACCGTTATGTTTAACAAACTAACACAGGAACAGAAAACCAAATGTTGCCTGTTCTCACTCATTAGTTGGAGCTAAATGATGAGAATTTATAAACACAAAGGAAACAATAGACACTGGTGCCTCCTTGAGGGTGAAGGGTGGGAGAAGGGAGAGGATCAGAAAAAATAACTATTAGGTACTAGATTTAGTACCTGGGTGAAGAAATAATCTGTAAAACAGGCCCCCATGACACAAGTTTACCTATAAAACAAACCTGCACATGTGCCCCTCAACCTAAAATAATAATTTTTAAAAAAGGAAAAATTGGGCCGGGCACAGTGGCTCACACCTGTAATCCCAGCACTTTGGGAGGTGGAGGCAGGCGAATCACCTGAGGTCAGGAGTTTGAGACCAGCCTGGTGAACCCCATCTCTACAAAAAAAAAAAAAATTTAGCCTGGCATGCTGGCAGGTGCCTGTAATCCCAGCTATTCAGGAGGCTGAGGCAGGAGAATCACTTGAATCTGGGAGGCAGAGGTCTTTCAATTTTTCTTTGGAGAGTCCAAGAAAGATTTCATGTAAACTAGTAGGATTTGAAATGGGCATTAAATAGTAAGAATTTGATAGATTGAGCGGAGATCCTGCCACTGCACTCCAGCCTGGGAGACAAGAGCGAGACTCTGTCTCAAAAAAAAAAAGGAAAAATTGCTCTTTTCCTTTGATCATCCAGAACACTCTGCACCTGTAAAGGCACCCAAATTCTGTCTAAACTTCCATCCCCAATAATAACAATAATAAACAGGTAACTATGTTACCATGTGACAGACACTCTCCTAAGTGTTTTACATGTATTAATTTAATTTTTACAACCACCACATGAGGAGGGTACTACTATTGTCCCATTGTACCAGTGAGGAAGCTGAGGCACAGGCAGGTTAAGTGATTGCCTTAGATCGCAGAACTATTAAGTGGCAGAACTAGGATGTGAACTCAGGGAGTCAGACTCCACAGAATACATGTTGTTTACCTCAACACTGTGTAAGTTCTGACTACACTCTATGCTAGTCTACACTAGATTCTGTTAAGGGCAAATATTTTTTTTTTCCATCCCAAAACAGTGTCTTTCACAAAGTAGGAACTCAAGTATAGGTTGATTGTTTGAACCCCTTTTGGTCATAAAATATTCTCTACTCAAGCTATGCACATTCTTAAGTCATCAGAAATTGCCATTGCATACACAGAAAAGATGAAAAAAATGAGGTGAAAACCTCTGGGAGGAGTGGAAAACAAAAGCTGAATGGGCAGAAAGTTTTGAAAACCAAGTAGAGATTTTTAAAGGAGAGTGAGGGGACTGCAGGTTATTGAGGACAGAGATATTAAACTTGTGTTTTGGAAGATTAACCTGAGAGCAGCAATATTTACATGGAATAGATGAGTAAGAAATGGAGAGAGGGAGAGGGCAGGATGCTGTCAGTTATCCCACGTGCGAAAGGAGGACAGCTGAGACTCTGATGGTCAGAATGAGAATAAAGAGGAAAAGGTGGACCAAAAAGATGTTTTGAATAAAGAAATTACAAGATGTGTTAGATATAGGAAGGAAACTAAACTATGTTTATTTTTTAAGTTTCTAGACTGGTATACCACTGAAAGAAACTGGGTCAATTAGAAAAGCAGATTTTAAAATTGAGCTTTTTAAAAAAATAAATAAATAAATACGGACCAGGCACAGTGGTTCATGCCTGTAATCCCAGCACTTTGGGAGGCCAAGGCAGGAGAATTACTTGAGCCCAGGAGTTCAAGACTAGCCTGGACAACATAGGGAGACCCTGTGTCTACAAAAAATAATTTAAAAATTAGCTGGGCATGGTGGTGCGGACTTGTGGTCTCAGCTACTTGGAAGGCTGAGGTGGAAGGATCTCATCAGCCAGGGAGATCGAGGCTGCAGTGAGCAGTTTTCATGCCATTGCCCTCCAGCTTGGGTGACAGAGCTAGAGCCTGTCTCAAAAAAAAAAAAAAGAAGAAATACAGTTTACCTCTAAAACACCCTTAACCACAGCTGCTTCATGGAATTAGCCATTCCAGGAGAGAGTCCAGCTTCTTTACATCCATACACTGACAGGCATAATGATTTTTTGAAGGCCTAGACCCAGAGAGGTCTTAACTCTTTTATAAGTCTGTCATTTCTTATCTACCTACAGATAACCTATAGAAAACACACATTTTTTTAAAGCTAGGTTTCTCTCTGACATCCATCAAGCCAAATCATAGACTGTTTAAAACAAACAAATAAACAAACAGAAAACCTTCAAAGTCCTTTTGTTCAACCCCTCTCCTGACTACACCATGCCAAGCAGCCAGCAAGTCATCAATTGCCAGTCTCTACCCTTATGGGGATGGAATACTTAACTGTTTCACAGGCAATCCATTCCATTTTTTAAAGTGTTCTATTGAACAGTCTCCCCTACGTTAAGTCTGTCTGCCTGTAACGTTCACCTATTTGTTCTCATTATGTCTTCTGGGGAGATAACTGAGTTAGTCTAATCCTTTTCCAAGTAACAGCTCCTCAAATATTTAGAGACAGTATCATGAATTCACCAACTATTCTCTGACAAATGGCTCTCATAAGAATTGTTAGCCTGGATATCCTGACAGCGCAGTGCATAGCAATCCTGTACCCACTGGATCACCAAGCTCTTTGAAGGAGCTGTTGCGTACCAGAGCCTCGCACAATTCCTGGCATATTGTGGACTCTCAACATATGATTCTTTGTAAATGACTCAGTAAATGGACAAATCCATCTGCTAAAAGAATTTTCAAACATGTCCTTTCTTAACTGGTTGTATCATCTACCTACAAACAAGTTTATTAAATTCTCTCTGTCCTCAAAACTCAAATAAATTTCATATAAAGAAAATATAAATTCAGAAGTAATCTGGAAGATAGGCAGGTAAATGAAATCTCTTACTAAGAAACCTCAGTAGGGGAAAGGCATTTATATGGTATAAATATAATGTATTTTGGAATGTCTGAATTTGTATTACATGTATATATCACTTTTTCAATTAAAAGACAGCTTTTTTAAAATAATAAAGTTATTTCCATTTTAATTCATCCCAGTGGAATAGTAATGGTATAGCGTGAATTGTGTCTTCTCTAATAAAAAGATATGTCCTGCCATTTAAATAGAGAATAACCAAAGAAATGACTAGAAGTAATATTAGATTTAATCTAGACCAGCGGCATTCAACAATTTTGAGGATAACCCATAGTAAGAAATACATTTTACATTGCAGCCTAGTATGCATATACAAATATGCAACTAATACAAAACTTTCACAAAGTGGTACTTATAACTACCTTGGATGTAGTCCCATACTTTGTTTAACACTGTCACACACAATCTACTAAATTGATATCATGGCCCACTATTAGGTCACAATCTACAGTTTAAAATGCACTGTTCAGGTCGGGTGCAGTGGCTCACGCCTATAATCCCAGCATTTTGGGAGGCCGAGGCGGGTGGATCACCTGAGGTCAGAAGTTCAAGGCCAGCCTGGCCAACATAGCGAAACCCCGTCTCTACTAAAAATATGAAAATTAGCCAGGGGTGGTGGCGCACTCCTGTAGTCCCAGCTACTCAGGTGGCTGAGGCACAAGAATTGCTTGCACCTGGGAGGCAGAGGTTGTAGTGAGCCGACATCATGCCACTCACTGCACTTCAGCCTGGGCGACAGAGCGAGACTCTGTCTCAAAAAACAACCACCGTTCTAATCCAAGCCCACTCAACTATTCTCGACCAATTTATTGATGACAAAGGTATGTTTCAGCTTAGATAAATGGCTTGTACAGAGTCAAGTAGCTGATTCATTCAGTTAGCTCCTGCCATATGCCAGCACTGCACTACGGAAAATGATAAAGGAGACACAGCTCCTGGCTTCAAGGAAGCTGTAAATAGTTGGGCAGACAGATGAGGCAACCAACTGTTCAGTAGATTCCTGTGCAGTGAAGTACTAACAAAGGCCACCAAGGGGGGGCCTCTAAATCAGACAGATAGAGCTGAGAAGACCAGCAGATGACAGCAGAGGCCAGACTAAACTCAGCTCTCACTGTTCTTGGCATGCTACCTTGCTTACCTGTGGCACACTTTGAACAAATATGCAGGGACCACCGGCCACAGGGAGCGGGGGAGAACCAAATCCACCCCAAACTAACTCATTCACAAATACTCCTAAATCTCACAGCGGTTGAACCTTACCGGTCTTTTCTCTTCGTATGTCCCTACAATCTAGTGGACACTCACAAAAGCATTGCTTCCTCCTTCTCATCTCCCCACTTACTCTGCAAGCAAGGAACTCATGATCCTTCTGCCACTTCCCTTCTTAATTGACTCTGGGAAAAAAAAAAAAAAAGCCCTAAGAGAATATATAACATTCAAAGTACATAATTCAAATCAAGTACCCACACATACACATTTTACATGATATGTTTTTAGGATTAAATAAACAGGCTAAAGTTTCTTAAGTTGAATTTACAAGGACCTCAGTGTGCAGGTCGTTCTATTGGTATTTAGATGAGAATACAGAAATCTCACCACACAATTGTTGCTGTCCTGGTAGTAGGACTCAGAATCATGAATGCTAGTTTCTATAAAAATAATCGCAAGCCTTTGCCCCTCTTTTCAAAATATGAAGAGAATGGGTCTCAGTTTTATTAACCAGAAAACATAAACAGACACACATATACAGGGTTCTAAACCTCCACTAGATAAGAAACCCAAAGCTATTCTTTTCAAAGCTTCTGAGGTATATCTAGTAACTTAAAAACAATGTAATTCCAAATAGAACCAGCTAACTAGCTCAGAGCTAAAACTGATGGTTAACAAGTTATGGGAATGTCAATCAAATCAGAATATGAATCTTTCCACTGGAAAAAAAGAGTGATTTGGTATTATTTCAACATGTACTACAAAAACGTTGGTACTTCTTTTTTTTTTTTTTTTTTTTTTTTTTTTTGAGACAGAGTCTTGCTGTCGCCCAGGCTGGAGTGCAGTGGCGCGATCTCGGCTCACTGCAGGCTCTGCCCCCACGGGGTTCACGCCATTCTCCTGCCTCAGCCTCCCGAGTAGCTGGGACTACAGGCGCCCGCCACTTCGCCCAGCTAATTTTCTGTATTTTTAGTAGAGATGGGGTTTCACTGTGTTAGCCAGGATGGTCTCGATCTCCTGACCTCATGATCCGCCCGCCTCAGCCTCCCAAAGTGCTGGGATTACAGGCGTGAGCCACCGCGCCCAGTACTTCTTTTAAGATCTAATTACACCTTACCTCCTGAACCCTTGGTTGTAGATGGTTTCCTTGGGCTCAGACCATGCTCTTGCTAAGTAGTCCTGCTTCGCCAACTAGACTTCCTCAATTGTTTTTCCCCCTTCTATGCCATCTTTGCCTACAATTTCATCTAACATTTCCAAAAGAAAAGGAATACGCTAAGAATGGTTTACTTTGTATCACAGAATCGAATATCTTCCTTAAAATCTATTCTCTAGGAGAAAGCTAAAAATAATGTCAGAAAAATTCATTTTAATTCTATTATCTGTTATTAATTCTATTTTGTTCATTAATCTCTAGTACTCACCATGTGACCCCAGTATGTTACCTAACTTTTTTCCAGCTTAATCTTTTTTTATTTCTAAATTAAAGTAAACAAAACATGCTTTTGCTATCTTCTCACAGAAATTCGAAGGATTAATGAAATGATAAAAACTGCTTTGGAACTCTTAGAAGGGAAGAGTATACAAACTGGGTTCACTTTGTATATATTGGTTTAAAAAAAAAAGAACACACTGTGATAATGCATCTAACGAATGTGGGCAATGCTTTCTTTAAAGAAGGCTCAAATATATTCTATTAGCCTTATCTACAAGTAAGTATTTTGATGCAACTGTAATTTTCCAACATTCACAAAAAGAATTTGCAAATATGCATTACCATCTGCCTCAACTTACTTTTGTTTTTAAAACACTCAAAAAATTTCCAGTCTAAATAAAAGATTTAAATTAAGAGCAATCAGTTATTGAATGCATACTATGGAGCAGGCACTTGATACTATCTTACTCAGAACTCACACACAGATTAAAAGGTGAAGTCTGCAATCCCTATTTTGCAGATGAAGAAACTGAGGCCAAGTGAGGCTAGATTCTGTAATGAGGAGCCATGCTACCAGCGAGAGTCAGAGGCAGGACTCAAGGGCAGCCAGCAAAGCCTGCACTCCATCACCACACTGTGATGACTCCACTTCAAATATTCACTTTTGGGGAATCTAAAAAAACAAGCACCATAAACAAGCTTAGTCACCCATCAAATTACTTATTAAATAGATTAGTCTTTCAATTCCAAGCCACTGGAAGGATAAACAATGAGGTCCTTCAGGATACCTAGCTACTGCTATCATGTATATATATGCTGTTCATGGGTATATCATGACCTTGAAGCAGTGGGAAATGAAAATGACACACTGTCACAAAGGAGCACTGAGGTACATTTTAAACCCTTGGAAATAGAGGACTTGCACCAGGGATATTAGAGAAAAACAAAATCTAAAGCAATCCCGTATCATTCATATAATTCAGGAATTAAATGTATCATCATTTTCCTCAACAACTGCTCTGTTTTTATTATCAATTAACACTAAAGACAATGCAATATTAATGCTTGTTGAAAAATTGTTAAAATAATCTCTATAACATTAATGGACCTCAATGTCACTCAGTGCACTCTAAGAATGCAAACACACACACAAAAAGAATAGAAAACAGGCAAACTGGCCGGGCGCGGTGGCTCACGCTTGTAATCTCAGCACTTTGGGAGGCCGAGGCGGGCGGATCACGAGGTCAGGAGATCGAGACCATGGTGAAACCCCGTCTCTACTAAAAATACAAAAAAATTAGCCGGGCGTGGTGGCGGGCGCCTGTAGTCCCAGCTACTCGGAGAGGCTGAGGCAGGAGAATGGCGTGAACCCGGGAGGCGGAGCTTGCAGTGAGCCGAGATTGCGCCACTGCACTCCAGCCTGGGCGACAGAGCGAGACTCCGTCTCAAAAAAAAAAAAAAAAGAAAACAGGCAAACTGAAGGATGCAGGTTTGCTACACAAATACATCTTTATTTTACCTAAAAGTTCACCCACTTGTTTAAATTATAACATTTCCATTTAGATTATTTATTTACATACAACTTTTCAGAAGCTTGTGTTGGTTTAAGCAAGGCCTATTGATGACCATCTCAGGCATATCTTTCTAGCTAATGCCCACCTGGTGGGTAAATATTAATAATGTGTAAAAACATCCAATATCTTATTTGGTCTTTTCCTGGGCCCATCTGTTCCCTAAAAGTCACACTTTACTCACGAGTATACTATTTCAGTCAAATTAACTTGCCTAAGTCTGAGAAAAATTCTGCTCCCTGTCTCCACTATTCTGTATGGGGAAAAAAAGGTAATAAAATGTAATGTCACTGCTGGTCAACCTAGAAGAGTAACGAAGGAGAGTATCACGGAAGAGAAAAAGGCTGGACCAATGCAAAGGGACGGGAAAAGGAGGAGGCAGGGTGAGGGTTGGAGGGAGGTGCTGTAAAACAATAACAGGAGGAAGAGAAGATGATGAACTGGCACAGGCCTCCCAGTTCCTAACATTAAGTTCCAAACCTAGCTCTGAGTTATTCTGACCTTGGGCAAATCTCTGGTTTCTCTGTATCCTACTGTGGTTCCAGGAAGTTAGAGAAAATCAAGCCAGAGGAAAGCTTCTTATAATAATGTCATCAAATGCCAGTCTTGCTACTATTAAAGGAAGAAAAGCTAAGCTACCTATGATCACACACACACACACACACACACACACACACACACACACAGAGTAATTAATATGGTATTAATGAACCCTGTAATTTGTTGGAAATGATTTTTAATTCATGAAATGCAAATCATTTAGTGTCAACTCCTTTACCCTCCTCCCATTCTAAACAATTCATTCCATTTTCAGGTTTGCCTTTAGGACATTTTCCCTGACATTTGTATCTTCGACTTATTCTACTCCTTTAACTAAATGACTTATTCTTTAAAAGGAAAATAGAATTCACCTCCCTTAAGTATTAGTGCCTTGGAGGTCCTTATAAAATAGTTGATCTGATCCACCCCACTCTCAATTAACCTTCACTGCATCCAGTTATATTTTTAATCTCTCCAATCTCTTTTTTTTTCCTGCTGCTCTTCTCTAGGGCCCTCTCCAATACACAGTATCTCTTTGTGATAAAGTCACAGTCTAAATTCAATGCCTTGTTGTCAACTCAGAAACTAAGACACAGATCACCACCTTCCTGCTTTGACATAGATACTTCAGTACATGCAGGCTTGAGCTAAAATGATATGGGCTGCCAGATGACACTGGAAACACATATATTGTCTACTTTCCACTTATATTCAGTTCAATTTCAGAACTGTAGTTTTTCAGGGATTTTTGTAAAAATAAATTGACATACTATCATTTTTTATCCTGATTAGTTTGCATTATATCCGACTACCTTCATTTTATATACGCATCTGAAAGTTGTCTCATACTTCATCCTGTCAGTTCTTTTTATACATACACCAGCTTCTATGTATTCATATTTTCTTGTACATTCTTACCCAGTGTACTTAGAACTCAATAAATACATGTTCATTGGTTTTATATGTCCATATTTCTCAAGAGTTCCGGTAGGAGTCATACTGAATCCCAGCTTGGCTGCTTAGTAGCCATACGATCCTGGGTGAATGACTTGTCTTTCCAACCCTGAATTTTCTCCCCTGTTGACATGGGGATATGGAAACAGGTAAGGAATAGAAGGTGTGAAAAGTATCTAGCAGAATCCATGTCTGCTACCCCATAATGGCTAAGCAAATGTTGGCCCCCTTTTTCCGTCTACTTTATAAAATGTATTTAGTATAACATAATCCATAAGAATTTTTAAATCAATGCAGAGAGTGTGAGAAATTGCAATGCAAACTTAGACTAGGATAAATTGCAAAACTTTGGCCATACAGAAAATTAAATTGGATCATTCTATATAGCACATGAGCTTGGGACTGTCTTGACTTGGCTCTGATAGCAGAGGAAAAAAATAATCTATTTCTTTCTAGATACTTGAAGTCCCTCTAAAATAAATCACAGTAATAAATAAAACTTCATAATTTAACTTACTAGCCGTAGCAAAAGGTACTACCTAAGAAGAATACCTAACATTCTAAATGTATACTCCATTGATAGAGAACCCAATAGCCTACCCTCTAATCCAGCTAAATATTAAGTTTCCATTCCTCCAAGGTTCTGGGTGACTGCCCAACTTCATTCTTAAAGAAGTTAAATCAAGTGCATTTTTGGATAACTGTTAATCATAAGTAAATTCCAAAACAGAGATCTCCTATCCAGTCTAGTTATCTTAGTTGTATTGCTTCTCAGACATTATTAATAAAAAAAGAATTCATTTGATGGTAGTAATTAAGTACCACCAACTGTGAATTTGTGATAACCTAAAAGTATATTATATAATGTTAATTCAGCAAAAATATTTTTGTGATTTCAAGTTCTACCAATTCATTGTTGCATGAAGAAAAGTTCATGTTTTGACACTTTATTTATAGACCTTGGGAACTATGAAGTATGGTTCTCAATAATTATGACATTTTAATTGTAAGCACCATTTATCTAATAACTATAATACTTAGAAGCAATTTCTTGAAAAATATCAGCATAATCACTTTTTAAAAATATTTTATTTCATCCCCATTAATCACAAACCTTTTTCTATTTGTGCAGAATTGAGAGTCTATTTACCACTCAGACTAGAATAAAATAATGTGGACTCTTCTGCCTGTATAATTAGCATTGAAAAACTAATATTTCTAACAAGGGTATCATTTTAAAACATCTGCTTATTAGCAACTAGTACAGTTTTCACTTAACACCTCCATAAATGAGTTATATGCACTCTAAAAACATACTTAAATAAACAATCCAATTACATTTTAAAACTCTCTTCAAGAATGTCTAATATAGCAAAGAAAAACACTTATCTTTTAATAAATGTTGCTTCTGCCTAAGGGGTCACCGCAAATCTTCTGTGAAATGAGGCAAGGTAAACATATGTAAATAAATATTAATAAAATCATTAACATAGTAGCTTCTTGTTTATTATTATTATTTGAGACAGAGTCTTGCTCTGTCAGCCATGCTGGAGTGCAGTGGCACAATCATGGCTCACTACAGCCTTGATCTCCTGGACTCAAGTGATCCTCCTACCTCAGCCTCCCAAGTAGTTGGCACTACAGGCATGCTCCACCATACCCGGCTAAGTTTTTTTGGTTTTTTTGTAGAGACAAGATCTCACTATGTTGCCCAGACTGGTCTCAAACTCCTGGGCTCAAGCAATCCTCCCGCCTTGGCCTCCCCAAATACTGGGGTTATAAGCATGAGTACTGTGCCTGGCCAGCTTCTTATTAATATAGGTAGCATTTATATAGGGAGCAAGAAAGCAGTTAAAAGTATTTACCAGAGGAAATGGTAAACCTCAATATGGAGGATGCAATATGGCACAGAGGTTCTAGAGCATGGGTTATGGTGATCCACACCTCTAGTTGAATCTTAGCTCCACTGTTTCTATATTAAATTAAATTATCCTTGAGTGAGTTACTCAAACTCTCTAAATCTTAATTTCCTCTTCTGTAAAATGGAAATCATAAAAGTACCTACCTCTTTGGGGTTGTATGAGGACTAAATGAGATTATTCATATAAAAGCACCCAGAATAGTACCTACACATAACAAGCACTCTATAAATGTTAACCATTATTATCATCACCACTGCACTATAAATATATGTATATGTATAATGAAAATAGTTGAATAAATTCAATTCTTCTGTACACAAACCAGACCAATAGGCAGACCCAAGCCAGCTAGTAAACCCCTATGTTCAGATTATAGGTCTCAACTTCTATTCATTAGATCTTAAGCTGCCTCTCATTGCCAGCATATATCTCATCCTGCACCACCAAAAGAACAATCTGGTTACTCATGCTATATCACATTAATATGCAAGTTCATCACTTCAGCAAGAAAATCACAAACAAGTGGTTCATTCATGACTCATTTTATTCATAACAATCTCAAACCTGTCACCCAAAAATCAGCTTTTATAGCAACCGCTAAATGAAGTAAACATATTCACATCCGAATTCATTCACTGGTGTCCAAAAAAACTCAATATAAACAAACTATCTGAGAGAAGATACGGTTAGTCCACTAAATGAGGATTGTTGAGAAAATGCATCATTATTTTGTAGAAAAGAAGCTTAAGTCAAGAGCAAACACAATGAATTTACACAAGTGATGACCCTTGGTTTTTATGGCTGCATTCAATAACTGCACATTAGATCAGAGTCTTAAAATGAAAACTGTTTCGTGTAAAAGAGGAAAGTTGCATCCTTAGGAAAGAAACTATTTTTATTGCAAAATTCCTGGATAATGAAAAGAAAATGCTAAGATGTTATAGTAGAAAATGGATACAATTTTTTCCACCTAGGCTGAATATCTTATCAAAATAGAAAACTCCATTTTCCCTAAGGTTGGTTTATAATTAGAAATTAGATTCCTCAATAATTCAATGACCGAAATCTTTATTAAAGTCAAATGACCTTCCTAATTAAATTTTCTCCCTAATATATAAGCTCTGCTAGGCAGGTGTTATCTCTACATATAATACAGACTTTACATATGAATTAAATGACCTTCTTCCTCTATGGTCATCCTTTGATTTGATGTTCTAACAGTTAATTAGTGGTAAAACTTTTTAAAGTACAACAAATTACTAATGCATTCTGGTAAGTGCTCTGATTTTTATACTTGTCCCTGTTTTTTATTCCATCTTGAAAAATATTCAAGCTTAAATATTTTACTCTTCTACATTTCTTTTTTCAAATTATTTCAAAAGAACATAGCTAGTGTGGGGAAACGAGTACAATTTTATTATAACATTAGGAAGAATGTTAGAATTTCAAAACCTAGAAAGTAGAATTGTGGTATGTGCATACAATTGACATTAAGTTCAAAAGCTCTAACCACAAACAACGCACTTACATACGATATAGGCTCATCCAAGTAAATATATGGGAGATGCATAAAAATATGGTAATTTCATTTGAAATACTTACAATTTTAATCTTTAAGTATTTGTTTAAAAAACAAAAATAGTTAAATAACTCTTAAGGTGTCATGACAAAAATGCCCTGGCATTTGGAAAGCCAAAAATATGTTATCAAAACTCACTCTTTGGATGCCACTTTAAATCTCGTAAATTTCATTGGCAACAAATCAAAGAAAGTAACTGTTATGTTTGAAATCCATCACTTCACCAGAAGTCTAAGATGACGTAGGCAAAATGCTTTACCTTCACTTTGCTCATTAATCAAAAAAAATATAAAAATGAGGTGTAGTGATTTAGTGAATTACTCAAGGATACAAGCCAATTGTCAGCAATTTTACTTTGTTAGGTTTCTTATCTTTCTAGTTCATACAGGAAAAAAAAAGTATCATCTGAGAGATGGAACATCATTTGAGAGAAAGAAATATGTACTTTATGAACACTAACATTTCCAAAGGAAATGTGGGAATATCCAGCTCTAAATTTTACACATCACCAAGCGCTAACAAAAAAAGAAAAAAGGAACAGAAACAGGAACCTTCTGCATCCCAAGTCACGAATGAGCCAAATAAAAAGAATAAAGTACAATCTCACCAGCATTTTTTCTTGGATACTGTACATTTCTACCTGGTTTTCTACTACTAGGAAACAGATTTCAGCTTTCATAATGCTTTCAAATGGGCCTTTCTTAGCAAATGTCTGCACTCTTCAGGCAAGGCCATTAAGGTAACTTAATCCCTCATGAATTGCTCAGTGGAAGAAATGCTGATTCCCAATTCAAAAATTAATTCCTTAGCTGTTTCTGTATTAAGAGTCATGAGGAAAACCAGAGCTACAGTTTAGATTCAGAATGTTATCTTGAAGGCTAGCAAGACAAATAGGAGCTTAGAGAACGGAAGATGATGCTGGGGGAGGGGGCGCAGAGAGAGTGCGAGAAAGATGCTGGTCAGTTCCGAGATGATGCAGGAATGACATGGCACCTGGACGACACAAGTCCACGTCCACCCCCTGCCAAGTCTGTGCCTCGGGCTCTCTCAAAATTGCCTGGAGCTGTGAATAGGTACACACGCAAACACACCACCTTTTATTCTTCGACTCTCCGGGAGAATGGTGGGGAAGCGTCTCTGGATAAAGCTTCACCACAACAAACGACGTCTTTCTCCTCGCACCCCGCCTCCCCAGCTAGAGGCAGGCAACAGTAGACAGCTGAGAGGAACGAGAACCCAGGCGAGAAGGAAAGCATCTCCACCTAAGGGAGGGGGCTCGGGGGATAAAGCCCCACAGCCTCGCAGGGAGCCTCACGGAGGGCGACAGGAAAAGGAGGTGGGTGTTGAGCCGGGAAAACAGGACAGGGGCACTGGGAAGCTTTCGGCGCGCTACGCAGGGAGGCTGCCCGGGGCTGGCGCGCACCGAGGGGGTGGGGGTCGATCCCCGGGCGGACCCCTCCCCCGACTCCCCGACTGGAGGACAGGGAGGAAATGGCTTTGTATCGCACGATGAAAGGCAGGCAGGAGGGCCACCAGGCGGGGGGTGGCAGGGGACGGAGGATGCCCAGAGCTGGAGGACCCTGCCCGCCCCACGGACACCGCCACTCTGCCCCCCATTCCACCGCAGCGCCTGGTCCATCCACCCTCTGGCTCCCGCTGCCCGTCCACGTTCCAACGGCCCGCAGCAGCGTCGCCCCCTGCCGCATCCTTACTCCGCGCCCTGCGCGCTCACCTGCCCACGAAGTTCTCGAGCACCGAGCTCTTGCCGGCGCTCTGGCCGCCCACCACGGCGATCTGCGGCAGCTCCAGCAGGCAGCTCTGTCCCAACGCCGAAAACGCGTCCTGCAGACGGTTCACCAGCGGGATCAGCTCCTCCATCTCCCGGTTCCCCATCTTGCCCGAGAGGCCGGCGACCAGCTGGTTCCTGCTCGCCTCTACGACCTGACAGGGAGTAGGGGCCGCGCTGCCCTGGCTGCTGCTGCTGCGCCGGGCTTAGCCAGCCGGGTCCTGGCGCAGACGTCGGAGCCCGCCGCCAGCCCGCCGCTTGGCTCTGACAGCTAACGGCCCGCAGCGCGCCTGCGCGGGCGAGCAGGGGCGAGGCCTCGCTCCGCGACGCCCCGCCCCCGCCCCGCGGCTGCCCCGCCCCGGGCTTCCCAGAGGACCACCGGGCCAGGCGCGCACGCACTGCCTCCCAGCTGCGGCCAGATGCCACGGCCTCTGCGTTCTGTGGCCAAGGCTCAGAGGCCAAGTTACAGCGCCGGGTCAGGAAATGGCATGAAATCAACAGCAGCGACAGCGTTGTTCTCTTTCAGCGGCTACCAAGCCAAAGCCCAGTGGAAAGCACTATCGCTGCTAACAACGCCACACGGTCACCAGCAAGAGCAGCACCGCCGCCGCCACCACCGGGGCACCGCTGCCAGACTACACTTCCCGAAAGGAAATCTCCTCTGTCACGCCCTTCTCCAGAACCCGCGATGACTCCTCCCAGGGTGGCAGGCCTGTTGGAGTCTAAATTCTTCAATGTGACATCCATCTAAGGCCCTGAGTGGTCTGACCTTACCTAATTCTTCATCTGTAATGACTCGTCCTCCCCAGCCCCGCATAAGCACAGGTAGAATCTGTAGGGTTTACCTGCCCCGATACACTCCTTTAATCACTCTGGCCTGTGAGACTCCTCATGCCATTTGCCCTCCCGGTCTATCTCCTTCTACCGGGTCTATCCAGAACCAGGTACCCTGGACGCATCCTGTGAAATTTAGCACATTGAGAAGTGACTGTGTGTGGGGTCCTGTGCCTGATGATCGGGACACAAAGATAAATGGCCATGCTTCTCTTAGCCTCCACAGAAAGTTCCTTTTTAGTCTGCTCCTCAAATACTGATGCTTCTCAGGGTTTCATATATGGGCATTTTCTTGTCTAATGCTTGTCCTCTGCCTGAGGACTTTCCCATAGCTTTAACTCTGCATAAAGGCTGGCGACTACAGAAGTTTACATTGCTAGACCTTGTCTCTCTTCTGCAACTTAGACTACTCCAAGAGGGGCCCAGACTACTACCTGAGTGTCCTACAAGTACTACAGACTCAATTTATTCAAAACTGAAGTCATCTTTTGTAATCTCAGCATTTAATGTACAGTTCCTTCTAACTCTAAAAAGACTTGTATTAAAATGTTCATAATACCAAAAAAACCTGAAAACAACACAAATGTCTATCAACAGGTGAATGAATAAACAAACGTTGTATGTATATATAGTGAAATAATCTCTGCCACAAAAAAGAAGACTTTTGATATAGCAACAATCTCAGATACATTATGTAGAATGAAAAAGGCCAAAGAGCATATTTGTTTGATTTCATGTATGTGAAGTTCTACAACCAGCAAAGCTATTCTATGGTGATAGAAATCGGAACTGTGGTTGTCTTTGAGGAGTGGAGATTGACTGTAGGAGGCATGAGGAACCTTTCTGGAGTGATGGAAATATCCCATGTCTTGACTGTGATGTGGGCATACATTTGTCAAAACTCCTCAAACTAAACTTTTAAGTGATGTGCATTTTACTGTACATTACATCTCAACTTTTTTTTAAAGCAGCAGAAAAAGACAAATAAAACTGAATGCATCTCCACTGAAGTGGATCTCTATTAGAATGTCTGCCCAGGAAACCTTTTCTAAGAAACACTCCATCCAATGCATGGTTGTAGCCAGAGCAGTCATGAAGCTAGAAAGGCATGAAGAAAAACTGAGCCCTGGCCATAGCTGTGTGCACCAGATTGGGCACCTGACTTGAGCTTTACCAATCAAAGCCCTTTCCTAGGAATATGCAATTGAGAGAGAGATAGGCCTTTGTCTGAGTGACTGAACTATAAGTAAGGAATAACATTGGCAACTATGGTTAGTAAGATTTCACCAGTAGAAGGGAAGTGCTCATCTTCAGAGAAAGAGAAAAGTAAAAAGACACAAGGAGAGGAGCAGAGGGAAAGAAGAGGGAAGATCCGGATAGTACTTGTACCCTCAGTCTTGTTCATGTCTGATGTCCAACTGTAATCCTGTCCTGAGTTCCTGGTACAACCTCCCCGCCAATAAACTTATAATAAATTCTCCTCTTTGCCTAACCTAATTCAACTCATATTTCTTTTACTTGCAATCAAAGAATCCTATAAATACATTCTCACACTAGAGATAGTGTGCTCCCTATCTCAGGGAGAAGCCTGCCCAATCCCAATCCAGAATCTGGAAGTCATTCTCACTTCGTTTTTCCCCCTCTCTCCTTCATCCCCTACACCAAATTGGTACTCAAATAATACCCATTCTACCTTCCTAGAAGCCATTTTCTGTCCATCCTTGCTGCCAGTGCCTCAGTTATAACCATCATTTCTCAACCATCTTCCTCTATGCTTTTCATATATATATGTACCCTGAATAGATTTTCATTATAGCCCTTGGCATATTGCATTAAGTCACTAATTTACATGTCCCTCTCTTTCACTATAATGCCCTTCCCAAAGATGCCCACATTTTAATCCCTGGAACCTGTGAATGTTTCCTGAAGTGGCAAATGGGCCTTTGTAGATATAATTAAGGACCTTGGGATGGGAAGATTATTCTAGATTATCCAAGTGGATGCACTCTACTCACATGAATTCTTAAGAGCAGAGAACATTTCCAATCTGCATCAGAGGGAGATATAACTGGGGAAGGGTCCCAGAGATGCATGGAGAAAGGGGACCATAAGCCAAGAAATGCAAGCAGCCTCTAGAAGTAGAAAAGGCAGGAAACACATTCTCCCTCAGAGCCTCCAAAAAAACATTTTTTTTTTTTTGAGCTGCAATCTCGCTTTGTCATCCAGGCTGGAGTGCAATGGCACAATCTCAGCTCACTGCAACCTCTGCCTCCTGGGTTCAGGCAATTCTCCCACCTCAGACTCCCAAGTAGCTGGGACTACAGGCGTGCACCACCACATCTAGCTAATTTTTTTTGTTTCGTATTTTTAGTAGAAACAGGGTTTCACCATGTTGGCCAGGCTGGTCTCGAACTCCTGACCTCAAGTGATCCACCTGCCTTGGCCTCCCAAAGTGCTAGAATTACAGGCATAAGCCACCATGACCAGCCCTGCATCAGACTTCTAACACACGGCACTGTAAGATAATAAATCTGTGTTGTTTGAAAACACTAAGTATGTGGTAACTTGTTACAGTAGCAATAGAAAATTAATACAACCCCTTGAGAGCAGGATCCATCTTTGTGATTCTCAATGTCCGGCACAGTGCATAGCACCTAAGAAGACCACAGTCCACTGGCAGCAGACATAAACAAATTGTTACAACACACATAATATGTTCCAGGGTACAATAGACTGAACTGTGCCTCCCCCAAATTCATATGTTGATACCCTAACCCCCAGTGTGGCTATATTTGGAGAAAGTAATTGTAGTAGTCCGTTCTCACACTGCTATGAAGAAATACCTGAGACCGCATAATTTATAAAGGAAAGAAGTTTAATAGACTCACAGTTCCACATTCCTCAGGAAGCTTACAATCATGGTGAAAGGCACCTTTTCATGGGGTGGCAGGACTGAGTGAGTGGAAGCAGGGGAGATGCCAGACACTTATAAAACCATCAGATCTCATGAGAACTCACTCACTATCACGAGAACAGCATGCAGTAAACCACCTCCGTGATTGAATCACCTCCACCTGGTCCCACCCTTGACACATGGGGATTATGGGGATTACAATTCAAGATGAGATTTTGAGTGAGGACACAGCCAAACTATATTAGCAATTAAGGTTAAATGAAGTCATAAGGATGAAACCCTGATTCAATAGAATTAGTGGCCTTGTAAGAGGAGACATCAGAGAGCTCTCATACTGGCTGGCTCCCCGAACCCACCCCCATCTCTCTGTCTGTCTCTTCCCCCTCCACTGCCCTCCTCATCATGTGAGGACACAGCAGGAAGGTGGCCATCTACAAGGCAGGAGAGTCCTCATCAGGAACAGAATCAGTGAGTACCTTGATCTTAAACATCTCAGCTTCCAGAACTATGAGAAATAAATATCTGTTGTTTAAGCTACCCAGTCCGTGGTATTTTGTTATAGCAGCCCATGCTGACGAAGACGCAGAGTTTGCTTAAAGAAATATGTGATGAAACCCGAGGAGTAACAACTCTTGTCAGGAGAGGGTCATGCAAAGCTTAGCTGGGCCTTGATGAGTACATCCTGCACTCTGCTACATGCTGTAAGGCACAAAAGATCAGGAGCACTAGCCCTCGCCCTAAGTATTTTTGCATTCTAATGTAGAAGACAATGCTACCATGCATTAGACAGAAAATGTATAGCCATTATACAAATGTAAAGTTCATATGCACTGAAGAAATGCCTGTCATCTCTATCCTCCAGAACTTAGTTCAAATTAGTTTCACCCACCTACTTTAAGAAACCATCCTAAACACTCTTGCCAATTGCTTTCCTTCTTTACTACCCATTTCTAGAATCAGTATTGTGATAACATGGAATTAAGAGAAATCTAACACACACAAAAACACTCAACTCAAGGTCTTTCAGTGATGTAGACCTTTTCTGATAAGCTAATATGGATAAAAGAAATAGCAAAAGAAAACCTGAAGGGAAAAAGCAGAGGGAAAATTTTGACGAAAACAAACTTTCACCTTTGAGGGTGATATGGTATGGCTGTGTTCCCACCCAAATCTCATCTTGAATTGTAGCTCCCATAATTCCCGTATGTTGTGGGAGGGACCCAGTGGGAGATAATTGAATCATGAGGATGGTTTCCCCCATACTGCTCTCGTGGTAGTGAATAAGTCTCACAAGATCTGGTGGTTTTATAAGGGGAAACACCTTTCATTTGGTTCTCATTTCTCTCTTGTTGGCTGCCATGTAAGACATGCGTTTTGCCTTCTGCCATGATTGTGAGGCCTCCTTACCCACGTGGAACTGTGAGTTCATTAAACCTCTTTTTCTTTATAAATTACCCAGTCTCTGGTATGTCCCTATCAGCAGTATGAAAATGGACTAATACAGAGGGTATGTGTAAAATCGAAGAGGGGAGCCCAGTCAGCCACCTGGCTTCCTAACCTACCAATCACCAGAGCCCTCTTTTGGCACCATGTAATCAATGCCAGCTCCTGCTCTCAGGATCACATGTTTGTTTCCACACCACTTTCCTAGCAAGCAAAAAGTTCATAGCCTTTTCTAGGTGTGGCTCTATATACAGAGTTAGAACTTTTAATAAACACATCAGACCACATATCTAAATGAGTATTTTCCTTCAGGTTCATTTGAAAAGCAACAAACTTATTGTAATAATGCTGCTTTTTCACACAATACAAGTGGAATTCCTCCTTTGAAAGTGAGAAGCCTTACCAAGTCTGAAAAAAATCAGACTCAGTAATCTACAGTCATATTTCATTTTAGATAGAGTATTACCCATCGTGATTTCCCACCTCATTCATAAGACTTAGCACTAAATAACACCTACTAGTTACAAAACTTAAATCTATATTACATATATATACACACACACACACACACACACACACATAGATACATATTATATACATGAATTTTTAAATACACTGCAGGTTGAAGGCAAGCTCTAAAAGAGGAGTTAGAATTTTTTTTTTTTTTTTGAGAGAGTCTCACTCTTTCGCCCAGGCTGGAGTGCAGTGGCATGATCTTGGCTCACTGCAGCCTCTGCCTGCTGGGTTCAAGCAATTCTCATATCACAGCCTCCCAAGTAGCTGAGATTATAGGTGCGCACCACAACACCCGGCTAATTTTTGTATTTTTAGTAGAGATGGTGTTTCACCGTGTTGGCCAGGCTGATCTCTAACTCCTGGCCTCTAACTCCTGATCTGCCCACCTTGGCCTCCCAAAGTGCTGGAATTACAGGTGTGAGCCACCACACCCAGCCTTAGAAAATTTTTGAGTTGTAAAAATACCTCTGGAAAAATATTTAAAATCTCTAAGAAGAGCCCATAATCAAATATGTGAATTTAGGAATTCATGTTTTTAAAAAATCAGTCACATTACTGCAGAGTCACATCTCATATATTTCACACAGTGGCCAGCTCAATAAATATTCATGAAGCAGAACCGAACTGAATTTTTAAGCATTTTTATGTCCATTGTATCACTGGGAAAGTAATATTGTTACTCCATATACAATTTAGGACCTATTCAGGTCCCTCAGTTCTTTCTCCAAAGGTTTTCTCTTGGATGTATTTGAGATCTTACTGCAAATCAGCCTATCTGCAGGTGTCTTTTGAGTTCCATTAAGCTCAGTGAACATCCAATGCAGACACACAGGCTTTCAATACTGTAGCCATTATGGTTGACACTATGTCTCTCAGGGCTACTCTCCTTCAGAAGGCAAAGACTCCGAACTTTATTGCCCATATTCTTCATCAGCTACCATCAGGAAGTAACATAACTCTGGCCTCCTATCCCAATCACTTCTGTCCATTTGACATTCGACAGATGGAAACTCACCAGTAGTCTCACTGAAGCATGAATAAATCAGCACACATGCAGGGTAGAAAATTCCAGTAGGCAACTTAAGGTGTTAAGAAAAAAGGGTTAGGAAGAACCCTCTCCAGCACATAAGTCTGATTTAGCAGCCAATTTGTGCATTTTTCTATCAAGTAGGTATAGCTGTGTTCTGTTGGAAGCATAATCCATACATACTGATGGAAAACAAGAACCACACAGGGTCCCTTTAAAGGGAACATCTCTAGTGCTTTTTAAATCTCATTTTTTTGAACAATGAAACTCTCTCTCTATATCAATCTATATCTCTATCTCTATATCTATACAGTAGGTAAACTATAAATGCCCATTTAAAATTATGTTCATGAAGTTTTCAATGACACAGAAATTAAATAAGTAAAATAGTAAATGAGAAAAGAGTACGAAATTGTATATATAGTATTATCATAGCTATATAAAAAACTGTGTCTAGAAAAAAAAACCTAGAAATAAATGTACCAAGAAATTCAATGTTATTCTCTGTGAGATAATATGGAAAAAGATTTATTGTGCTTTTCCTTTTATTTCCCAACTTTCTACAATAAGTATGTATTATTTCTATAATTTAAAAAATAAAATAAATGCCATTTGATTGAATCAAATTGGTTCATATACATGCCAGCTTATTAGCAACAAAAATGTTATGCAGTATAAGGTTAAAATAATTTTGCAAATAGAAACAGAGGAGTCCACAAACTCCCATATCCCTAAACCTTTGCCACTAACTAGTAGCTGATAACTGTCTAAAGATAAACAAGATTTGGCCGGGCAATGGCTCAGGCCTATAATCCCAGCACTTTGGGAGGCCAAGGTGGGCGGATCACTTGACATTAGGAGTTCAAGACCAGCCTGGCCAACATGGTGAAACCCCATCTTTACTAAAAACACAAAAATTAGCCAGGCCTGGTGACACGTGACTGTAGTCCCAGCTACTCAGGAGGCTGAAGCACAAGAATCGCTTGAACCCAGGAGCTGGAGGCTGCAGTGAGCCAAGATCATACCACTGCACTCCAGCCTGGGTGACAGACCAAGACGTCATCTCAAAAAAAAGAAAAAAAAAAGACATCCAAGATTTTTTAATTGGAAACATTTCTTTCTGACTCAAACAGCAGAATACCACACACCCAGGCTACCATGGTCACATGGACTATTGTTAGCCAAGTATGCATTCAGTATACTAAACTGCAGATTCTCCACAAATGTATAGTTCATACAGGGAGTAGGTCACAAGATGAATTTTGTTTGCTTAAAGCCTATGTCATAATCTATGGCACAATAAGCAAGACACAAAATATTACAAATTGTATGAACCCATCTATATGACATTCCAGAGAAAGCAGAACTAATCTATAATGACAGAAAGCAGCTGGGCCGAGGATGGAGGCATGTGGAAACTCTTATCTTGTCTGTGGTACTGGTTATATGGTTGGATATGTTTGTCCAAACTCATCAAACTGTACGTTGTTTTAAATGGTGCATTTTATATTATGTATATTATACTTTAATAAAAATAACCTTTGGGATTTATGATACACTCTCATATGGCATGTAATAACACAGAGTATGACAGTCTCTCTCTGGGGACAATCTTGGTAATAGGCAGCCATAATCAGGCTATATTTTGAGAGTTCAAAACAAAAATATTCCCACCCACTCCAAGAAGCTTCCAACGACTCCACAATTCTACTAATGTAGAGTCATTCTTATGGAATCTCTGAGTATTATGTTGATGGGTAAACATCACTTGAAGAAGAGGAGAGTAAGACTTCAAGCCTAGCCAGGCATAGCAGCTAACACTTGTAATCCCAGCACCTTAGGAGGCCAAGATGGGTGGATCGCTTGAGTCCAGGAGTTCAAGACCACCCTAGGCAACATGGCAAAACCCCCTCTCTACAAAAAAATACAAAAATTAACCAGGTGTGGTGGCACATGCCTGTAGTTCCAGCTGTCTTGAGGGGCTGAGGCTGGAGGATCTCTTGAGGCCAGGAAGTCAAGGCTGTAGTGAGCTGATCATGCCACTGCACTCCAGTTTGGAAGACAGAGCGAGAGTCTGCCTTGAAAAAAAAAAAAACCTCAAATCACTATCAACTATCTCTTAGAAAAAGTTACTTTCCAGGCCAACCACGGTGGTTCACGCCTTTAATCTCAGCACTTTGGGAGGCTGAGGCGGGCGGATCACTTGAGGCTAGGAGTTTGAGACCAGCCTGGCCAATGTGGTGAAACCCCACCTCTACTAAAAATACAAAAATTAGCTGAACATGGTAGCGGGCACCCAGCTAATTTTAATCCCAGCTACTTGGGAGGCTGAGGCATGAGAATCACTTGAACCTGAAAGGCAGAGGTTGCAGTGAGCCAAGATCACGTCACTGCACTCCAGCCAGGCAGCAGAGTGAGACTCCATCTTAAAAAAGAAAGAAAGAGAGAGAGAGAGAGAGAAAGAAAGAAAGAAAGAAAGAAAGAAAGAAAGAAAGAAAGAAAGAAAGAGAAAGAGAGAGAGAGAAAGAAAGAAAGAAAGAAAGAAAGAAAGAAAGAAAGAAAGAAAGAAAGAAAGAAAGAAAGAAAGAAAAAGAATTTTCCAGCAGTATCAGCTATGGAAGGAAGGTCTAGGAGTGGGGCAGAGAGACAAGAGTAGAGAGGGTCTGAGAGACACCCCAGAGAGTGTTCTAAGACAAATTTTGCCTATTTCACATAGTCTCCTCTCTTTCATTTCTACAGGAGAAATATAAACCTTAGAAAAACTCATCCCCTAAGTATGCACATGAAGCCCAGTTGAATCCCACTTTCCTCCCTCCTAGACCTTTTGTCCGAGATAGTGGTGATGAGCAACATCCCCAGCTCCTGAATACTTCCTTCCATCCACAAACTATTTTCACATCAGTTATTTCATTAGATCACTACCTTTGAAGTAATGACTAACAGGTAGGTAGCAGTAGCATTCCTATTCTACAGTTAAGAAAACTGAGAGAAATCAGAGCTATTAGTGGACTTAACCAATGCCTCACAGGTAAGATATACCAGAAATGCTCCCTGATGTGCTTCAATAGGCCATACTTGGATCATCCTCACAAAACCTTGAACCCGGTAACATATGCTATCAACCTTTGCCAACCTAACACGGAGATTGGAAAATGCATGGTAAATTATTGCCCTGAACATGCTTATGAACAAAAGAAGGTTTTATCTTTACATAAATTATTTCAATTTCCATGGCTTAGACTCAGCAGACTGGGATTCAAATTCCTACTGGCTGTAAGATTCACCATCCTAGGCCTTAATTTCATCAGTAAAATGAGGATATCAGTGTCTGTTCTTATTCATAGAACTTTTGTGAAATCAAACAAATAATGAACACTAAAATATTCTGTGAACTGCATGGCACTGAATGACTATTAGATGTTTTACTTATAACTATTCAAACCTAAATAGAGATTGTAAATACATTTTATTAATTACCAAAAGGTGTTTTCTAGATTAACTGTAATTTTAAAATCAATTATGTGATAAAGATCTAGGTAATAAAAATATTTTCAGATAACTTACTACTCATGTATATCATCAACTTTAGGATTCCTTTCATCTGATAAATTAGGATTGTGGAATATTTTGCCCTCAGGAAGGGCCCAGAAATAACCAGAGTGTGCCATTGAAAGTAACAATTCAGCAGAAATCAAACATGATACAGTAATGGAAAGCAAGATAAGTTTTCACAAATATGTGATGACATCCAGGAAGCAGTAAGCTAAGAAGAGGCAAAAATGGGCTAAGATTGGCTTTGATGGAGAAAATACAATTAATCTTAATTCCTTTATAACTTTTGTTGTTCTTCTTGTACTGCTGAAAAGGGCTTAAAATAGAATCACAGTAGCCAGGGACAAGCCTAATTTCCAGATTCTCAAGCAAAAGTATGCAAAGGAACCCAATATTTCTGCAGCCAAGGATCCCCCAAAATGCCCCCTTCCTGCAGAGACCTCTTGTTTAGACTTTCCTTAGTGTCTGTCTCAGCAGAGCTCCTATCCTGTGTCCTCAGCCTGCCGACCTTCCTCCTGACTATCTTTCTCATTTGCCTTTGAAAAGTATTTGCAGATCTGAAAATTAGTCCTTCATCAAATCTGTCAAAGAGCAACTCATTGTGAGAAGTCAATATCCCAAAGCCCCATAGCTGAACCTGGAAAAAAAGTCAAACTACAGACCCTAGATTTTACCACTACATTAGTCATGCACTAGTCACTCTGATAAAAGTCTCCATGCTTCCCTTAATGACCCCTAAAATCTCCTCATTCTCAAGTAACATGAGGAAATTTTCTTTTCTCTTTTTCTTCTGTCACAACATAATTTGACTTTAGGAGTGTAAATGTTGGCAGATACACGCTGAGAAAATAGAAAGAGAAAATTCAAATAGACAGTAATAGGCAGGCTTGAAGCCATCTTCCTCTTACACAATTTTATTTTTTTAAATTGGTGAAAGTTGCCAGAAAACAGGTTATTGCTGAAGAAATATGTTCTGAAAAACAAAAATTGAACTGAGAAGACTGAGCTCTAATTCTAGTGGATATGATGTCTCTGATTCCATTAGGACATGCGCTACTTATTCCCTGCTACAGAATGAGAATTTCCGACACACACACGAGCACTGAGAGTCCCCTGTAAGCCATTGACATCGGCAAAATGACATCTCCACCAAGGAGGCCATGACAGGAGCCAGAAAACAATTCTGTTTCCTGTAAGTATGCAGAAGTTTCCGAAGAGCCATTTATCATCTCTCCTGGTAGAAATTCATTTTCTCTCTTTTTTCTTTTCTCTTTAAAACCAATCTTCATTGATAGCTGGTTAGAGAAGAGTCTGGCTGGTGGAGTGTTGGTGATGACTCTCCATCCACTGACACAATTTCTCTCACAATCCAAAGGGGCTAACACTACAGTGAGATGGGACAGTTTTCCAGTGCCAAGTCTCCTGCAGTTGAAATGGGCCTGTCAAAGATTTTTCTTTCCTACTCCAAAAGTACCCCAGTACCTCCACCCAAACAGAAGGAGAAATCAGAGTTCTCCTTCACGGCAGTTGGCTAGAAAGTAGGTTGGGGCTATGTCTAATTCTGCAGTATTCGTTGACTGAGGGCCCCTTTATTATCTGCTTTCCCTTTCTGTTCCAGGAGCTGGCTCCATTTTACAGAGCAAAGAACTGGGACACACTACTTGCCGCAGGCAGAGACCTGGTTTGTGGAAAACAGTAATAGAAGAAAGTGAGGGAAAGAATTTTCTCACACCATCGTTAATAATCAGTATCTTACATATGAAAATGTCATTATTTTCATCAGGCTCCACCGAGGATCTGTCATAAGGGTATGTCTCTTCTTTCTCCAGTCCCCAACTCTTGAAACCCTTCCATTGTGCACTCTGCACCCTACAGTCCATTAGCAGCAAAACCTCTATATTCTCAACTTTTCTGCAAACTCAGTAACAGAAACCTGGTTCTCCCCTGAGGATTCCGTTTCTACTGGAGTAGTCTCAAGTGGTCACTTCCATCCGTCTCATGCCTCCTAAACTCCTAGGCTTAAACACGGGGAAGGAATACTTCATGTTCCACATTGCTGCTTTTCTTTTTTTTTTTTTTTTTGAGACGGAGTCCCGCTCTGTCGCCCAGGCTGGAGTGTAGTGGCGTGATCTCGGCTCACTGCAAGCTCCGCCTCCCAGGTTCACACCATTCTCCTGCCTCAGCCTCCCGAGTAGCTGGGACTACAGGCACCCGCCACCTTGCCTGGCTAATTTTTTTTTCTTTGTATTTTTTTAGTAGAGACGGAGTTTCACTGTGTTAGCCAGGATGGTCTCGATCTGCTGACCTCGTGATCCGCCCGCCTCGGCCTCGGAAAGTGCTGAGATTACAGGCGTGAGCCACCGCGCCCGGCCCCACATTGCTGCTTTTATACCATTCTCTCTCCCTTTCTCTAAAGTCTTCCAGCCTTGAATCTATATAATCAGTCTATCATCATCACTTCCTTTTTTTTTCTGTAGACATCTATCAACTTCTTGGTCATTCGTCCTCATGTGTGAAAGATTTTAGCTCATGACTCATGCCACTTTCTAACAATATGCTTGTTTTCATTCTTGGTAATTTCAATTCCATATTGATGTTACTTTCAACACTGCCCTCATTGCTCTTTGATCTTCTCCAGTGATTTTATTCTTTACCTCTAGCAATCTTCCAAGGGTCAATCCCTATTCCTTATTATTACCAAAATTTACAACCACCCATCATAGCAAATTTGAACCCTCTACTCAGACCTCCATCCACTCTCTTTCCAATCCACTCCCTATTGTGCCCATCTACAACAATCCTTCAGCTCCTCTATGGAATACAATCCATTAATTGTACCATCTGCTCACTGTCCCTCCCCACTTCATGTCCTCATTTCCTTGATTCGGTTTAAATGCCATACTCTACCATTATGAAAACTCTCTTGCATACACCCTCCACCCTCTTGCTTCTCTCTCATTATACTTGCTTAGAAAACTTTAGGCCTAGGAAAATACAACTCTTCTCCCACTGTGTGCCTGCACCCACGTAGCTGAACAAGGCTATAGAAAAATGCACTACCATGCTAATATGATTTGGCTCTGTGTCACCACCCAAATCTCACCTCAAATTGTAATCCCCATAATCCCCAGGTGTTGAGAGTGGGACCAGGTGGAAGTAATTGTATCACGGGAGTTGTTTCCCCCATGTTGTTCTCATGATAGTGAGTGAGTCTCACAAGATCTGATGGTTTTATAAGTGCCTGGCATTTCCCCTGCTTGCACTCATTATCTCACCTGCTGCCCCATGAAGAGGTACCTTCTGCCATGATTGTAAGTTTCCAGAGGCCTCCTTAGCAATGTAGAACTATGAGTTAATTAAACCTCTTTTCTTTATAAATTACCCAGTCTCCAGTATTTCTTCATAGCAGCATGAGAACAGACTAATATAGAAAATTGGAACCAGGAGTAGTGGGGTGCTGCTGTAAAGATACCCAAAAATATTAAAATGACTTTGGAACTGGGTAACAGGCAGAGGCTCGAAGAGTATGGAGGGCTCAGAAGAAGACAGGAAGATACAGGAAAGTTTGGAACTTCCTAGAGACTTGGAGGGCTCAAAAGACAGGAAGATGTGGGAAAGTTTGGAACTTCCTAGAGACTTGTGGAATGGTTTTGGCCAAAATGCTGATAGTGATATGGACAATGAAGTCCAGGCTGAGGTGGTCTTAGATGGAGATGAGGAACTTTTGGGGAACTGGAGTAAAGGTGACTCTTGCTATGCTTTAGCAAAGAGACTGGTAGTCCCCTAGAGATCTGTGGAACTTTGAACTTGAGAGAGATGATTTAGGGTATGTGACAGAAGACATTTCTAGGTGACAAAGCATTCAAGAGGAAGCAGAACATAAAAGTTTGAAAAATTTACAGCCTGATGATGGGCTAGAAAAGAAAAATCCATTTTCTGGGGGAGAAATTCAAGTCCACTACAGAAATTTACATAAGTAACGAGGATCCAAAATGTTAATCACCAAGACAATGGGGAAAATGTCTTCAGGACATGTCAGAGACCTTTGTGGCAGCCCCTCCCATCACAGACTGGGAGGCCTAGGAGGGAAAAATGGTTTTGTGGGCCACCCCCCAGGGCCCTCTGCTCTGTGCAGCCTCAGGACATGGTACCCAGTGTCCCAACTGCTTCAGCTCCAGCCATGGCTAAGATGGGCCAAGTTACAGCTCAGGCCATTGCCTCAAAGGATGCAAACTCCAAGACTTGGTGGCTTCTATGTGGTGTCAAACCTGTGGATGCATAGAAGTCAAGATTTGAGGTTTGAGAACCTCCACCTAGATTTCAGAGGATATATGGAAATGCCTGGATGTCCAGGGAGAAGTTTGCTGCAGGGGTGTAGCCCTCATGGAGAACGTCTGCTAAGGCAGTGCAGAAGGGAAATGAGGGGTGGGAACCCCCACAAAGAGTCCCCACTGGGGCACTGCCTAGTGAAGCTGTGAGAAGAGGGTCACCATCCTCCAGACACCAGAATGGTAGATCCACCAACAACTTGCACTGTGGGCCTGGAAAAGCCACAGACACTCAACACCAGACCTTGAAAGCAACCTGGAGGGAGGCTGTACCCTGCAAAGCCACAGAGGCAGAGCTGCCCAAGGCCATCAGAGACCACCTCTTGCATCCTGAATGTGAGACATGGAGTCAAAGGAGGTCATTTTGGAACTTTAAGGTTTAATGACTGCCCTATTGGATTTTGGAAATGCATGAGGCCTACAGACCCTTTGTTTTGGCCAATTTCTCCCATTTGGAATGGGCGTATTTACCCAATGCCTGTACCCTCATTGTACCTAGGAAGTAGCTAACTTGCTTTTGATTTTATGGGCTCATAGATGAAAGGGACTTGCCTTGACTCAGATGAGACTTTGGACTTGGACTTTTGGGTTAATGCTGTAATGAGTTAAGACTTTGGGGGACTGTTGGAAGGGCATGATTGTGTTTTGAAATGTGAGAACATGAGATTTGGGAGAGGCCAGGGGCAGAATAATATGATTTGGCTCTGTTCCCCACCCAAATCTCACCTTGCATTATAATTCCCATAATCCCCATGTGTCAAGGGTGGACCAGGTGGAGGTAATTGGATCATGGGGGCAGTTTCCCCCATGCTGTTCTCATGATAGTGAGTAAGTGTCATGAGATCTGATGGTTTTATAAGTATCTGGAATTTCCCTTGCTTGCACTCATTCTCTCTTGTGCCACCCTGTGAAGAGGTGCCTTCCACCATATTGTAAGTTTCCTGAAGCCTCCCCAGCCATGTGGAACTGTAAGTCAATTAAACCTCTTTTCTTTATAAATTACCCAGTCTTGGGTATTTCTTCATAGCAGTGTGAGAATGGACTAACATACATGCTGACAGGAATCATTTTTCATGAATGACTTTGAATCTCAAATGAACCCAGTAATACTACTGCCCTTCCATGGTTCATTCACTTTCTTACCCTTCTAGATGACAATTTCATACTTCTCTCCTCTCTCCTGAGACCTCCCATGCTTCTTCCCACATCCTTATTCTCAAATGAGAACTTGTATCTATTTCACTGAGAAAATAGAAACAATCAAAAGAGAAATTCTGCTAGTTCCCATTATCTCAATACAAACTCACCAGCTTCTGTACCATATACTCTTCCTTCCCTAGTGCTTCTGTAGATGGACCATCCAAATCTCTGCCTATGACTATCTCCATATATGCACTAGATTCTACTTTCATTATTTGATTACAGATATTCTCTCTTCTTTACTGCATCATTAATTTTTTCCTCTCTGTTGGATCATTCCAACAGCATTCAAACATGCTATTTTTCTAGCCAGCATTTAATCTGTCATTTTTCTGACCTATCCCAATTAATGAAAACTCTACCTTTTGAGTTGCTCAAGCAAAAAGCATGGTCATTCTTGACTTCTGTTTTTCTCACACCATATATCCAGTCTATCAAGAAATCCCACTGACTCTACCTTCAAAAACTGGTTACTTCTCAGCATTTCTTCTATTATGCCCTGGTCTTTGAAGCAAGCATTTAGTGTCTAGATTATTACCATGGCTTCCTAGGTGGCCTCCTTAATTTTATCCTTACCCTCCTACTATTCCCAGTGCAACAGCCAAAGTAATCCTTGTCTTGTGTTCCCTCTACTCAAAGCTCTCCCATGACTTCCCATCTGACTCAGACCAAAAGCCTGAGTAAGTCCTTACAGAGACCTAAAGAGCCTTTGCTATTTGTCCCCCACTCTCCTGTTCCCACTTTGACTTTGCCTCCAATTCTGCCCTTCACTCACTTTGCTATAGCCATACTGACTTTCTTGTTTCTTGAAAATACCCAATACATCTCTTCATGAGGGTTTTCTCACATGTTCTTCCCTCTGCTTGAAATGCTCTTGTTCCAATGGTCATGAAGCTCATCCTCTCCCCTCCTTTTAAAGTCTTTTCTCAAATGTTACTTTCTCAGGAACATTTTATTTGACCACTGTTCTTGAAATTGTCCTCTCCTCTGCTGCCGCCAAGGTTCTGCACTCTTCCCAGGAAGCTAAGTCCACATGGGGGTGAGGGGCTTGCCCACACCATGGCCTCAATCTCCCAGCTTGCCTGCATCTATTCGGTCTTCATTCTGTATGAGGATGAAGTGACTGTCAGGGAGGATAAGATCAATGACCTCATTAAAGCAGCTGGTGTAAACGTTAAATTTTTTTGGCCTGGCTTGTTTGCAAAAGCCCTGGTCAATGTCTGCATCTGGAGCCTCATCTGCACTGAAGGGGCCAGTGGATCTGCTGCAGCAGCTGGTGCTGCACCAGCAGGAGGTCCTGCCCCCTCCACCACCACTGACTCAACCAAGGAGAATAAAGTGGAAGCAAATAAAGAATCTGAGGAGTATGTTGAGGACAAGAGCTTTGGTCTTTTATGACATGTTCAATAAAAAGCTGAATTCCGTTGGCTATAGTGGCTCAAGCCTGTAGTCCCAGCTACTCTGGAGGCTTGGGCAGGATGATCTCTTGAGCCCAGGAGTTTGAGGCTGCAGTGAACAAAGACTGTGCCACTGCACTCCAGCCTGGGTGACAGAGCAAGTCTCAAAAAAACAAAACAAAACAAAAATACAAAAAAACAACTGAATTCAGAAAAAGGGTTTTAATTACACTCTGTCAGACACACTTTCTATTCTCCCTGTTTTGTTTGTCTTCATGGAACTTCTCATCTTCTAATATCCCATATAATTAACTGTTTTATTGGTTGTTGTTGTATTTTTCCTGTTTGACACACAGACTCCTGAAAGTAAGCTCAACGAAGTAAGATTTTTTGTTTGTTTGTTTGACTGGTTGGTTCACAGCTATATACCCAGCACCTAGTGGAATGCCTGCCACATTGTAAATGCTTACATATTTGCTAAAGGAATGATTTTAACATCTTAACTATGTGTTCTGTATTATTTTGTACCTATTCAGGTGTGCAAGTCTAGCAGTATTGTAAGCTTCTTAATGGCCAGAATCATGCCACTTTGTGGTTTCTGTCCATGGCACGTATTATAAAGATTGGCTTCCACATTAAACACCTATTGAATTGAACTGCACAATAAATATCTTCATTAGCATTCAGCTGAGTCCTTCCCAAATTCCTAAGAAAGATAATAAAATGGTTGTTGTTTTAAAACACTTTTTTAAAGGTTTTAAAACTTTTAGTTTCAGGGAATGGGGGGGGGGTACATGTACAAGTTTGTTATTTGGGTATATTGCATGATGCTGTGGTTTGGTCTTCTAATAATCCCATAGCCCAAGTAGCTGACATAGTACCCAATAAGTAGTTTTTCAACCCTTTCTCCCCTCCCTACCTCTCTCCTTTTGGAATCTCCAGAAAACAATAAGTTTCAGAGTTATCTATTACACAATAGAAGCCTAGTGAGACAATTTTGTAGCATTGCTTTTGGAAATTATGGATAATTCCCATATTATCACGTTAGCTGTTCCATGTTAACTTTTCTCCTGAGCTAGTAATTTACTTACCAACAAAATGGCTTAACCAACTGCATATCTTTATTGGTTAAGTAGGCCATTTATGCAACAAGTGTAATAGATCCCAAAATGTACAACAGCCCAACAATAGAAAATTATCTTTTGCTCACGTAACAGTACAGGGAACGTGGACAGGGTGAGGAGGTCTTCCTCCATGCAGTCAAGTCTAATAGAACCTCTGTTTTCTTCAACATGTAGCTTCCAAAGTCACCCTAGAAGTTTTCTCCATCCTAACCAAAAACAATTGGAAAGAACATGCAGGAGCACACATGGGAGGTTTTTGTGGACAAGTCTTAGAAGTGGCCCATCACATCTACAAAAACTTCACTGGTAGAACTCAGTCACACAGCCACATCCACTGGGAAGTATAGTTTAGCTAAGTGCTCAGGACGTAGTGTTGCCAGATTTAGGGAAAATACAAAATAAAACAAAATACCTTGTATTTATCTGGCTATTCTGCAAGGAAAAAAAAAGAACATTTCAGTCAAACAGATAATATCCAAATAAGAATGCAGGAATGAGATCCCACTATATATTCTTAATATTTCCTGGTCCTTTGATGGCATCTATCTCAGAATGCTCAAGACCAGTTTCTAACAACTCAAAATCAGTGTGATTACACATGGCACTTACGAACTCACAGAAGTTTTCACTTATGAAAACACACAGGTAAAAAACTACAGAGAAAGGGAAATAAAGACACCTCTAGTACTGCTAAAGATAATGGCCACATTTGGAAAGACCTTGTAACTTATCTGTAAACAAAAAAATCTAAAACATCTAAAGTAGATTTATCCAATAACTATCTATTGGCCTCATTTATTTGTGTGGCAAAAAATGTTTGACCTTATATGTTGCTAACAGGAGATGGTGGAAAGGAGACAACAGAATTTAGGAACCTTCTCATGACCTTCCATCTGGAGATCATCAACCCTTCTTAGCTGTTTTCTCCCGCTACCAAGTAATCATTTTAACATAAGTTCACCTCCAGGAAAAAAGTCACTCTGACAATTTTTATTCAGGTATGTGCCACCAAGCCTATAAAGGGCCTCCAGCTAGGACCCTACTAACTAGGTGATCAGCTCAGGAAAAGCTGAGTATGATTGGCAGGGTGAGAGAAGTATTATTCTTCAGAGTGACATTGAAATTTTTTAATTTCCTAAAGATTTAGTCTTGGCTCTCAATTTGAAACATCTTAGAATGTTTTTAATTATCAGAAGAAATTATAAGTATTAGGGAAGGGAGGTTGACTACTAGTAGTAGGAAAAATAAATTACTACCAAGAAGAGCCTGATTGCAGACATCACCCCAATACCTGGGCCAATGCCAGGTCAGTTGAGAACATGGGTGCTAAATTAGATGGTTTCTGAACTCATCTAAACTTAACAATTCTAGAGAGTTAACCTACTTATTAAGAAAGATAGCACACAGTATAGTTTCTATTTTCATATCATTTTCCACATTTCTCTGTTTTAGTATAAATCTATTTTTGCAGATTAAAAACCTAACTGTGATGTGAGACTATTCTTGAGATGCTCAATTTTCTCCTGCTCACATGGGACACACATTACCTTGTCCATTTGCCTCAAGAAATGTGCATCAGAAAGAGATGATGGCCAAGTGAAGGAGAAATCCAGTCCAAGGCAGAGATATTGAAATTGATGGCTCACATGAAAAGATCCTCAACACCTCACCATAATAAGTTTATCTGTGGGTCTCCCACAAGAGTTTGCAAGAGCTCATCATCCTCTACATGTGAACTGAAGAGAAACGAAGCATAGAGGGGTATCTTAACATTAAATACAAGTTGGAAGTCTTGCCAAAAATCAGAGATTACTCAGAATTTCCATGGGTTTTGGTTGCTCCACTTTAAGAGATGCTCAAGCCCACCAAGTGAGGGTTTGCTATTTGATCCATTTGTCTTTCTAGGGCATATTTTAAAATAAAACTCCAAAGCAGAAAAAAAATGTTCCATTAATAGCATAATTTTAATAAATATTGCTTCTGAGAAAGTCCTTCATCTGTTTCCATATCCACACCATCACCTAGGAATGTTTGTTAGGCTCTATTTGCAAATGGAAGCCTGCTCCATGCAACTCAAAGAGAGCTGAATAAAATATACATGTGAGAACATACCATCTAAATCCTGCTAGAGATCTACTCAAGAGAAGAAAAGACATATATTTAAAATAGTTGAAAATCAATAGGGTGGAGCCAAGATGGCCGAATAGGAACAGCTCCAGTCTACAGCTCCCAGCCTGAGCGACACAGAAGACGGGTGGTTTCTGCATTTCTGTTTGAGGTACCGGTTTCATCTCACTAGGGAGTGCCAAACAGTGGGTTCAGGACAGTCGGTGAAGCGCACTGTGCACGAGCCGAAGCAGGGTGAGGCATTGCCTCACTCAGGAAGTGCAAGGGGTCAGGGAGTTCCCTTTCCTAGTCAAAGAAAGGGGTAACAGACAGCACCTGGAAAATCGGGTCAGTCCCACCCTAATACTGCGCTTTTCCAACGGGCCTGGAAAATGGCACACTAGGAGATTGTGTCCTGCACCTGGCTCGGAGGGTCCTATGCCCACGGAGTCTCACTGATTGCTAGCACAGCAGTCTGAGATCAAGCTGCAAGGCAGTAGCCAGGCTGGGGGAGGGGCACCCCATTGCCCAGGCTTGCTTAGGTAAACAAAGCAGCCAGGAAGCTCGAACTGGGTGGAGCCCATCACAACTCAAGGAGGCCTGCCTGCCTCTGTAGGCTCCACCTCTGGGGGCAGGGCACAGACAAACAAAAATTCAGCAGGAATCTCTGCAGACTTAAATGTCCCTGTCTGACTGACAGCTTTGAAGAGAGTAGTGGTTCTCCCAGCACACAGCTGGAGATCTGAGAACGTACAGACTGCCTCCTAAAGTGGGTCCCTCACCCCCGAGCAGCCTAACTGGGAGGCACCCCCCAGTAGGGACAGACTGACACCTCACTCGGCCGGGTACTCCTCTGAGACAAAACTTCCAGAGGAACTATCAGACAGCTGAATTTGTGGTCTCATGAAAATCCGCTGTTCTGCAGCAACCTGCAGCTGAGGGTCCTGTCTGGTAGAAGGAAAACTAACAAACAGAAAGGACATCCACACCAAAAACCCATCTGTACATCACCATCATCAAAGACAAAAAGTAGATAAAACCACAAAGATGGGGAAAAAACAGAGCAGAAAAACTGGAAACTCTAAAAAGCAGAGCACCTCTCCACCTCCAAAGGAATGCAGCTCCTCACCAGCAAGGAACAAAGCTGGATGGAGGATGACCTTGACGAGTTGAGAGAAGAAGGCTTCAGACGATCAAACTACTCTGAGCTACGGGAGGAAATTCAAAACAATAGCAAAGAAGTTAAAAACTTTGAAAAAAAATTAGAAGAATGGATAACTAGAATAACCAATGGAGAGAAGGGCTTAAAGGAGCTGATGGAGCTGAAAGCCAAGTATCGAGAACTACGCGAAGATTGCAGAAGCCTCAGTAGCAGATGCGATCAACTGGAAGAAAGGGTACAGCGGATGGAAGATGAAATGAATGAAATGAAGCGAGAAGGGAAGTTTAGAGAAAAAAGAATAAAAAGAAATGAACAAAGCCTCCAAGAAATTTGGGACTATGTGAAAAGACCAAACCTACGTCTGATTGGTGTACCTGAAAATGATGG
>NW_026652283.1:62032868-62199185 GCF_009828535.3 Hylobates moloch
TACACCATGGAATACTATGCAGCCATAAAAAATGATGAGTTCATATCCTTTGTAGGGACATGGATGAAACTGGAAAACATCATTCTTAGTAAACTATCGCAAGGACAAAAAACCAAACACCGCGTGTTCTCACTCATAGGTGGGAATTGAACAATGAGAACTCATGGACACAGGAAGGGGAACATCACACTCCAGGGACTGTTGTGGGGTGGGGGGAGTGGGAGGGACAGCATTAGGAGATATACCTAATGCTAAATGACAAGTTAATGGGTGCAGCAAAACAACATGGCACATGGATACGTATGTAACAAACCTGCACATTGTGCACATGCACCCTAAAACCTAAAGTATAATAATAAAAAAAGTAAATCAATAAATCAATACAGCCAACAAAAAAAATAAAATAAAATAAAATAAAATAGTTTGGTTGAGTTAAAATGCAACAGGGAATGAAAAGATGTTCAACATCATTAGTCACCAGGAAAAGCAAGTCAAAATCACAATGAGAAACTACTTCATATGCACTAGGATAGCTAAAATTTTTTAAATGGGAAATAAATGTTGGCAAAGATGTGGAGAAATTAGGACCATCACATATTGCTAGTGGGAATGTAAAATTGTGCTGTTACTGTGGAAAACTGTTTGGTGGCTCCTCAATAAGTTAAACTAGAATTATTATATGACCTAGCAATTCCACTTGTAGGTATATAGCCAAAGTAATTGAAAACAGTATTTTAAAAAATCTTGTACATAAATATTTGTAGCAGCACTATTCACAATAGCCATAAGGTAGAAATAACCCAAATTGCCATCAACTGATAAAAGATAAACAAAATGTGGTACATCCATACAGTGGAATATTATTCAGCCAAAAAATATGTCGGCTGAAGCACCAACATGTTACAACATGGATGAACCTTGGAAACATTATGCTAAGTGAAAAAAGCCAGACACAAAAGATCACATTTTGTATTATTCAATTTATATGAAACATCCAGAATAGGTAAATCCCTAGAGATAAATCAGATTGGTGGTTACCAGAAATTGGATTCGGGGGAGACTGGGAAGCAACTACTTAATGTATACTGCATTTCCTTTTGGGGTGATGAAAATAAAATGTCTTGGAGCTAGATAGTGATGATGATTGCACAACTCAGTGAATTTACTAAATGCCACCGAATTGTATACTTTTTTTTTTTTTTTTTTTTTGAGACAGAGTCTCGCTGTCGCCCAGGCTGGAGTGCAGTGGCGCGATCTCGGCTCACTACAGGCTCCGCCCCCCAGAGTTCGCGCCATTCTCCTGCCTCAGCCTCCCGATTAGCTGGGAATACAGGCGCCTGCCACCTCGCCCGGCTAATTTTTTTTGTATTTTTAGTAGAGAAGGGGTTTCACTGTGTTAGCCAGGATGGTCTCGATCTCCTGACCTCGTGATCCGCCCGCCTCGGCCTCCCGAAGTGCTGGGATTACAGGTGTGAGCCACCGCGCCCGGCCGAATTGTATACTTTTAAATGATTCTATGTTATGTGAATGTTACCTGAATTTAAACAATCAACAGAGAGGGCCCATCTATACACATAAACCCTGTATCATCCACAGCCCTTGATCAGGGCTTGACAGCCTTGTTTTAAGGTTGGGATTTGGCACAGTTTTTCTTTGGTCATTGGAAGCCTGATTTCAGCCTTGCATGCCTGCAGCCTGGAGACTAAGGAAGAGAGAAGGGCTGGAAAAAAACATGACTTTGAATGGGCCATGTTCTCTTCTTTCTTCTGCGGGGAGCTGATAGTAGGTGCAGGCTGTGCTTTTCCCCCACAGCCTTCAGACAATCCCAAGAGCTCCTACGAGTTACCAATTTATCCAAAGACCAAGAAGCCTTGGCCTTGCTGCAGAGCTGTTCTCTGCGCTGTGCCCCATGGGCTCAGAGCCAGTGCTTTCTGCATCCACAACAGTGATTCTGAGTAGTCCCACACCAGTATCATTTCTACTTACATTTGCCTAGAAATGTTTAGATGGTGTTACTTTAACTTTCCCTTTCATTACCACACCCTGAGTCCTAGACTATTAATACTTATACAAAGGTATTTGAGTGCTAAACACTATTTTTGTTTTGTTTTGTTCTTGTTTGTTTGTTTGTTTGTTTTCAAGCCCATGGCAGAAAAGGAACAGTATTTTTAAGCGTTGCAATAACCTGACAACCATATGAGGAAACCATCACCACCCTCACTCAACTTCTCTTTCTACTGAGCTCCAGAAGCATGGGCAGGACATGCATGTCTGGCATGCCATAGGCTCTTAATAAACTAAACATCTTCTAAAAAGCAGTCATTTTCTGTCTTGAAATTTTGAGATTGCATCTATGCACACATTAATCTTACACAAATCACTTACCTAAAGCATATGCTAAGCTCAGTCACTGTGTCCTCTTTGGCCTCAGTGGTACAGTATTTCAAACAGCATTGGAAGAATTCTCATAGAAACCACGCTACAGGCAGGCGTTATTATTATATGTATCTTCATCTCTCATTTAATAAAGTAGTATAAATACCTTTTTTGTTAACTCATTCATTTAATAAACACTTCTTGAGGGCCTCTAGAATACTGTGCCAAGCATTGGAGATAAAAAGAGTAATAAACAAATATATAAACTCAAAAAATTTAAATAATTTACTCTCTTTCTTTAAAAGTCTACTTCTAAACCTGGATGGACAATAATATCCCCAATAGGTCAGTAGGTTGGCACTTCAAGACCTAGTTTCCAGTGCAAAACTCTATTCTTCTGAACACGCTTTTTTTATTGTTCCTATCCAGTTCTAATTATTTCTATATGCATTGTTTCATTTTGCATATGTGGTTGCATTACTTTGTGTAGGTGGATGGATGGATGAATGGATGATTACATAGATAGATAATTACCTTCATATCTTTCCATGCATTTCATACATTGATATAGGAATACATACACATACACATACACACACACCCACACACTACACACCTATTCATATCTTTCTTTGTAACTATATTATCAGCTATTGATGGAGCATTGACTATGTCTTATAACTGTCATCACATTTTTTTATAGCCCACCCATCTTTGTTCCCCATCCTCACTCGTGGCATCCAGTATGCACTACATGCAAAGTAAGATCTCAAGAAGGGGTGGTGAACCAACCAGGAGGGAAGGAATTTACTTGAGTAACATAGTATTTCCCTTCTCCTTGAAAAGTAGCAGCTATAGAGCAACTTCATACTCAACATTTGCAGAGCGCTTCAGGGCCTTTCAAATCCTTTTATCTAACTCCACTCTCACAACACTGCCAAGAAGGTAGAGTGATTTTCCCATTTCACCAATGATTAAAACTGAGACCCACATGAGGTAACTGGCTTGTCTAGTTAGTGACTTGTGCTAGATATTTTCTGCATCCCCCCAGAGCCACTCTCCATCTTCTCCATCCTGCTCTCTTCCTCAGGAGCTGGACTGCATGGCCAGCGTCAACAACTCCCTTCTCTCTGGCTTTCGGTAAGATGTGGCCAATAGAAGGGTCTCCAATGGGAGAGCGGGAGGAGAGTGAAGTGGGTATGTATAACCCTGACTCCATCCCTGTTGGTTCACTCTAAGTTGACTGTGGCCTTAAGATGATGGCCACTGCTCCTCTCAGGTGACTTTCTCCAACTTCTACTCCCCCCTCCTCCAATAGCCACTTTCCCCACTCATGCTTCTTCAGCCAAGTAATGGCTCCCCACACTTGCTTTCTCTGAGACCCTGCACCATCCTCTGTTGGTTTCCCTGAACCCTGCTCACATCCTTGTGAATAGTCTCTCTACCCAGCACTCTTCAATTGCCTACTGCGAATATGCCATATGTCTTACTGGGTTCCTGGGTGATATATGTTAGTCCTGTTCCCACCTTCTAACTCTTGCTCAATCCTCTGGGCTCTAATTCTAAACAGTTGCTTCTCTTGATACCAAATCAAAGGAAAGAGCATCGTCACATCACATCACATCAAGCAGCTCCCACTGCCTGTTACCCGTGAGGACCTTCCAGGAGTGCAAAAGCTCCTCACATCCACACTGCTCGGCTCTGCTAGTAAGTTCTGGAGTACAAATGTCTGTACCTGCAGACAGCTGTAGCTTTCTCTCAGTAAACAAATTGGCCCCAGCCACAGAGACATTAGTGGAAGCAAGACAGTGACTCATCAGAGAAGCTACAGTCACTTGACCTCCTGTGACTCAGACACATTGTGTTGTCAACAGGGCACTGAGCTGAATAAAAGCTGAATAAACCAACACTTTGCCTCACCCAGGCTCCTGGCAATCAATGAGTTAAAAAGCACTGAGAATATTAGTCTATTTGCTCCTCCCCTCAAATATCTCTCCTGTGTATCTTCCAGCCTTTCTCTGTCATCCCTCCTCTTTCTTCCCCACCCACAAAAAAAAAAAAAAAAAAAAAATTGTTGAAAATGAATCAGAAAGAGGACACAAGGGCTGCACTTCCAAGATAACAAGCACACGGCCACCAGCCAGCATTGCACTTTGCTTTAATCATTTAGTGGTGCTTGGTATCCACAATTCCAAAAGCCCTGCTTCTCCTGTCTTCCAATTTTAGTCTTAACAAAAGAACACAATTTGAAAAGCAAGTACCCTTAGCTTACTGGCTTCTGATCCAGTCTCTCTTCCCTAATTATTTCCTCTCTTGGTTGTAGCTCCTTCAACTTTTATAATTTTAAGACCTGTGCCTTTGGCATGGCCTTGCAAAACTCTGCATATATTAGCTAGATAACTTGTTGAGCATAACATGTTCAATGAAATAACAGCAAGCAAGTACCAAGTGTTCAGCATGTACTAAGGCCTTTACTTAGGTTATCCGATTTAATTATTTTAATAACCATGGGAGACTGTGTGTGTGTATGTGTGTGTGTGTGTGTTTTACAAATGAGGACAGGCTCAGATTAGTTAAGTGATTTAGCTATGGCCATGCAGTTACAGTTAATGATGAAAAAAGAATATGAATTTGAATCCAGGTCTATCTATCCCTCAATTCCATACTCTTTACCATTATCCTACTTCTGTATAGATTTAATTTAATTTTCAAAATACAGAGTTCTTCAACTTCAGACAAAAATCCTCAAGAGAAGGCAAAATATGCCATGTTAATTTTTGTAATTAAGTTTAGCACTCATTTATTGAGCACATACTAGGTACCAGGCCATGTGCAATATACCAGAGGCAAAAAGGTGGAAAAGATGCCATCTCCCCCCGAGAACCAGAACAAGACAAGGATGCTCACCCCCACCTCCTCTACTCAACACAGTTTGTCAAGGTTTTTTTCTGCATCTATTGAGATCATTATATAGCTTTTGTTTTTAGTTCTATTTATATGGTAAATCACATTTTTATGTTATTTAAAAAATGTCAATAGCTTTTGGGGTACAAGTAGTTTTTTTGTTACATGGATGAATTATGTAGCTGTGAATTCTGAGATTTTAGTGCAGCCATCACCCAAGTAGTGTACATTGTACCTAATGTGTGGTTTTTTATCCCTAGCTCCCTCCCAACCTCCCCCTTCTGAGTCTCCAAAGTCCATTACATCAGTCTGTATGCCTTTGCTTGCTCATAGCTTAGTTCCCACTTATAAGTGAGAACATATGGTTTTTGGTTTTCCACTCCTGTGTTACTTCACTTAGAATAAAAAAAAAAAAAAAAAAAAAAGATGCCATCTCTGCTTTGAAAGAGCTCACAGTCTATGTAGAGACACAGCTTCTAAATTTCTTTTAAGTTCCCTGGTTTCCCTTCAGCCCTGGGATTATATAAAAATAATTTTTTGCCTTTGTGTCAACATCATAGCTGAAAGATTTCTACTTCTTACTCAGCAACTACAATTAAGACCAGAATAGATTATCACGTTTATGTGTATTTTAGAAAAAGGAAGAAAGAAAAAAGAAAGAAAAAAAAGGAGGGAAGGAGGGAAGGAGGGATGGAGGAGGGGAAGGGAAGGGAAAGGGGAAGGGAGGGGAGGGGAGGGGAGAGAAGGGAAGGGAAGGGAAGGGAGAAAAGGAAGAATCAGTACATTGGCCTGATTAGTGCTTAAGGAAACAAAGGAACAAATGCTTGAAATCAAAGCCGTCTCCAGAATTCCATGGTATAAGGTCCCTACACCTACATGGCAGGATTCATTCAACAAAAATTTCTTGAACATTTATTATAAGCTATGAATAGAGGCAAAGGGTTCATAGTCAAATGGGTAGAAGGACAAGTTAATCAACAATTACAGCCCAAAGTGAGAAAAATCATAGCAGCATTTCTCATAACACCCCATGAGAAAACAGGAGAGGAGAATCTAATGAACACAGGATGGCAGAGAAAGTGAGGATAAGGGAAGAAAGTGATATTTGAGCCAAGACCTGAGGTGAAATGGGAGTTAGCCAAGAGAAAAAGTTGGGAGGAAAACTCCGGAAAGCACACGGGTTAAGCAAAAAACAAAATGGGGGTAAAAGAACCCCAGGCCTTTTGGTGAGAACCATTGAACACTTGCCTGAAATTCACACCATTAAAGTCACCCCAAATTTTATGTTTTAATTTTTATATATTTTATTTTATTTATTTAATAATTTTACTTTAAGTTCTGGGATACTCGTGCTGAGCGTGTAGGTTTGTTACATAGGTATACATGTGCCATGGTGGTTTGCTGCACCCATCAACCTTATTTTCATATTTTTAAATAGGTGATACAACCATGGCTCAAAAATTAAAACAATGTGAAAGAGAACCTACTGAAAAACCTTGTTACTGTGCCTATCTTCGTCCTCCCCATCCTCCCCAACCCATACACCTGTCCCCATCCCTTAAGTAACTATTATGAAATAGTCCTTTGTATGTCTTTCCACTGCTTCTTTATGCAAATACAAGTCAATACGACTATATATATGCACATAATTCAAGACTTTCTGAAGGCATATGCGTTTTTTACTATGCTAAAGCATAGTATTACTTGAAGAAAGTAAAATACATATTTTAACGTTCAAAATAATGATTTTCTTGGATTGTTATTGTTGGTAGTCTTCATGGATGGAGTGCCCCTACATACCATTACAGCTAAGGTCACAACTTCATTTTATAGATGAAGAGAAATGAGACTTAGAAAAGTCAAGTAACCGTGTTAGCCAGGATGGTCTCGATCTCCTGACCTCGTGATCTGCCCGTCTCGGCCTCCCAAAGTGCTGGGATTACAGGCGTGAGCCACCGCGCCTGGCTAACACGGTGAAACCCCGTCTCTACTAAAAATACAAAAAAAATTAGCTGGGCGTAGTGGCAGGCGCCTGTAGTCCCAGCTCCTGGGGAGGCTGAGGCAGGAGAATGGCGTGAACCCGGGAGGCGGAGCTTGCAGTGAGCCGAGATCGCACCACTGCACTCCAGCCTGGGCGACAGAGCGAGACTCCGTCTCCAAAAAAAGAAAAGTCAAGTAACTTGTCAGGTGCAGACAGCTAGTGAGTGGCAGAACTGGGGTCAGCGGAGGGAGGTGGTGCCCCCTCCTCCAGAATCCTATTTCAGAGAAATGGCCCTACCATTCACCTAATCACTAGAGCCAGAAACCTGAGTCCTTCTCAGCTCACATGAGGTCAACCACCAAGTCCTATTGATCTGAGCCTGTTATTATCTTTCAAATCCATTCCCTCCTCTCCACTCCATCATTGTCTCTCACCTGGTCAAGACCTAGATTTCTGACTGGTCTTTCTGTCTCTAGACTGATGTTGCCTCCAATGTAGCCTCCATTCTGCTGCTGGAGTGATCTTTATAACACATAAATCTGACGGTATCTCTCTGCCTCAAAATCCTTCCAAGGCTCCCAGTTGCTAAGAGTATGAAACCTAACTTCTTTGCATGGCATAGTTGAGCCCTACTCACATTTCCTGACATTCCCACCACAAACCTAATGCTTCACAAAAACCAAACCACTTCAAGTTTCTAGAATCCTCCAGATGTCTTCTGTTCTGGGTCTTTGCCCAGCCAAGTCCTGCCTAAACCACTCTTCTCTCCCTTGGCAAACTCCCCATCCTTCAGCTCATGCAGTATCTTTTCTGGAAGCCATCCATGTATCCCCTAAGCAGAGTGGCACAGTCTTTGCCTGTGTTTTTGTTCATACCTATACGAAAGCAGTCACTTTGCGGTCATGAATGGTTTTTGTGTGTTTCTCCACATTAATCTTCATATTCTTTCAAACTAAGAACAACGGTAATTTACTTCTAATTTTATTTTATTTTATTTTTAATTTAGTCAAATGAAGTAGTGGGAACAGAGAAGGAACAAAGAAATCTGTTACTGGTTGTGATCAATTGGTTGTAAACACCACTGCATTGCACCACTACATCAGCCACTTTTTTTTTTTTTTTTTTTTTTTTAGATGGAGTCTCACTCTGTCGCCCAGGCTGGAGTGCAGTGGCGCAATCTCAGCTCACTGCAACCTCCACCTTTCAGGTTCAAGTGATTCTCCTGCCTCAGCATCCCAAATAGCTGGGATTACAGGTGCACACCACCACTACTAATTTTTGTATTTTTAGTAGAGATGGGGTTTCACCATGTTGGCCAGGCAGGTCTCGAACTCCTGACCTCAAGGAATCCTCCTGCCTCAGCCTCCCAAAATGTTGGAATTACAGGTGTGAGCCACCACACCCGGCCTGCACCAGCCACTTCTAATTTTAGATTCACAGTGCCTAAGGTGGTGCCTGTCACATAAAAAGGCTTCAGTATGTATTTTTAAGTGTTTGTTATATGAATAATTCCAAAACCCAGGCTCTTTTCATTCATTACCCAGACTGTCTCCCTCGGTAGTTCATTATTACCACAGGAGTGGTTTTACCTGGTACACAGATTTGAAGGACATCTCTTGGATTATGGGTACATGATCCAATCTCAATAGAGAGCAGTAGTAGGAATGAAGAGTCTTGCAGAACCCTGAGTTATTTTGAAGCCATGGTGAGCCTGCAGGAGGAGGAGGATCTGGTGACCCTGAAACAAGGAAACAAAGATCAAAAAGATAAATCTTACCTACTTTCTAATTTTACTTTTGGCAGGTCTAGAGTCAGTCAGATGTATTTGAGGTTCAGGCTTAATAACCTTGAATACTAGTCATGAGTTTATCAGTGTTATGCTACTACATGCGGCTAGGAAAGACACTAAATATTAAGGGCTCAGAATTCTATAAAAATTAGCACCATGACTCTTAAGAATAGAAAGAGAAATTCTTCTAATAATTGATTCTAAAACTTGGGTTAACGTAAGAATCATCTCAGCAGGTTTTTAAGTTTTCAAGGTCCCATCATAGAGGCACTGATTCAGGGGGGCCTGGAAGTTTTTTTTCCAACAAGCAACCCAAGTGATAATAATGTAAACAATGCTTAAAGTGGTATCCAAAGCTTTTTTTTTATTATACACGACATATATCTAATTTTTAGTCATAAATTGTACTCTGTTTCTGTACCTATACATAGAACATCCTCAGAATTAAAATATTTAAAAGATAAAATGAAGATAAATCTAAATAGAATTTTTAATATTATCTTTCCACCCATCAACAGATCATCCCAAGTATGTATCAATGTGTATCCCAAGAGCAAGGCTGCCCCTCAATAAAATCAACATCTATTTTAATGGTCTCAAGGGCCTCATTTAGAGACATGTCCAACTACACAGTTTTTTTTTAATCTGTTGATGTTCTTCTGTGTATCAGGGACTGTGCTAGACCATTTTACTCCATATTATCTCATGTAATCCACCTTGTAACCCTGCAAGATAGGTAATATTAATAACAATTACATATTTGGAGACTGAAATTCAGTGAGATCCATGTAGGTTGCCTAATGTCTCATAGATAACAAATAATGAAAAAGGAATTTGAATCCAGGTTTCTAATATTTTCCACTATATTTTGTATATGTCAGTTAAGAGTGTATTTAGCTGCAAGGGAACAGAAATTTAGTTACAATGATTTAACTAGATAGTGGTTTATTTTTTTCTGTAACAAAAAGTCCCCATGTATGGAATCCAGGCTGGTAAAGAGGTTCTATAATAGCACCAGGGACAGAGGTTTTTTCTCTCTGTCCTACCATCTTTAGTAAGTAGTTTTTGTCACAAAATAGATATTTCTACCTCCAGGCATCACAGCTCTATTCCTACAAGAAGATAAAAATGGGAGAAAGGACAAAAGACAAAAGATAAAAGTTAAAAGGCCCTTACTCAGCCCCATTTAATAAGCTTTCCCAGGAGCCCCACCTGGTAACTTGATCTTGAATCTCATTGGCCAGAATTGTGCCACAAAGCCACCTGTAGCCGCAAGCTGTGTACAAGCTGTGTACTTTAAGCTGGGCATAGTTGGGACAAAATTGGATTTCTCCTAATTAAGAAGCAGAGATCGAATTTAGTGGATGCAACCAGGAATATCTGCCACATTACTTCTGTCTTAACCCCAAAACTACCACAACATTGTAGCTACTACAGAAACTAATACAGTCTTAGCATCCCAGAAAGAGAATCTTTTCAAGTCATGTAGTCCATATCCCCATCTAATGCTAGGATCCAGTATACTCTATCATGACCAAGAGATCATCCAGCATCTGCTCGAAACTCCTAGGATGGGAAAGCTTATGACTTCACTCTGAAATCTCTTCTACTTGTGAGAGGCTTTAATTGTTGGCATTTCTATTCTAGTAAAAATCACAATGTATCATATTTAGATTTTTACACTGGCATCTTAGGACCAGGGGCTGTTATTTATTCATCTCTGTACCCAGTACAGTTGTCATAAAGAGGTGACTCAGGAAAAGATTCAAGGAATAAATGGAGAAATCTTTTTTTAATACTGAGATTAAATGATTCTCTTCTAACCACTTAAAAAAAAAAAAACACCTCTTTTTTCTCTCCCAGGCCCATTCCATTCAACTGCACTGTCATGTTCAGTTAATAAGCAATATGAAGAGTGAAATATTAGGGTCACATCCCAGGAGCTGGTCAGGATGTATAAGAGGCCCCGCAGTGCTCTGGAAATAAGCTCTGATCAGGAAGAAGTGAATGTGCTTTAGAGAACAGCTTGTGATCTGGACTCACACACCACTGAGAAGAAATGGGACTCCTGGAGGGAAGACCCCAACCCAAAATTCACCACTCTTTTCCTGGTCTCTACCAATCTGAGTTTCCATCACTGCTTGGTAAATTTTCCACTATAACACAGGGAATCAAGGAAAATGATGCACATGCATGTGCACGTGTGTGTGTGTGTGTGTGTGTGTTTTCAAACAATTTTCTCTCTGGGATTATGGCCCTTCCCACACCTTCTCTTCCAAGACCACAATCACTGCATCCTCTGGTGTGCTCACATGCAAAGTAGTTTTTACTCCAAAGTAAATGGAGGAAACAAACTAAGTGGAGATGTAAGTTCACAAGTTTCAAGTGATTGAAAGCTAAGATCTCCAGCTAGGCAGGACAAGATCTGATCTTATGATGACTTAACTTCTCTAAGCTCCTGGTTCCTCGTCAGTGAAGCGGGCATAGCAATATCACCACCTTAAATATTGTTGTGCAGATTAAATGAGATACAGCCTGTAAAACACTTACCACAATGTCTGGTACATATAGTGCTTGGTAAGTATCAGCCTATCATTGTCAATATCGTTCTACTTAGCCCATGAGTTTGGCACAGGTTCTTCTCCTTTTGCAGGCTCTTTCCCTAGCCCTGACCTTCAAGATAATTCCTAGGCCAGGTGCAGTGGCTCATGCCTGTAATCCCAGCACTTTGAGAAGACAAGGCTGGAGAATCGCTTGAGGCCAGGAGTTTGGGACCAGCCTGAGTAACATAGCAAGACCCTGTCTTTACAAAAAATGAACAAAAAAATGTTTAATTAGCTGGGCACAGTGGTGCCTGCCTGTAGTCCCAGCTACCCAGTAGGCTGAGGAGGGAGAATCCCTTTAGCCCAGAAGGTTGAGGCTGCATTGAGCTGTGATTTCACCTCTGCACTCCAGCCTGAATAACAGAGTAAGACCCTGTCTAAGAAAAAAAAAAACAATTCACCCCACATGCCCAAGCCATATGTAGCTCCCTCAGTACTACAGACCTATGGAAAAGGAAACCCTTTTTCTAACTGGGCTCCTTCTTTGCACCTGGCTCATAGACTTGATAGTAATTCCCAGGTTCCCTTCCCAGAAATTGTCTCATCCACCTTTCTTGATGACGAACCAGCACAATTTGGATGCCCCCAAGTTAACTCTCTTTTCATTTCCTTCCCTTTACTCTTTGTCTTTTTCAAATAGTAGTAACAAGCACCTAAATCCTGTATCCTTCTATCCTTCTTCTTATTTTTTTTAAGAGACGGGGTCTCATTTTGTTGCCCAGACTGGAGGGTAGTAAGTATTCACAGACATGATCATGGCACACAATACAGCCTCATATTCCTGGGCTCAAGAGATCATCTCACCTCAGCCGCTCAAACAGCTGGGACTATAGGCATGCACCACCACTCCTGGCTCCCCAAATCTTTCTTAATAAAAATAATTTTTGAAAACATCTTACAATACATGATCATTTATTAAACACTCCCACTTAATACATCTCATTTTAACTTTACAATAGCGTTGTGAAGGACTATTATTCCCATTTTGAAGATGAGAAAACAGATTCAGAGAGCTGACAACACCCGCCCAAGGACCCAAAGGGAGTTGAGTCACTATATGTTGAGCAACTGTGGAGGAGATACATTACCAACATTTCCTATCATTCTAGATACAGGTGTGCTGGGACATAGGGAAGGCTGCCCTCTATCCTCTCACTGTCTCTATGATAGGAGCTAGACATGCTGGTACAAGCCAATGGCACTGGAATAACCTGGCTTCTGCTGTCTACCATGACCACTAGAATTACCTCCAAAAGAATCTAAGCCATCTCACTCCATTAAATATTTATTGTATACCTACAATATATTCAACACCATAGAATATACTGTGATCTAAGACCTAGTCTAATGGCCCCCAAAAGCTTCCAATCTAGTCAGGGACTGAGACTAAGAATATAAAATAATACATAATTAACTTTAAATTGGACAGAAGAGACCATAGATGCTGAAGTAGTTCAGAGAAAAGGTAGATTCATGAGGTCTGAAATAATAGAGATTTTATGGAGGAAAAGCTTCAGCTAAAATGAGAGGATGCATCATGAAAGAAATGAGGACCTTATGGCTACTCATAGATCCCCCAGTGTATTTAGTGTACCAGGCACATTTACTCATAATCACTCAGAATCCCCAAAGCAACAACCCAGGAGTCCTCACTTAATAGGTAAAGAAATTGAAGGTCAGAGAGGTTAAGTAGTTTGCCCAAAGTCACAAGTCTTTTAAGTGATAAATCCAGAATTCAAAGTAAGCTTTATCTGATGCTAAAGTTGGTGCTTTTTCTGCTACCTTGCTGCTTACTACTGACAGGTAAATCCAAGAGCTAAAACAAATGTTATTGGTCCATAAAGAGCCTGTTGAGAGAAAGGGGTATAGTGAGAAGAGCACTGGAACTAGAATCAGCAGGCCAAATTTGTAATTAACTTTTCATTTCTAGTGTATTTGATAAGTCCTCCCTTGACTTTCAGTTGCCTTATCTGAGGTAAATGGAGAAAATGCTAGCATCTCTTTCAAATAACTATAATAAAGATTAAATGATAAACATACAGATATAACTAAAACATTAAACACCCACTTTTACATGTGAATTTTAATAAAATAAAAATACAAATTAAAGTACTTATATATTTCACTGGATTTACCTAATCACATTCCATTAAATAACCACCATAGCATCTTCAGGACCTAGGTAGATGTTAGTTAGAAAGGCTAGATAACCTTTTTGGCAATTCTAAAACTAACAGGAGCTCTTAAGCTATCAGGGTTATCAATCTCCCTCCAAAGCTGACCCTTCTAGGCCCCCACATATTAGCTCTGAGTGTTCTGGCCTCAGACTGAGGAGTTAAGGAGTGGGACCTCCACCCAACAGGAAGCCAAAGACCACTTCTATAAGAGCACCAAGCTGAGTGCATGGCAAATGCTTCATAAATAGAGAGTAAATTGAACTGAATTCCAAAGGGTCCTGGATTTCCTAAAGGGCAGCCTCCAAGACTTACCATTTTGTGGAATCAAGCAATGGATGGAGATGCAACCATGCCTATAAGATACAGACACATGTGTGGGATTGGGACAGAACTTTTCAATCTGGTCCCTCCCCTCTGTTCCATAGCCCACTGGGCTACAAAGGACCTCCTAGGTAGAATGTGCTCAGCTTTCTTTGCAATGGCTGGGCATGCCAGAAACAGAGGCTTTGAATCATCTCATCACCTGGTCAGCAGGAGGTATTTATGCCAGAAATGTCTTAGAAAGAAAAGTGTCCTTTTATTGATTTCATGGCTCTCTTGCTAACATTTACAGTCCAAAACAAGTACAATCTGAATTTCAGACTTAGGTTTCTGACTTGAGGAAAAGAACAAAGAAAGTACTGCCTTCAATTCACGTAGCTGTAATTAGTGCCTTTTTCCCCTCAACTGTTCAATGTACTTGGTAGTTCTTCCTTTGTGAATTCTTATAGACTCAGAAATATTGTTAGGGCATAAGGGAAGGAGTCTCAAGAAAGCTAGAGATCCTGGTTGAGCTAGTGGGGCCAGACAAGGGACCACTGATGCTAATGGGATTTCACTGGCATGCAGGGATTGCAGAGGCCTGAGAACTCCTTCTGTGGTCACTGGGAGAAGGCGACTGCACCTTACTTACTCTGTAATCAATTATGTATGCACTCATTTATTTATTCTTTCACCTGTCATTTATTAAGAACTTTTTGCATGCCCGGCACTGCAATAAGTACTTGGGGGAGAAAGAAGTTTTAAAGGAGAACAACTTTATAGAATAGGGTTATCTTTTGAAAGAGAACGGGAAACCAGGCTAAAATTATGGGGCCTGTAAAAAGAGGAAGAAAAGACAGCCATGGCCTAAAGAGTAGCCCTGGGGCAGAGCAATTGAAAGTTCTCTTGGGTTCTGTGGCATAGAAAATTTACATGACTTAACTAAGATCATACAGATCTTTAAAGTCAGAGATTGGCCTAAAACTCAGCCTGAGTGCCTTTCAGATGACCCCATGAACCTAGTACAGTGAAAAGAACTCAGACCTCAGAAAGAAAAACACCTTGATTTAAACCCTGCTTTTACCTTCAGTTACTTTAGAACTAAACCTCTCTGAGCTATAGTATCTCATGTAAAAAACAGTGATAAAAAATACTCATTGTAAAATGAGGTTACTATAGGATTAAAATACATGCTGTGATTTCTGCTACAAGAAAGATGGAGTAGTAGAGTCCAGATTTTCTTTCCCAGTTGATACAAGACAAAATACATGAAACAATGGTTTTTTTTTTTTTTTCTGAGACAGAGTCTCATTCTGTAGGCCAGCCTGGAGTGCAGTGGTGCCATCACTGCTCACTGCAACCTCTGCCTCCCAGGTTCAAGTGATTCTCTGCCTCAGCCTCCCAAGTAGCTGGGATTACAGACACGTGCCACCACATCCGGCTAATTTTTGTATTTTTAGTAGAGACAGTGTTTCACCATGTTGGCCAGGCTGGTCTCGAACTCCTGACCTCAAGTGATCTGCCTGCCTCAGTCTCCCAAATTGCTGGGATTACAGGCATGAGCCACCACGTCCAGCCTGAAACAATGGTTTTCAAGACACTAGACATCAGGCAATAAAAAACAATAATCCCTGAGAGAAGGGAAACAAATGAGATAAGCCCTATGATTGAGACAAGTTCCTGCCTTGAGAGAGTTTCCAGGTCATGGCCCAGAGAGTGGAAACTGACATACAGCCTTAGTAGACTCCATGAGTTGTAAAGACACAGCTGAAAGTCCAGAGAGACCTACCAATCTCTGCCTTTAAGAAAGGAAGAAAGAAAGGAAGGAAGGAAGGAAGGAAGGAAGGAAGGAAGGAAGGAAGGAAAGAAAAAAGAAAGAAAGAAAGAAAGAAAGAAAGAAAGAAAGAAAGAAAGAAAGAAAGAAAGAAAGAAAGAAGAAAGAGGGAGGGAGGGAGAGAGAGAGAGAGAGAGAAAGAGAAAGGAAGGGAAGGGAAGGGAAGGGAAGGGGAGAAAGGAAGGGAAGGGAAGGGGAGAAAGGAAAGAAAGAAGAAAAAGAGAAAGGAAGGAAGGAAGGAATGGAGGGAGGGAGGGAGGGAGGGAGGGAAAGTAGTCAAGCAAAAGAGTATATACTATACGATTTCATTAATGTAAAATTCTAGAAAATGTAAACAAATTTGCAGTGACAGGAAGCCAACCACTGGTTGTCTAACGACAAGACTTGGGATGGGAAAAGTGGGATGAAGGAATTACAAGGAGTATAAGGTAACTTTGTGGAGTGATGGACATGTATATACATATCATATATATATATATATTCATCATATATATATATATATATATTTTAGAGGCAGAGTCTCTCTGTCACCCAGGCTGGAGTGCAGTGGCACGATCATGGCTCACTGCAGCCTAAACTCCAGTGGCTCAAATGATCCTCCCACCTCAGCTTACCAAGCAGCTGGGACTACAGGTATGTGCCACCATGCCTGGCTAATCATTATCATGATTGTGGTGATGGTTTCATGGGCATATACAAATGTGAAGACTTATTAAGTGGTATGATTTAAACATGTGCAGTTTGTTATATGTCAATCACACCTCAATAAAGCTGCTTTTAAAATTTCCTGATATTTCTACGGTACCTCTAACATAGTAAGTCCTTAATAAATGTTAGTTCTCTTTCTTTTAACACTACATTTTACAACTAGGAACTAATAGGATCATAATTCCTGACTAGGGAACTCTTTTTCTCACCAGAAAAGTGTAGGAACTATTTTTGAAAGGCTGAACTGTTTGGTCATCTTTGCTTTCGGTTTTACTAAGGCTGGCAGCTCTCTGTATCAGCAACGCCCCCAAAGAGCCAGGCAAAGTCAGTGAGGTCAGCCTAGCTTTCCTTCTCTCCACCTTCACTCCTCAGAGCCATCACTTTGGCAACATAACCCAATTTAATGGCTTATCAAAACCCAAGGTTCTTGATATTTGTACCCCCATTGCCCCAGCATAGTGTTTGGTGTGTGGCTAGAGCTTAACAAAGGATCAAAGAGAGAACGAGTGAAAGAAAAGAGTAAAGCTTCCATCCCTGTGCCTGTGTGCCTGCATGGTGACCTCCAGGTCTTCGTGTAGTGCAGGTCTCAGCTAAGTCTCAATAAAGGAAATTCTCTGCTCTGGCTGAGGCGCCAGACCACTGCAGCTCTGGATCTTGATAACACCCACAGCTTTCACACCAATGCCTTTCCACAACTACTTCACTTACTGGGTCTACTGAGCACTCTGCTAGGACAGCACAACCATCCTCAGTCCATAGATCTTGATTGGATAGCAAAACAGATTACATTTTAACATCTTCATGTTGCTAGGGTTCTCAACTTTTGCGTTCAAAGAGACAAGATGGTTATCATAGTGGCAAGCACTGAACTGGAAACCTAGAGACATGTAGCTAGTCCTGGCCCTGCCCTCTCACCAATGAATGACCTGAATCAACCCAGTCTATACTTGTAACTCATTGGCCAGCCTTCCTTACCATAACTGTGCTATTCCAGGGGAGGCAAAATGTTTAAGAGTCACATTACCAGCCTTGGGTTGGGGGTAAGTCCTAGATCTGCCACGTGATAACTAGAAAATGGGTTGAGTGGTCTAGCCCATCCAGAGGGCCCTTTGTAGGAAATTTTTCTGTGGTCCGTTTTTCAAATGGCCTGGGGCATATTTATTCTCCTATAGGGAAGTAGATGCTGTGGTAGCCATGAGAAAATAGCTCTTCTGGTAAGGAGAGCGCTAGGTATGCAAACATTCAGTCGGCGGTACCCCTGAAATTTAACTTGAAAATTGCACCTATAGGCTTCTGCAAATTAATAGCATTCAATGGGGGCTCAGCCTTGTTTCTCTACAGGACATGCTAATCTGGGAGCCTTAAAAATTAATAAATTAATATAGTCTACAAAACAGTCATACTTCCTATGAAAAGCACCTGCCACACATTAATGAAGATATCCTTTCATTTTTCTTCATTAAGTATAAGGCTTATGAACAAGGACTTTTATTACTTTTATTCATTACAGTACTCCTAGTGCAATAGAAAAGTGCCTGATACATAGTAGGCCCTCCAACAAATGTTTATTGAATAAAAGAATCATTTAATAAAGTCCTTATGAGTTGAATCTGTATGCAACGCTTTGTAGTATTAAATGTATTGTAACCTTCCTTAACCAAAATAGCAGCAACTTCATTTCCCCTAACAACTTCTTTAAATACCCTCACAATTTCCTTCTTCCTTCCTGGGTAGTCTATTAGCATCCTCAGAAGACTGGTAGAGATCCAAGCCTTATTTTTGAGAATAAAAGCTGGAAATCATTATTTCCAGCTTTTTTCAGAGTTATAGATTAAACCTCAACAGAACCTAGGTGGGCTATAGGACTTGTTGACCTGCTGAAGGGGCCCTGCAGAGTACTGTACCATCTTGTAGGCATAGTACTGGTTCAGCTGAGATTTAATCTACAACTCTGAAATAATTATTTCCAGCTTTTATGAAAATAAACAGAGAAGATGGGCTATAGGACTTGTTGATGTGCTGAAGGGGCCGTGCAGAGTATTGTACCATCTTGCCTAGATAAATGAAAGATATCACTATATTGATTAGGTGTTTGTTTTATGCCTTTATTGAAGAACCAATCTTGTTTTGCCACTCTTGGTTTGTAGATAGAAACCAAGCTTCTTGGTTTCCTAAATAGAACAAACCTGATTAATTCAAACCCTTAGCTCCACAAAATATTGCAATCATTCACATTTCCATGAGAAAAGACATTTTGTTATTTATTTATTTATTTAAGAAACGTGTGTGCCTTTATTGGCTGAGCAGAATCCTTGAGGGTGGTGAAGCAGGAAGAGTGGGTGGCTCTGATGCCTGGCCGGGCAGTGCTTCACGAGCTTGTAGGTGATCGAGGTAATGGCCAATCCTCTCGGGCTTGCCCTCCACTTGGTTGAATGCCTTGCCATTGTAGACGCCCACCATGCTACCCACCGTCTTGTCTCCCATCTCGGGCAGGATGATCATGTCCTGCAGATGTGCGTTCACCACCTCTGGCTTCTGCATAGGCAGTGCCCACTTCTTGCCCTTGTGCAGGCGCTTCAGCAGCGAGTGCTGCTTCTGCCACAGGCCACAGTGCAGCTTCATTCACTGCTCTCACGACAAGTCCAGCAGCGGGTCGGGGTGCACGCCACAGGAGGTGAACTTGCACAAGGTCTGCTTCTTCTGCTTCACTGCTTTTTCTGCTCCACTTCTGCCATCTTGACTTTTTTTTAAAACAACATGCCTCAAAGATCTCCAGTGAAATAGAAAACCCAAACTGCCTCCCTTTTCAGTGCTAAAAGATAATATCCTATGGCAGCTATTTCTAGGCCTGTTTATTATCAGAATTGCTTGAGAGTTTTAAAAATGCAGATTCCTTGGCTCTACCTCTGTCCTACTCCATCACCCCCCCCCCCCCCCCCCCCCCCCACACACACACCCCCCTAAGATTCTGACACAGTAGGTCTGGGATATGGTCCAGAATCAGTATATAGGAAATGGACCCCAGATGGTTTTGTTGTGCAACCGGATTTTGAAACCACCTTCTAAGCTGTGCTGCTATATAACAAAAAACGCCCAGAACTACTGACTACAAAACCAGGGACTCTTTTCCCCTTGTTCTAAAGAAGGGACTGTGTCTCCCAGCCTACCTGTCCTGCTAAATATGTAGGAGCTACAAACTCAAATGCCTGCAGGACCAGGCATGTAACATAAATGCAGGAAAAACACAGATGAGAGCAGTGGGGACTGTGGCAAACACCACCCATCCACAAGGCAAAGATGCTTGCCAGTTCCAGCCAAGTATGAACATGGGCCTGTCATCACAGGAGCTTCTAAAATCTCAAAAGAATCCAGAAATTTTATAGATTTTTGTATAAAATGATTTTCTAATCGATAGATTTTATTTAAAATGTCTGGTGAAGGCTAAACACATCTGGGGTAACATGTGGCCCAGAGCCCATGCACTTTGGGAGGCCAAACTCCTCACACTACTGCCATCCACTCAAAGGGCAAGGGGGCTAAGGTGTGGGCTAGTGTGAAGGTAGGAGGGGAATATATTCCAATTACCAAGTGACTGCTGATGTTTGCATTTCACAGCTAAGCCAGCAGTCATTAATGAGACTAGCATTAATGGTTCTCTGGTTCTGTGGGGTGGCACAAACAAAGCCCTTTTAGGCTATATATTCATTCCCCAAGGCTGCTGAAACAAATTACCACAAACTTGATGGCTTAAGACCACTGACATTTATTCTCTCACAAATGTAAAGGCCAGAAGTCTGCAAAGTGTCAGGAGGTGGGTCCCTCTGGAGGCTCTGAGGGAGAATCATTCCTTGCCTCTTTCCTAGCTTCTGGTAGCTGCTAGTAATCGTTGCTGTTCTTTGGCTTGTGGGGATGTCTCGCCAATCTGCCTCTGTCTTCATATGTCCTTCTCCCCTGTCTCCCTTGTCTCATTTCCCCTTCCATTCTAAGTCCTTATCATTGGATTTAAGGTCCACTCCAATCCAACATAATCTCAGCTTGAGATTCTTAATTACATCTGCAAAGGCCCTTTTTCCAAATAAGCTCACATTCATAGGTTCTGGGGTTTAAGACTTGGATATGTCTTTTTAGAGCCACTATTCAACCCACTACAGATAGGTTTGCATAAAAAAATCCATTATTTCAATCAAATTTTACTTCTACTAACATTTATCTACCAATTTACTACTATGATAAAAATGACTTACATCTTGGCAGAAAACTTGAAGACATGCCAGCTCAGGCCTAGATGCATGTTGTTACATTTTTTTTCTTCTTATATGCCACTAGCTTCATGTCTTACTAGCATTATTCCATTGCTGTATTTCCTGCCATTACTTCTAAAATCAGGCATGTAGGGGTAAAAGGATCTCTGCCTTATACAGGCTTCCACCATTGGAGAAAATGGTGCTGTCTCCATGTGCATGGGCAGGAAAACAGGTGATGGTGGAAGAGCAGAGGGCACAGGGTACTAGGTGAAGCAAGAGAACAACAGGTAAAGTAGAAGTCTGTCTTCATTGACCAGAGAAAGACACAGGAAATATGGCTCAGGTGAAAGAGCCCCTGGAAGTGCCAGGTTCCCAAGAGAATTTTTTACAGCCACCCAAGCACTTAAATGTGATTTCTAGTGCCATCTAGTGGGAAGCACAGGAACCAAGTGAGACATGGGCTAGAAAAACAAAACCATGAGTCCAGCCTTCAGTCACTTTAAGGGGGCAGTTTTTATTGAGGCTGGATTTTTTTGTCTGCCTAGCGAGAGGATCTAAGAAGACTCTTAGCAAACATCTGACCATCTTGTATGCTGCCCTTACACTTTATGCACAGGTGGTTGCTGAACTCAACCACGTGCTGTGTAATTTGTGCTCCCCAGCTAGTTGGTGAGCAGAAGCTGTCTTTCCTCTTTTTATCAACACAAGCACAGTGTCTGGCACAGAACAACCTCTCCAAAAAAATGCCAATTGGGTATATAAAAAAGAAAAATCCAACTTAATGGTTTTTATTATCGACCATTTAGCTGTTAACAAATCTGCAGGAACCAAATGGCAAGACAAGCCACAAGAGGGAAACTGCATGACTTATGGTTTACTAGACTTTGAGCTTTATTAAGCAGTCCTTAGGAGGTACACTCAGGGCCCAATTATAGCAGGCAGTGAGGCTGCTGTGCCCCATGGAGGAAATCGTCCAATGCAACAAGCTGACTCCTCACACTACTGCTATCCACTCAAAGGGCAAAGAGCTAAGGTGTGGGCTAATGTGAAGGTGGGAGGGGAGTATGTTCCAATTACCAAGTGACTGCTGATATTTACATTTCAGAGCTAAGCCAGCAGTCATTAATGCGACTAGCAATTCCTTCCTCCTTACCTTGTAACATATCCATCCACAGAACCTCTACTCCAGGGGTCCTCAATTTTGGCTGCAAAACAGCATCCATCACCTGGAAAGCTTTTTTAAAATTCTGATGCACAGGCTGCACCCCAGACCAATTAAATCAGAGTCTGTGGGGGTGGGGCCAGGCCTAGGCATTTTTTTTAAAGCTTCCCAGATATATTCAATTTCTATGGCTGCTGTAAAGTTACTACAAATTTTGGGGCTTAAAACAACACAAATTCTTATCTTATAGTTCCATATCAGAAGTCCAAAATGGGTCTCACTGAGCTACACTCAAGGTATTGATAGAGTTGCATTCCCTGCTGGAAGCTCTAGGGAAGCTCTAGTTTTCTTACCTTCTCCAGCTTCTGGAGGCTGCCCACGTTCCTTAGCTAGTGGCCTATGGTCTTCAAAGCCAGCAATGACTGGTGAGTCTTCCTCACATTGCTTCACTCTGACACTAACTCTTCTGCCTCTTTCTTCCACATTTTAAGACCCTTGAGATTATGTGGAGTCCACCCAGTGTCTGTATCTAATTACTCAAAATAATCTCCCTATTTTGAAGACAGCTCATTAGCAACACCAAATCCATCTGCTACATTAATTTCCCTTTGTTGTGTAGTGTAATGTAACATTCATAGGTTGCAAGGATTAGGACATGGACATCTTTGGGAGAACATTATTCTGCTTACCGTATCTGATGACTCCAACGTGCAGCTGAGAATAACTGCTGGTTCTGCCAGGCACCGTGGCTCGTATCTGTAATCCTAGCACTTTGGGAGGCCAAGGCAGGCAGATTGCTTGAGCCCAGGAGTTCGAGAGCAGCCTGGACAACATGGTGAAACCCTGTCTCTACCAAAAACACAAAAATGAGCTGGGCATGGTGGTGTGCGCCTATAGTCCCAACTATTCAGGAGGCTGAGGCAAGAGGACTGCTTGAGCCTGGGAGGCAGAGGTGGCAGTGAGCCAAAATCACGCCACTTCACTCCAGTCTGGACAACAGAGTGAGAACCTGTCTCAAAAAAAAAGAATAACTACTGGTCTACCCAATCCATAAGAAGACAGACTTAAGAGAAGAGGCCCAGTTAGCAGGCAGCCATGACAGAAGACTGGAGGCATACACTGAAAAATTGGTGGGGGACAAGGGCAAAAAGGCAGAGAAGGGCAATAGGCAGACTTACCAATTTTACATTGTCACAGAACTTGTTTAGGATGGGGGCAGGCGAGGGCGCAAACTGTCACGTGATTTATTCTCATTCAGTTCTCTGATAGTCCTGGGAAGCTAAATTGTACACTCTCCCAAGGATGATGGGACCATCCCCACTCAGCTGTAGCCATTAAAGAAAATTGAGGTCATAGATAAGACTTTTCCAGACTTTTGTAACTCATTGCTATCAGCTTGCTCCTTGTTTTCTACTCAGAAGCTGGGTGCATGCCAGATTCTCAGGAATTCTGTAGGCTATCTCCCCTATAATCTGTCTCTATGCAAAATAGATTATAACTTGAAAATGTATACTGATTGGCCAACATTTTAACAACACACACACACACACACACACACACACACACACACACACACACACGAGATTTCTGGCTTCTCTTAAAGACCTAGCTATGCTAAGACAGTGCTCCTGCAAGACAGCTCAGCTGGGACAGCCGCTGCCTTTAGAGGGGATATTTATTCTCTGGTTTGCCACAGGTCTCATCCTAGCCTTTTTGTTTTACACCTGGCTCACTCGCTCCAGATCTTTGTTACTTGCTTGGTCTGGTAGGCATTGAAGCTTCTAACCCTCTCCCCTCCTCTAGAGCGCGCACCCCTAAAGTTAGGCAAAATTCCCATAAGGAACCATTTGCTTGTCATTAAAGCAAAAGTGAAAAGCTCTGCAGTGGAAAAGATGGGATTCAGGCCAATGGCTGTCTGTATATACACAACTTTCCTCACAATCCAGCAAGCTCCAGAGGGGAGTCAGACTAGGGTTTGAGTAAGCAGGCTGCAGCCACCAAGTGTTCTGGTGAACATACTGGTCTCCGTTGGTACAAATTTCCTTTGTAGGAAATTAAGCCGAAAACTGCCTCACCTCTGTCCCCTGGTCTTTCTCCAGCCTTCAGCACATAACCAATTTCGTTCTTCTTTTATACTTAAGTCTTGATAATCACCACCCATGAGTGCCTCTTCCCACCTCCAAATGTGGGAAGCGACATGTAAATCCGTGCCTCTGTGGACCATTCCCCCTAAGATGTAATTGAGACCTTATCGTTCTGATAATGCCTAGAGCTTGGCCATGCCACTCAAATGTGCTGCTCCAAACTCTGCACAGCATGAGGGTGATCTGACCAAGGACAGGCAGACGAGCTCCTCTGACTCAGACCCTGGCTCTCTATAACCCATCCTGACACTGCACAAGCTCAGAGATAAAAAAAAAAAAAAAAAGAGTGGCCAGGCGCAGTGGCTCACACCTGTAATCTCAACACTTTGGGAGGCCAAGGCAGATGGATGTCTCTACAAAAAATGAGCCAGGTATGGTGGTACATACTGTAGTCCCAGCTACCTGGGAGGCTGAGAGTTGGGAGGATCATCTGAGCCCAAAAGCTCAAGGCTGCAGTGAGCCGTGATGGCGCCAATGCGCTCCAGCCTGGGTGACAGAGAGACCTTATCTCCAAAAAAAAAAAGAAGAAAAAAGAAAGGACTTGCCAAAAGGTCCTCCGGGGTACATAGACCTGACATGAGGGATAATCTTCCCATTACAGGGTTCCAGGGGAAGATCCCCTCCTAAAGAAAGGGAACCAAGTATTTCTAATGGATAAGATCTAAAAACGCTTCTCTGCACTCCCTCCTCTCCTTAATGGACTGACACTATTTTCTAAGGATGACAACCTAACTGAAATACAGACAGTCTCTGACTTACAATTTTTCAAGTTTACAATGGGTTATCAGGGTATTAAATGCATTTTCTACTTATGATGGATTTATCAGGGTATAACCCCATCGTAGGCTGAAGAGCATCTGTATGCTTCACCTGAAAGGTCAGGGTCCATTTTTAAAGGGCCTGTGGAAAGATGAGCCAGGTGGTGAATGATGACAATGCCTATTTTCCATGGCACTGCTCATTAAGTCAACCTTGGTATAATTAGGAAAGACAAAATTCAAGCCAGTCTTGGAATCATTGGTTTAATGGTTCTCAATAAATGATTAAGATTGATGTTTCCAGCCAAGTGAGATTTGGGTTTAGATATAGTTTGGGCTTAACTATCCTTTATCTCAGATTAAATGAGACACTGCATGTAAACCACTTAGAAGAATGCCAGAACACATTAACTTTCATTACTAATGTTTTTGGTCGTTCTTAAACATCTTCACTTCTGCCACCACTCTTTACGCAGAGTCTGGCACATAGCTGTCACTCAACGAATGTAAGTAAACAAACACTAGAGACTTTGGTCTGCCAGGTCTCTGACATGCAAAGCCAGGGGGCCAGGCCCATACACTCCCTCCACTGAGCAAAAAACAAATGGCTTAGGCTACAAGGTTTGGGTCATCAAGGAAAGCTGTCAAATAATCAAGTGGGTTAGCAGATTCCTAAAAATTGGAACCATTTCAGCAGCAGTTTCATCTACAGGGAGACAGAGTAAATGCTCTCTCAAATCTGTCTCACATCTATAGAAACCTTACTCTGTTTATAGTCTTTTGGCATCTTGCTCTGCTGTCTCACTTGAGATCACTCCTATAGAACTAATAGAGGAATAAATCAAAAGCAAACCAGTATAAGTAGAGACGCAATAAAATTTGGCTGTCTTGAGTCCTGAGGGGCTTGCACATACTTGTTAAGGCATGCAGTGTGTGCCAGGGGCTTCAGCAGGGAATTCTACTCAAGGACATGGTGTAGGAAGCAAAGACAAACCAACCCAAGTGGTACTGAAGAGGACAAGACGGGAAGGACATTTTTATTTTCCCTAATCTTCAGGCAACCTCACCAAGCTGGAGGTCACATGTAGCTGAGTGTGAAACCAAGAAAAATACGAAGCTTAAAAAGTAACTGTGCGTTGTATTTCTTCAGTCTGTGGCAGGCTGGGAGTCCAAGGTCAGTCTAGGCAAGAGGGCTGCTTGGCCTAAGCAATCACACAATCTTTACCATCTTGAGCATATCTGACAAGACATATGTGTCATCCCAACCCCTCCCAGGCTTCCTCAGGGTCTGCTCCAAAGCCTGGGCTGTTTCTAGGAGCTCTGGTGTGGCAAGTTTTTGCTCAGGGTGCAGCTGACAGAACAGGATCTCGTTCACTTCACCCTCAATTCGCCGGACATATAGGAGGGGGAACACTGCCTTGAGCCCAGCCAGCACTGAGTCCTTTAGCCCCAAGTCTCGGCACACGAGGTTGAGAATAAAAACACCTATAGGGTAGGAAGAAAAGTCAGAATGACCTCACATCAGGAGACATATCAGAGACAAAGATCGGCTTTGAGGAAAATACCAATTCCTGTCCCAGGGAGACTAGTGGACTAAAACACACTTATGGTGGTGGTGAGTTTGCAGAGAATACACAGCATAGAAAGGTAGATGGAGAAAAGCATGGGGAGCATGTGAGCCATAAACAAACTTCAGCCTTATTTCTTGCTCTTCTGTGCTGCTCACATGTTATTTTACCATTCTCCACGCCTCAGTTTCCCCAAGAATTGCTTTGAGAAAGAAGTGATTCCCAGCCGGGCATGGTGGCTCATGTCTATGATCCCATCACTGTGGGTGGCCGAGGCAGACAGATCACTTGAAGTCAGGAGTTTGAGACCAGCCTGGCCAAAATGGTGAAACCCTGGCTCTACTAAAAATATAAAAATTAGCTGGGCATGGTGGTGGACACCTGTAATCCCAGCTGCTAGGGAGGCTGAGGCAGGAGCTGCTAGGGGGGCTGAGGCAGGAGAATCTCTTGAACCCAGGAGGCAGAGGTTGCAGTGAGCCAAAATCCAGCCTGGGTGACAGAATGAGACTTTGTCTCAATCGATCAACAGAAAGTGATTCCCTACGAAAGAAAAATTTACCAACTCCACAGGGATATTATATTCTTGACATACACACCATAGAGTATTTATTAACCAGTGAGAGGGCCAAGGTTATCTTGACTTCTGACAATCAAGATTCCAAATCAAGCCAGTTACCACAGTGCCTTACACCAAATCAAAAACACCGAGAGAGTTGTTAACACAGGGATTAAAGGCTCCAGTTTTGAGGTGGCAAGGCACTGGGTTCGAGCCCCAACTGTTACCTTGCGTCACCTTGGCAAATCTTCAACCTCAGCTTCCTCATCCAAAAATGGACTGCTATGAAGATTAAATAACACACTGCCTAGTAGAGCACGTGGAGGAAGCATCATGTAGTAGCTAGCATCACCATACTGGTGGGAGTGTGAACTGCTACAACCACTTTGCAAAACTGTGTGGTAGCATCTACAAAAGCCAAACATACCCATAACCTGTGATCCAGCAATTACAATCCTGTGTATATACCCAAGAGATCTGAAAACATAATTCATCAAAAGGCATATACTAGAATGTTAATGGCAGCACTACTTATAATAGACCCACACAGGAAACAAACCAAATACGAACAGTAGAATGAATAAGCGAATTGTGTTAAGTTTCATGATACAACACAGCAATAAAAATAAGCCATGTAAACACAACACTGTGAATGAGTCTCACAAACATCATGTTGAGTGAAAGAAAATGGACACTTAAAGAGTACATTCAGCCAAGTTCTGTGGCTCATGCCTGTAATCCCAGCACTTTGGGAGGCCAAGGTAGGAGGATCACTTGAGGGTAGGAGTTTGAGACCAGCCTGGGCAACATAGTGAGATCCTGTCTCTACAAAAAATAAAAATAAAAAAATGAGCCAGGCATGGTGGCATCCACCTGTAGTCCCAGCTACTCAGGTGACTGAGGTGGGAGGATTCCTTGAGACCAGGAGTTTGAGGCTACAGTGAGCCATGATCATGCCACTGAACTCCAGCCTGGGAAACAAAGCAAAACCTGTCTCAAAAAAAAAAAAAAGAGAACATTTCAACATTCCATATGATTCCATTTATGTAAAGAACAAGAACAGGCAAAATTAAGCTGGGCGGACAGATGTTAAGATAGTGATTACTCTTGCAAGGACAAGTTACTGAAAGGGGATAAGAGATACGACTTTCTGGCAAGCTGGAAATTTTCTGTGTCTACTGCTAGTAAATGGGCATATTAAATTTGGAAAAACTGATCAAGCTCGCACTTCTGCGCATTTTTCATTAAAAAGATAATTTTTTTTAATAGTCCCTTCCCTCCTCCCTCTCCAACCTTTTGTTCTCCATACCTTCAGGAGTCAAGATGCTTTTAACCTTCTGTAGAAAAGATTCCTCCACAAATGCTGGGGGTGGACAACTCATTCCCAGTGTTGGGTCCTTACTGTCAACATCAAACATTATGACATCGTAGCAAGGCCGTGCTGGGAAAAAGAAGGAAACAAGTCCTTGTCTTTGCTGGATAAAATAATACCATTTACATTCCTACACTATACCTCCTCTTTACCAGTGGTGGGCACGGTGACTAAGTTAGAAGGATGACACAGAGGATGTGGTTTGCCTGTAAGGGCACTGACATGGTGGCCCAGGGGAGTCCTTGTCATCAGGGTTCAGAGCGTCTCATAGTAAAGATGGAACTTTCTTCCACATTTAAAAGCACCTTCCAAAGGCAAAAACATTAATGGGGTCCAGTTTAGCATGAATATTTCTTGGTTAAGAATCTATCAACACCAGTGGCTTTTGACTGTGGCAGAACATTACAATCACCTTGGGAAGCTTCTAATGTGGACTACACTCCAACCAACAGAATAAAATATCCTGGGGTGGTAGGGGGCAGATGGGAGGAGAGATGGGAAGCCTCTGGTATTTTTCTTGAGCTTTCCAGGTAATTCTAAATACAGTCAGAGTTGAGAACCACTGATCTAGACAAAGCAGCTGACCAAGCCTTTAAGGGCTGACCCAGCAAATGGTAACTTTTAACTCTGAAAACAGCACATTTTGCCTCATAGGAGAAAATGTTCTGAAATTTCAGTTAGTGTTATCTTTGCAGCTCCACGCACAACAGCTGACTCAAGAAAGAAATGATTTTGCTAAATGGGTGAGAAAGAACTGATGAAGAATTGGATCTGCTCCTTACTATAATGTTAAATTGTTTTTATAAGGGGTAGGTCTGCAATGCCACTGACAGGTTTTTAGAAAATTTTGAGACTGTGGTCATAATTATTCAATAATTAATAAGTATTTAATTAGGACTGCTGCATGCTTATCATTGTTCATAGCACAGATCTGATTTTGGTTTCTTACAAAGAGAACATGTTGGCTCATCAAAGTCCAAGGAAAACAATAGCCTGCATTTGCAGCCTTGAGCCCTCCAGTAATCTGAAACATTTTGGTGTTACAGAAGATGGGCAGAGCCATTGAAAACTAATCTATAGATAACAACAGCAGTAACATCGTGGATTAAGTACTTACCATGTGCATGGCACTGTTGTAAATACTTCACCATATTAGCTATCTGAGCTTTGGCACCTAAACTAACCCTAGCCTCAGAGAGGGAACCTATGAAACTGTTACAATTCAATTCAGTTTGCAATTAAAATTAAGATAGCGTCTGTTCAATACTTTTCCCAGGCATCCTAGTTTGCCACACCCTTACTGGAAAATATTCTAATCTAGTGAGACCAGAGTATCTGTTATGGAATGAGCAGACCGGCAGTCCTGAACAGAACTGAACCAACCTAACTGCCTTCTCCCCGAAGGACTCGAGCTCCAGAAAGTACTAAACTCACCAGAGCCTATCTGTATAATAAGCAGAGTTACTGTCCCTAGTATTTTGCAGAAAATTATTATGCTTATGGTTTTTGTCCTAAATCTGGGATGCAAATTACTAGAGCAAATGGAACCTTAATTCTAGTTGCAGAAGGCCTATCAAAATTCCCACAGAATAGCATCTGCATCAAGGTTTCTCCACCTCAGCACCGTGGAAATTCTGGGCCAGATAATTCTGTCATCAGTGCCCGTCCTGAACATTGTAAGATGTCTACTAGCATCCTAGACCTCTACCGGTTAGATGTCAGTAGCAACATCCCCCACCCCGATTTGTGACAACGAAAAATTGTCTCCATACATTACCAAATGTCGGACCCTGAGGTTGTATACCACTGATCTTACATGAATACTGTTTTGCTCTATTTCTGGCTTTACCTCCCGTTGAAATATTTACAAGAAACACCTTCCAACACACATTCCACCCTTTCTTCTCTGTTTCTTTGCCCAGTTAGACTTCAGGTTTCTTAAGATGGTGAGGAAATGACGAGGTTACAGGTGAGGAAATGACGAGGTTACAGGTCAGAAAAAAGCCCACTGGTCTGTTAGCACCATAAGGGCAGGAATGGCCTGTTTTACTTATTGCTATACATTCACACCTAACACAGTGCTAAGCATATAGCTGGTACTCTAGTGCATAAGTATATCAACAAATGAACAGGCTGAAGACTGGAACGATACTCATGCCACTCTCTTAGAGACAAACCGTAGAGGCCCTTGCGGGCCTGACAATGTCGGATCAATCATCCCTCAACACCCCTTCAAATGCTCCAAGAGCAGTACCTTCTCCTTCTCCTGCCCGGCTGGTGATATAGTCCAGGCCATCTGCAATGTGGACCTTCATTCGGTCACTCTGGGAGAAGCCAAACCACTGGGTGGCCACTTCCAACATGGAGGGGTCGATCTCCACAGCATCGATGCAGGACTTTGGAAAATGATCGTGGACAAAGAGGGGGAGGCTGCCCCCGCCCAGGCCTACCACCAACAATGCCAGTGGGATCTCTGTAAGAAAAGAATAGAGCATCACATTGCCACCTGTCCACTGCAAAATTCTGTACCAGCCTCAGGGAAGGCAAAAGGGAAAGTCAGCTCACTGTCTCCACTCAGGGGATACAAGATTTAGAGGTCTCCCTGTCTCATTTCAGAAATCTAGGAGTCAGTTTGACATCTGATAACTCAATCCTGGATTCATGATGACTAGATCCAGAAGATGAACTAGTGTGTTATTATTATTGTCTCTTAAAGATCTCAAAGTGGCCAGGGGCAGTGGCTCACACCTGTAATCCCAGCACTTTGGGAGGCCGAGGTGGGCAGATTCCTTGAGCTCAGGAGTTCGAGACCAGCCTGGGCAACATGGCGAAATCCTGTCTACAGAAAGTAGAAAAATTAACTGGGCATGGTGACACACACCTGTGGTACCAGCTACACGGTAAGCTGAGGTGGGAGCCTGAGAAGGTCAAGGCTGTAGTAAGCTGCGATCATACCACTGCACTCCAGCCTGGGCAAGAGTGAATCCCTGTCTCAAAAAAAAAGACTTCCTCACTATAAGAATTATTAGACCCTCTCTAGGAAAGGGAAGAAGAGTGGCCAAGCAATCTTGCTCATGATTACAAGGCAGCAGGGTACAATGCCCCTTGCCCTTGACTCAAAAGGCCACACTGTCTTCTCAGACACCCTCACCAAGTAAGGGTAAGCCATTCAAGTTCCACAAATCACAGGAAAACAAAGGCCCAACTCCTACTCCTAAGCACAGAGCACGGCCACCACAGGGGGATCCAAGGAAGACAACAAAAGTCACCCGAAGGAGACAGACCCTGAGAATTAAATCTAAGAACTAAGATTCTAGTGACATACATCAACACTAAGATAGGACAAAGTATAGGGTATTCCAAGAAGGCACATTCAGGGACTTCAGGTGAAAACGGTTACAATCACAGACAGAAACATGAACATTTTTACTAATGCAGTCAGATCCAAACCTGCTATTAGCAATAAGGCTATGACTGCATTAACTATAATATGAATCTTTTCAGAAAGTAGAAATTCAAGATAGAATTGCATCTTTTGTTCAAATAATGCATTACAGAAAAACTGAACAATTAAAATCTGTGTATTTTTACATATCTCATTGAATACATGATATACCTTAATTTTAAAAAGAAATGAACAGAAAAAATACCACTTAGACTCTAACATATTTCAATACAATTTCAATATAACAGGTTGAGTTTGAGGCAACAGTTAATTAGAATGGTCATTAACTTATAACATGGTTGAGATGAAGAAAGATACATTGGCAGTTTGTAATCGCTGTTCTTCAACTACAACGCAAGTGACACCAATTGTTTAGGTCTGTAATCTTTATGCTCCCTTCTGTGGAAGGCAGTGGCATCTCTCTCACCTAGGAGTAGCTCTGGGTTTCTCAGCAGGGCAAGGCCAGCGATCATGGCTTTGTGGTGTTCACAACACAGGTAACTCTTATCAATGGACTGCCCCGGGGCTGCAGGGAGGTCCTCCGCATCAGCAGGCCGCTGCTTCTTCCTGTCCTTTTTCCGCTTCTTCTCGGCTAAACAAGAGATATGAAGTCCTATGCTCAGTACACTAGTCCTCAGGAAGCAAGGGTTACCGGCAGCAATGTGCTCCGGATGGCTTGAACACTCAAAAGACCCAATCGTTAAAATTTTGCAAACTGGTTGACATCATGTTGATAGCTTGAAACTGGCCGTAGTGAAATCATTTGGATGTTTGTCCCCTACAAATCTCATGTTGAAATGTGACCCCCAATGTCGGAGCCACCATGCTGGTCACGGGGGCAGATCCCTCATGAATGGCTGGGTGCCTTCCCCATGGTATTGTGTGAGTCCTCACTCTACAGCTGTTGTTGAAAAAAGCCTGGCATCTCTCTTGCTCCCTCTCTTGCTATGTGATGTACCTGCTCTCCCTTCACCTTCTGTGATAATTGTAAGCTTCCTGAAGCCTCACCAGAAGCAGAAGTTGGTACCATGCTTCTTGTACAGTCTGCAGAACCATAAGCCAAAATAAACTTCTTTTCTTTATAAATTACCCAGTCTCAGATATTCCTTTATAAGCAACGTAAAACAAACAAATACAGTGGTGGTATTTATACTAGAGAACTGATAAACACTATAAATCAGGATGTGCCCCCCCCACCCCACCCCACAAAGAGATAGTCGTTAAACATTTAACATATACAATGGACACAAGGAAGCTGGAAAACGAAATGGCAAATGCACACTCAAAAACCTGGAAAAATTCAACTGAGGGGCCCTGGTACCTCCCCTCTAAGAAATATAAGGTCACTTACAAGAGAAAAGATTACTCATAAAGTCTTTTAAAGAAAGGTAAAGTTACTATTCACCCCCTATGTGCCAATTACTATACCGTAACTTTTATTTTTTTAGCTCTTCTAACAACCTTATCATTCCAATTCTTGGCACATGAACACACTGAGCCACTGAAGTGTTAAGTAAATAGGGAATCAGCAGATGGTAGAGATAGGAGTTGATCCTCGGACTGCCTGTCTCCATCACCTATCATCTTTCTGCTATGCCACACAGGTAGCACTACCAACCTCTGCTGAAGAAGGAAACCACAAGTATTCAAAAAAGGAAATAAATCCTAAAAAGCCACTCCACTTTCCCTCTCACCACTCCCTTCACTGCTCCAGAGTATCATACTAAACAGATGGCTGTGTCTTCATAGGGATCAGCTGCATTCCCCAGCAGTAAAAGGTGCGGATGAGTGGAGTCGGGGTGCTTTTCAGATATATTAAATAACTTTTTAATATGCTCTCCTTCTTGCTCACCAATACACCATGAAGGAGAACGTTCTTTCCATGAGAACAAAGTGCTACCAAGAAGTCAAGGAACATGGCAATGGTGAAAAAACCTGAAACCCAAACTGAAAGGGGCAAAATGTTCTTCTAAGCAATTTTACTGAGATTTTAGTGAGATGAAACTGGACCAACCTGCAGCCAGAGTGACCAAACAATAGGGCAGAAACTCAACAATCTTGGGTGCTCTTGGCCAGGGAAAACCCCTAAAGAAAAATACCATTTCGCTGGGTAACTTGATTGTAGGCTCAGAGCCAGTCTATGACCTCAAGCGTCTCAATTCTCTGTCTCCACCCTCCTCCCAGATGGCCTTGCTATGAGGGCAGGCCAGTTAGGCAAAGGGAACAACTGGGAATCAGGAGAGCCATTTCAGCTTCCATCCTTGAATCTCTGCGCCTTGGACAGGGAAGACGCACTGGAGACGGAGAGGTGAGGGGCATTCACTTTTCACTGTCTATATTTGACTTTTGAAGTGATTTCAATGAGCAAGAATCACTTTTAAAATACAAACTAACACACGTATAACAAACTATTGATTCCCCATCAGGGCGAGTTGCTGAGTGACAGCTGGGAGACCACTTAAAGGGATCCTAGAAGAGATGGTTTAGATCTACACTGTCCAATACTAGCCACTAGCCCCCTGTGGCTGTTGAAATATAAATGTAAATTAATTAGAATTAAAGAAAATTAAAATTCAGTTCCTCATTACACTAGCCACATTCCAAACGCTCAGCACTACATATGGCTAGTCACGACCACATTAGAAACTCAGGGACTAAACATCTCCTTCATCACAGGCAGTTTTACTGAACAGTGCTATACTAGATGGCTTCTAAGTCACCCGCCAATCCAAAACCCTCTCAAACAGGTGAGTCACACCATGGAGGGCAGGGCACACCTGAAACTTCCATGGTTCTGGCTCACCTCACAGAGGCCTATTGAAACAATACACAGATGTACATGGAGCACCTGCAAAACAGATGCCTTTAAACTGAAGACATTAATGTGATTATCTCATATATTTGGTTTCACTACCCATGCCCATTATCACTTCAGAGCCAGGCTCTGCTCAAGAACAGAATATACTCTGCTTATCGCTACTCACACCCTAAGAGTCCAGATGGTTAAGAACCCACAGACACCCAGGTCCGTCCTACATCTCGGCCAAGCTCCCAGGAAATCTAGTCCATGCCACGGCCACTTGGGTCCCATCACCGTGCCTATGACACCTCACCTTTGTGAGACACATCCTTCAGCAACCTGGCTTCGGACTGCACCACGTTCCTGTTGCTAAGGAAGATCAGTCGACGGAAGTATCGCTTGTCATCCCCTTGCACGTCCTCGATGACATAGTCACCGCTCAAGGGGCTGCAGTCTTGGTGCTGAACAGTCCGGACCCCAATGTCCCCACCCACAGACAGAAAGGGCACCTGAAGGTACAACCAGAGATGTGGTCAAAACAGCAGCTCATTTAGGAAACAAGAGAAATTATAACCCCTTCCCTTTTGTGTGTATATATCCCCATACCACGGTTCTAGACAACAACTACTCCACAGATTTGCCGTTCTATTAAAGTACTTTTCTGGGGCCTTTGAACCAATCTCAAAGGTTTAATTCATCTTTTGAAAATCAACTGAACACATAAAGATCTCCCAAACAACTAGTGAGATGCAGCTGATTCTCCCCAAGTTCTTTTAGGGGTTTTTCTCATCAGTAACCCCTAAAAGAACTCTCAATAGTCCAGGATAACAAAAGCTAGAGGGAACCCTCAGGAAGGTGCTGTGATTATGAGAAGGAATCTACACAAGAATAAAGATAACAAAATCCATGGGAGAAACAACCACTCCAAATCTAGAGAAATTTTCCTTTCCCCTAATTATTCTCATCTATTTTTCCCCCATTTTTCTGAACCTTAGGAGAAAAATATACTTTCCCCCTAAACTTTCCCACTCCTTCCTCCTATCTTTATTTCTTTTTTTAAAGACCTGTAAGACTATTTAATAATCACCAGTATCTCCTGACCCTGCAGACTCAGGCACTGGTGAGAGGTCACAAATGAAGCTTCCCAGAGGATCTGGGCTTCCTTGAAATAGGGGTCACCAACCCCAAAGTTGGCCAGGAAGAATCAAACATACATTCATCTGTAAACACGAGTCAGCCTAGTGGGCAAAACCACAGGCCAGGAACCCAAGAGCCTGGATTCTTTTTTTTCAGATCTGTTACTATTTGCACCAAGCCTTTAGATACCTTTGCTTTCCCACCTATCAAGAAGGATCAAAGCTTGGGCAACATAGGGAGACCCTGTCTCTACAAAAAAATGTAAAAAAAAACTAGCCAGGTATGGTGGCTTGCACCTATAGTCCCAGCTACTACCAGAGGCTGAGGTGGGAGGATGGTTTGAACCCAGGAGGTTGAGGCTGAGGCTGCAGTGAGCCATGATCACGCCACTGAACTCCAGTCCAGCCTGGGCAACAGAGCAAGACCCTATCTCAAAAAAGAGAAAAAAAGGATCAACTCCTCATCATGAAGTTCTTGCAGTAAAATCACTTGTTCGTTACCCATGGTGACCAGGATAGCACAAGACAGTTGGTGTTAACTGATAATACCGTATCATCACTTAGGCAAAAACCTTCGGTTTCCTTCCCAGTAAAACACCTGACCAGCAATGCGAATACCTGGATAACTGTGCTGAGCTGTTTTGGTCCTCTCCCATTTATACCCTCAGATAATGATAGTTCTAAGAAGCAAAATGACCAAGAAAGTCCAGTGTGGAAGGAGAAACCCACAGTCAGAGCAACTAAAATTAGGAAGAACTGGAGCCCGCCATGTGTAGAGCATTTCCGGCCTGCCATGTCTATGGAGTCTGAGAGGCTCCCCCAGACACAGACACTACTGTGCTCACTTTCCTCTCATTGCCTGGGGCAAAGAACAGTGTTTCCCTGCCATTTAACCCTGAGCTGCTGATACCCCTCCAGGATTAGATGAGAGTCACAGACTCTAGTCCTAGCTCCTGCCAAGGTTCCCTCTGCCTCCCTGGCTGCTAACATGACTTCAGAGACCCATGAAAGCCATACGAAAGCTTTGTTACCTGCTGCTGGGTGGGCATCCCAGCTGGGGCCAGCTCCATGACTCTAGCCGACAACTCAGCTTGGATGTGGTCCATGCTTTCATACTGCTGACCTCGGTGAAGGGCCACTGTAATCAACCTCCTGAAGCCAGCACTGGCCGCCAGCTGTTTCCGGCCCTCATCCATGCCAAAGAGCCACTCGGTCTCCCGGCCCTGAGGGACTAGAAAAAAGAACTTGGTTACAGGGAGTCCTGGAAAGTGTTCAAGCCCACAACCAATATGGCCCAAATGGCAGAGAGCCAGTCCCTGTCCAAGACCAGCATCTTCCCCACCTGTGACCCACTGAGGAGCTAACAATTCTCTAGTTCACAACACCTAGGGCAAAGCTGCCCATCAGACATGAGGCAGGACCAAGGGTGGAGAAGAAGTGTGGGCATGTCTGTAGGGGAAGGAGGCAGGCACCTACCACAAGAAAAACAGCAATAATGCCAACACAAATAAGCCATGCCAGGCGTGACTCCAAGCTGTTGACAAATATATATTAATGGAATCCTCCAACAGTTCAAGATGCAAGTAGTAGTATTATTCCCATTTTTACATATGAGGAAACTGAGAAACAGAAGTTACACTATTTGCCCAACTTCACATGGTAAGTAAATGGTGAAGCTGGGACTCAAACCCAGGCAGTCTAGCCCCAGACTCTACCCACGCTTGTATTCACTGCACTATTTATTTCCACACACAGACAGATAGAATTATAGAATACTTGAAAAACTGGCTCAGTCACCAGGAAACAAATTACCATAACACCAAGACCATAAACACTTTGCATTTGTCTACAATGTTCTACTTTTGAAAGCATTTCCTCCTACTATCTTTTTTATCCTTATTAAGATAAATCTGATATAACTTACTGCTTTTAGTAATAATGGCTAACATTTACACGGCACTTCCAAGGCCAGGTACCATTTCTAAGAGCTTTTATACCTCTCACAACTACACCAGAGTTACAATCCCATCGAGACAGAGAAAGAAAAGTAACCTGTCTAATGTCACACCATCAGGAAATGACTGAGCCAAAACTGAAACCCAAACAGTCTGGTTCCAGAGTTCACTTTTTTAGCTGCTACCCTATGCTGCCTCTCTAAATTTTGCAGAGAAGCACAGCAACTTCCCCAGGTCCTGCAGCTCACAGGCTACAGCTGGGACTAGAACCTATGTCTTAGACTTGCTAGTCCAGCATTACTTCCATTAATCCATGCTACAAAGTAACTAGCATCTCTATGTCATATGTGACCTCCTAAATTTATCTCTATTCTCTCTCTTCCCTACTAACCCCATTCTCACACTTCATCAAGCCTTTGCAATGGCAGATGAAAAGGAACAGGTCTCAACTCGAAGTAGGTTGCTAGAGAGCTATTACTCTCCTTTCATCATGCCTTGGGTAGTCTAATCCTCTGGAAGTACAAACCCCTGCAAGATAAAAACAGTCCAGAATCCCACCAAAGCCCCAGCCCAGCCTCAGCCCCAGCCCCAGCCCAAGCCCCAGCCCAAGCCCCAGCCCCTGTAAGCCAGCCCCTCCAGGGAAGAGAGGGAGCAATCCCAACTCACTGATGAAAATCGCAAAATGATTGTCCCGCGATGGTTTCACAGTGGGGCTGTCCACCACGTGGAGGGTGTAGCGTGGCTCCCCCATGTCCCCATCGCACAAGTCCAGAGACACACTCCCCAGCCTGGCCTTGCGGCGCAGCTGGCTGCACAGCCAGGCATACTGCTGCCGCTCCCGCACCGCCTCGGCCAGCTGCTCGGCACTCTCCAGCCGCACAGGCTTGCCCTGCTCCTGAGCACACAGCTCAAAAATCTGAAGGGCAGAGCCAGGGACTGGCCTGAACTTGGTCATGATGAAGGCAAAGACCGGCAAGGAGAACTGAGGCTCTGCTTCCAACACCTGGTCCTGGCTGTTGGCCACTTGGTGCACCCTCACCATCCACCCCTCCCGGGAGAAGTGGCCCACTGCTTTCTTCAGGATGTGAGCCTGAGCCAGGGAGATGCAGAGATAGCGACCGCCCACCTGCAGGACACGGCCAACCTCAGCCAGCATCCTGTCCACCTGTTGCAAGGTCTTCTCTTCCTCATCTGTCAGGACAGCATCCAGGGTGCCCTTGTCCAACACCACCTGGAACGAGGCATCAGGAAACTCCATCTGCGTCATGTCCATCTTCAAGAAGCTCATCTGGGGCCGTCGGGTGGCATTACATTCCTTCATTTGCTTGATGACAACCTCACTGATGTCGATGTTCACTATATCCCGATAGCCCACATCATACAGTTGCTCACTCAGTTCTGAGTTGCCACACCCAATCACCAGCACCTGGAGAAAAAATTCACAGACAAGAGCGAGGTAATCAAAGCAAAGGACTGTACTTCAGGTACTTCAAGGAATCAAGTCTCACCTTGGCTGAGTCGCATTTTCAGAAGGTGGAGATGCTACTGCCAGAGAAAGAGCAACATTGTAGAGTTGATTCTAGACTCTATCTTGAAACACCACATATACTTGCTAGTGAAAACCACATTCAGCTACAATACAGGTTATATAAGAATGGGCTTTGTGTTGCACGAACAAATTAATCATAATTGTTTTCTCTAAAACATGCACTTATTAGGAATTAATAGGAAGTCAGAGAATCCAAATATAGAGTTACAGTTGAAATCCTAGGCCAGGAATAACCCTATATCCTCAATCTACTCATGCCTTTGGCTCCATTAGACAATATAGTACACTTTGTGAGGATTCGAATCTTACTTCCATCACAGATTCCATCTCATGATATTCGGCTATCTTCTGAAGCCAAACTTAAAATTCAGATTGTTGTCTCCCTCTCCAGGGAGCAATCTCCCATTCTAACTTAGAAATTCTGATATTGCCATCTTTGGAAAAGCATGGTACAAAGAGATGTGCATATGCTCTGGAGCCAGACAGGCCTGAGTTTAAATCCCCACATGACCACTTGGGCATGATCTTGGGCAAAAAAAAAAAGTGGCTCTCGGGGCCTGTTTCCTCATCTGTAAAATGTATGCATGGCCACTCACCTGAGTTTACGATGAGAATTCAAAGATTGCACATGCACATACACAGCACTCAACGTAAGGCTTGGCACATAAAGCTTCCCCACAAATGTTAGTTTTCTACCTTTCCTCCTTCCCTACCTCCAGTACAATCTCACCTATACCAAACCCATTATTGAACTTATCACGTTTCACTTCTGGAACATGTGCAGGGTTTATGTCTTAATGCTCTTATAGCTTAAGGACTGAGCACAGTGCCTGAAATTTGGGGCGCACTCAACAACTATTTGAAAAACAAATTCACACACAAAGTCACACCTGCTGCAGGTTGCACAGGAATGCACAGTGACAGAAGAACATACTTTCAAGATGGGAAGTCACCCTTCAAGTAGGGTTATTAATCCAAGAATGAGCTGGGGTGGGAGGTCTATTATCTGAAAACCTTTAAAAAAAAATTTTTTTTTTTTTTTTTTGAGACAGGGTCTCACTCTGTCACCCAGGCTGGAGTGCAGTGGCGTGATCATGGCTCACTGCAGCCTCGACCTCCTGGGCTCAAGCGATCCTCCCGCCTAAGCCTCCCGAGTAGCTGGAAATACAGATGCGCGCCACCACGCCCGGCTATTTTTTTCATTTTTTGTAGAGACGAGGTCTCATGTTCCCCAGGCTGGTCTTTAACTCCTGGGCTCAAGCGATCCTCCCACCTCGGTCTCCCAGTGTTGGGATTACAGGTGTGAGCCTCCGCGCCCGGCCTGAAAGAGTATTTTAGTTTGTCTTTTAGCAGGAACAATGCAGGAAATGCTGAAATATGCGTCCAACTAGGATCCTCCCGCCTGTCACTGTCCACCAAGTGCAAGATTCCTGTTACCAGTTCCCACCTTCCGGAGCACGTACGAAGGGCTGCCAGGCTGCGCTCCTCACCTTTTCCCTGGGCTTGATATATTTGTGTAGCACCCCGCACAGTTCCAGGTAGGTTCCATACCACTCGAAAGCTTTCTTTCCTCGCTGCTGGAAGAACTTCTCCCAATAGTCAACGGAGCCAAACTCCTTGGAACTTTTAGGTAAGAGGTTCATGTTCCTACTGCCGGAGTTGCGTTTTCAAGATCCCCCTACTCCCTGTGAGGTACCATCTGAGGAGCTTGCCCACCACACGCAGGCTCCGGGACACTGCAGTGGGAATTCTTTCCACGGAAAAACAGCCACATTCATTTGTTCCCCCACTCCAAATCCCAGGAATGACCCTTACACGACAAACGCAGGCACGGGCCACTGAATCTCACACACGCTCGCCCCCTCCTCCGCGCCTGCTGTCCCTTCCCCACGTGAAGAGCCCCTCACACTTTTCCCGAGCTAGATTTCCGAGCCCAGCAACCATATCCGGGTGCGAGGCCTCGTGATTCGTCGGCCGGCCCAGCCCACCCCAGCTAGTCATTGGTCGCTGCTTTGCGTTTCTATCACCTCATTGCCTGCGACGTGCTCGCCTTTTTCCGGAGGCTCCGTCGCAGGCACCTAAACGCCTTTTTGACCTGAGGCCGGCCGACCATTCACTGGACGGGGCGGGACCGCGGGCCGCAGTTGTGGCGGAAGAGGCCGGCCCTCTGTGAGAACTCGGTCACGTCCGGGTGCCGAGTGAGCGCGGCTGTGCTGTGGTTGGGCCCTCCCTCCAGGCGGGGCGGAGAGCGCGCTTGCTTCCCGGGCTCGGCGGCCGCTTCGTCTTGGAGCCGGCTTAATCACTGACTCCGATCGTGCGCCACACAGGGGCGGAGCGCGGCAGGCGGGAGCGTACTGGTAGAGGAGGACGAAAAGAAAAACCTATACAGATAGGAGAGAAGTGAGGCAGGAAATGAGTAAAGCCAGTCCGTCGTAAAAACGCTGCACATTCCAACCCTGTCAGCTTCTGCGCACCACCACCCCCCGCGTTATTTTGCCACCTCTGCACCAAAATGCAGGATTCTGCTATCAAAAGTGTAATAACGCGAAAATTCAGGAGGAAACAGTAACAACTAGGCATTCAGAGGTGACTCTTCTCCCTCTTCCTTCTCTCCTCAAAGCACAGCATGCAAAACTAGCCTTTCATTTTGACAATTGGCCTCCTTGTGTTATTCTGACGTTATGTATAACTGCTTATTTTATGTGTTTGATAAACATACTGTAGTTTCACATGCTCATGCTAATACCCTGAGGAAGCTTCTGTGAAGGACACTTTTTTTTCAGACAGGGTCTCTCTGTCGCCCAGACTGGACTGCAGTGGTGCAGTCATGGCTCACTGCAGTCTCCACCTCCCAGGGGTCAGGGGATCCTCCCACCTCAGCCTCCCGAGTAGCACGCCACTACCGCTGGCTATTTTTTTTTTTTTTTTTTTTTTGTAGAAATGGGGTTTCACCATGTTGTCCGGGCTGGTCTCAAACTCCTGAGCTCAAGTGGTTATCTCGCCTCACCCTACCAAAGTGCTGGGATGACTGGTGTGAGCCACTATGCCGGCAGGCACTATTTGAAAATGACCAAATATGTGTATCACTGGGCCTTTCATACCATGATAAATTGCAGGAGGAATATACAGATTGAGGAGAGCAGATAGGCTTGGAATTGAGCATATGTGCTGTGGGCTGTTACATACTACACTAGCACAGGTAGATAGCCAGGTAGACTGTTAATAGTTAAGTAGATTAGATTGGACTTAAACATTGGTTTAAAAAAGTGATTCTCAAACTAGCATGCGTCAGAATCACCTGGAGGACTTGTTAAAACACAGAATTCCCCCAGTCCCACCCCTGTTCTAAGTCATTAGTTCAGTGGTGAGGCCCAAGGATTTGTGTTTCTAACAAGTTCCCACGATGCTGATGATGTTGGTCCCGGAACCACACTTTTTTGAGAACCACTGTTTTAAAATACAATTAAGAGGTAAGTCAAAATGGATATGGTTCCAAATTCGCAATTTTCAATGATAAATCTAAAAGCTTTCTACAAGTAACAAGAGAAAATCCGTTTTCATGCTCCCTTTGCTGAGTTCACATTGTTCCTCTCTACCCAAGATAAAGAGAAGGAGTCCTTGAAGTAGTAGCTTCAGCTACTACACCATGCAAGGTTCTGAGTGGGTGAAATGTGGGTTCTTTAGGAAGCACTTATTGAGAGTGGAGGACATTCACTTGTACTGAATGTGCTACACGATACCAAAGAAGCAAAACACCATAGCAGCCACGCGCGGTGGCTCCGCCTGTAATCCTACCACTTTGGTAGGCCGAGGCGGGCGGATCACTTGAGATCAGGAGTTTGAGATCAGCCTGGCCAACATGGTGAAACCATGTCTCTAATACAAATACAAAAATTAGCCGGGCGTGGTTGTGTGTGCCTGTAGTCCCAGCTACTCAGGAGGCTGAGACAGGAGAATCACTTGAACCCCGGAGGCGGAGGTTGCAGTGAGCCAAGAGATTGCGCCACCGCACTCCATCCTGGCCAACAGAGGGAGACTCCCTCTCAAAAACTACAACAACAAAAACAAACAAAAACCATAGCAGCTGCTCTGTGCCCCCCAAAGCTTTATTCAATTCAATTCAACAAATATTTTAATTGTCTAATAGGGGCCAATCACTGTGGTAGAAGCTAAGGATGCAGTGGTAAGCATGGTAATCACGTGGAGGGCACATTAAACAATTACAAAAATAGTCTGTAATGGGGGTTATAAGTGCTGTGAAGGAGAACCATACCATTCCATGATAGTATATCTTTGTGACCTCTACTGATCTAGGGGGTGACCAGAGAAGGCTTCCCTGAGGAAGGGACAAAAATGCTATATAATCTGACTGCTTAATATCAGCATGACATAGGTGAAAAACCAAAAAGCATGGTTCACCCTCTGGAACCTTTACAACAACTTTTGGCTGCTGCTTTTCCCTCTGTCTCCATTGTCTGTTCTGTTAAGGTCACGTTATTAGAAAAGAGGAAGTTATTTCTATCACAGCCCAAGCTCCAGCCCGGTATTTGATGCTCTAAAAGTATGATTACAGTTTGCAGTGTTTTTCAGACCAAGAAGGTAAGTAACTTACCTTTTTCCATCTGTGCCTGCCTCCCTTCTGTGAGCCTAAAAAAGTGATAACAACCAGAACATTTTAAGCTAAAACATACTAGAGATTTTCTAAAATTGTAAGATTAACACAGAAATATTTTAGATACATTGTAACATTAGACCCTAGGTTAACATTTCAAAATACTTATTTGAAGCTTATTTCTCTCAAGATTTAACTATGAAATATATTTGATAGGTATGTGTTATCATTAGTATACTTAGTTAATTTAAGCCAATAAGATGCTAAAATGCTTTGTGTTTTATTAGGATCCCCAGAGTGGTTAAAAATATGATTTAAAATGCAAGCTAAATTTAGATAAAGCCATTCAGAATTGTGGAGTTTTTTCCTAAAAATATAAATCCAGACCTCTGGATATATAATTTACAGTCAAACTTACTTAATTGAAACATACTCATAATTGTGGTAATAATATTCAATTGATTGTTACTACGATTAATTGTAAAATAAGAAAGAGGAAATAAAAAGCATCTCTGACAATTTGGTAGGCAGAGGATGAGAGAGGCAAAATAATGCTCCCCCAAAGATGTCTACCTCCTAATCCCCTGAACTGAAACTGTGAAGGTAACAGATTACAAGGCAAAGAAGAATTAAGGTTGTAGATGCAATTAAGGACGCTAATCAGCTGACGTAGCAAGATTATCTAACTGAGCTCAATGTAATCACAAGGGTCCTTTTTCATTTTCTGTTTGTTTTTTTTTTTTTTTTTTTGAGACGGAGTCTTACTCTGTTGCCCAGTCTGGAGTGCAGTGGCATGATCTTGGCTCACTGCAACCTCCGCCTCCCAGGTTCAAGCAATTCTCCTGCCTCAGCCTCTTGAGTAGCTGGGGATTACAGGAGTGCACACACCCAGCTAATTTTTTTTTTAGTAGTCTCACCATGTTGGCCAGGCTGGGCCACAAGGCTCCTTTAAAGTGGAAGAGGGAGAGACAGAAGGGCTTGGCCCGATGTTTCTGGCTTTGAAGATGAAGGAAAGCAGCCATGAACCAAGGAAAGGTGGTGACCTCTAGAACCTGGAAAAGGAAAAGAAATGGATTCTCCTGTAGAGCCTCCAGAAGAAATACGGCCCTGCTGACACCTTGATTTTAATTTATTGAGACTTGTCAGACTTCTGACTGATCTGCTGTAAGATAATAAATTTGTATTGCATATGGTACTAGTTTTTGGTAATTTGTTACAGTAGTGATAGGAAACTAATACAGAACATAAACAGAGGAGAGAAAGAGAGAGAGTATGTGTGGTTGGGGCAGAAGGTCACAGTGGGGAGAAAGCAGCAGAAGATACAACTAGAGGCTGAGGTAAAGGGCAGGTTTTGAGGAGTCTTGTATTCCACATATTTAGCTTCAGCCTGTCGGGCCACAGGAAGTCAACAGAGAACCAGGGTCATGACAGAAAGACTTGATCTGAGAGATGTTCTCAGGAAAGACTGAGGCGCTTGAAGACTGATTGAATAGGGGGAATAAAAGACTGAGGGACTCATAAATGACTCCTACATTGGCCTCTGGATGACTGAAGAAATAGTCTGTAGAAAGAAACGGGGAAGGAGAAAGGGGTATTATTTGTAGAACTGTTACTTGAAAAGAATTTAGAGGTTATCACTCCAGTAAAAACCAGAGCCAGAGCTAAAAGCCAGTCTCCCCACCCTGCATGCCTACCCCAGGGCTCATACCCTTCTCACTTCCTGTCAGTGGTATCCAGTTGGAGTTGGTAGGTCCAAGACATGAAAATGTTTCATGAATGGTATATAAAACTGAGTAAAGGGAATGTCTCTTTGGTGTACAGGGAGTGGCTCATATAATGCTGGAAACTATTTCAAATTGTAAATCATCTTAGCAAATGGGTTTGTTTTCCACATTTGAGAAGTTTAAAAATGAATGTTCTCCTGTGTCTTGGGATAATAGAAGGCAGACACAATAACATCCTAGGGTAACATTCTGCCATTTTATTAGCTGAGCATCAACACTTTTCTTGACAATATTGTTGACCTGAAAAGTGACTATCAAGCTGATATTGGATTCCTAAGATTGGGTTGATGATAATAGCTACTTATTTATTTATTTATTTAAGACAGGGTGTCACTCTGTCACCCAGGCTGGAGTGCAGTGGTGCAATCACAGCTTACTGCAGCCTCGACTTCCTGGGTTCAAGTGATCCTTCCATCTCAGTCTCCCAAGTAGCTGGGACTACAGGTACGAGCCTCCATGCCTGGCTAATTTAAAAATATATATATTTTTGTAGAGACAGGGTCTCCCTATGTTGCCCAGGCTGGTCTCAAACTGCCGGCTTCAAGGGATCCTCCCACCTCAGTCTCTCAAAGTGGTAGGATTACAGGTGTAAGCCACCATGCCCAGTGCACAATAGTATTTTTTAGTTTGTATAGCATTTGTGATTGGCCAAGAATTTTTCTCGTACATTGAATCCATGGGAAGGAGGTTCAGAGCTACAGAGTTAAATTTCACATTGGCAGAGAATCCCTTTGGGAGAATGTGCCAGCCTTGTACAAGATTAACAAATTAGTTTCAACATAGATGATTACACACTGCTTTCTTAAACATATATGTGTATATATACCTATACATATATAATTAAGGCAAAATTCCAACTGATTAAAAATAAGTGAAAAAAAAGTTATATATGACTGAGCGAATTCAGCCATGACTGCATCTGGGTATTGTATTTGATTCCCAGGATTTTCTTTATACAGTAGTTTCCTACTCTGTCCCTAAGGATGTCTGTTGATGGATTGGTTTCCTCATATGCATGGACTGCAAGGCATTAATATAGGGCATATTATACATTGCAAGTTGTTTGCCTTTGGGGCCAGTAGGCAATAACATTTTGAAAGCTGGAAGACTGGGGAGATGAAGGAATGATGCCAAGGTTAACAGGCTGTGTATGAATACATTTGACCCCTATATGAGGGGGCTCACAAAGCATCCTTTTGACTGTCTTTGTTTTCTACAGCCTGGATACTGGGAAAAACCACAAGGGTAAGCTATTAGACTGTTTTCTTCATAATTTTATTCCAAACTTCAGTTTCTTTGCAGGAAAAGAAAAACTTGAAAAACATTTTGTTTTTCTCCTACACTCTAGCACTCTAACCCATGACCATCTCATGTATCCCATTTTTATAGATGATTTCTCTCCTCAGCCCATAACAATATTTTTCTACCACTAAGGGAATAGATTTTAAAGCAGCATTTAATAAATAACATTCACTTGAGTACTCCACCCAGAGGATTTTTTAACGTTCAGATTCAGAGTCCTCAAAGAAACCAGAAGAACAAAATTCCCTTTAGTCCAACAAAAAAGTTATAGTATGTAATACTTCCCTAAAACTAAAACTGTTTTCTTGCCATGGGGCTGTAAGAATGACCTTTTCCTGAGAAGAATAACAAATTATAGTGCCAAAACATTTTACTGTTCTTAATTCATCTCATCTTTGAATAATATATCTTCATCCTCACTGCTGACATACAGTAGAAAAAAAAATTTCCACATATGTCAAAATTTCATCCAAGCAGCAGTTCTGATGTTTTTCATTTGTTAATTTACAAAAAAAAATTTAAACAGTTCATCATGTAAGCTCTGGTGTTTGAAGACTCAAAAGAGAAATGTCCCCAGAGAATATGGTATATTTCTGAAGACAGCTGACAGAAGAGGGAACCCTTAGCTAGAAACTATACAGCGCAGAAGTTAAGGTTGGGATTTGGAATCAGAATGATCTAGACGTGAGCCACCATGCTAGGCTGATTTTTTTTTAATAGGATTTTTTGAACTGAGATATGCTTCACATAAAATTCACCATTTAAAAGTGTACACTGGGCAGGCATGGTGGCTCACACCTGTAATCCCAGAACTTTGGGAGGCTGAAGCAGGAGGATTACTTGAAGCCAGGAGTTCAAAACCAGCCTGGGCAACATAGGGAGACCCTGTCTCTACAAAACAATTTAAAAATTAGCAGGGCATGATGGTGTATGCATATGATCCCAGCTACTTGGGAGGTTGAGGTGGGAGAATCACCAGAGCCTGGGGCTGGCGGGGTTGGGGGTGGGAGTGGGTCAAAACTGCAGTGAGCTGTGATTGTATCGCTACACACCAGCCTGGGTGACAGAGTGAGACCCTGTCTCAAAACATAAAACATAAAAAAGTATACACTTTCGTGTTTTTTAGTACATTCACAATGCTGTGCAATCATTACCACTGTCTAATTCCAGAATATTTCCATCATCCCTACCTCTTAGCAATTAGTCCTATTTTCCCCTCCTTCCTCTCAAAACCACTTACCTATTTTCTGTCTTTAATAGATGTGCCTATTCTGGATGTTTCACATAAATAGAATTATATATTATGTAGTCTTTTGTGTCTGACTTCTTCCACTTAGTATAATGTTTTCAAGGTTCATCTTTGTCATAGCATATAACAGTATATATATATATTCCATTTTATGACTGATAATATTCCATTGTGTAGATAAATATGGTATATCTATTTATCCATAGAGGGAGTTTGGGTTGTTTCTACTATTTGGCTATTATGAATAATCTTGCTATGAACATTAATGTATAAGAATTTGTGTGAAAAATGTGTTTTTAGTTATTTAGAATATATAGGAGTAGAACTGCTGGATCACATAGTAATTTTATGTTTAACTTTTTGAGGAACACAATGATCATTTAAAAGTATAAATCTGTCCATGTCACTCTCCGGTGGCTTCCCAATGCATTGAGAAATAAATCTAGAATCTTAGCATACCCTTTCATGATCCAACTTTATCTTCTATCATTCTCCTTGTTTACCAAGCTCCAGACATACTAACCTGCCCCTTCCTTCTCAAAAATGCCAATTCCCTTGGTGTTGGGAAAACTGGATATCTGTATGCAAAAGATACTGTATCCAGTATCTCCACGATGTGGAGAAACTGGAACCCTGTGAACTATTGGTAGGAATATAAAATAATGCAGTCGCTGTGGAAAACAGTATGGAAGTTCCTCAAAATTTAAAAAGAGAATTACCACATGATCTGGCAAACCCACCACTGGGTATATATTCAAAATAATTTAAAGCAGACTCTTGAAAAGATATTCACATACCCATGTTCATTGCAGCATTATTCACAATAGCCAAGAGCTAGAAGCAACCCAAATGTCCATTGATGGATGAACAGATAAACAATGTGGTATATACATGCAGTGGAATATTATTCTGCTTAAAAAAGAGAGAAATCCAGTCACATGATACAATATGGGTAAACCTTGAGGACATTATGCTAGGTGACATAAGCCAGTCACAGAAAAGATAAATACTGAATGACTCCACTTACTTGAGGTATCTAAAGTAGTCAAATGATAGAAGCAGAAAGTAGAATTGTAGTTGCCAAGGGCTTGGGGGCCAGGAATGAGGAATTGTTTTTCAATAGGTATAGATTTCAGAATTGTAAGACAAGGAAGTTCTAGACATCTATTGCACAACAATGTGAATGTAGTTAACACCACTGAACTGTACACTTAGAAATGGTTAAGATGGTAAATTGGTTTTTTTATTTTGTTTTGTTTGAGCTGGAGTCTCACTCTGTCGCCCAGGCTGGAGTGCAGTGGTGCAATCTTGGCTCACTGAAACCTCCACCTCCTGGGTTCAAGCAATTCTCGTGCTTCAGCCTCCCAAGTAGCTGGGATTACAGGGGTGTGCCACCACGCCCAGCTAATTTTTTGTATTGTTTTGGTAGAGACGGGGTTTCACCATGTTGGCCAGGTTGGTCTTCAACTCCTGGCCTCAAGCTATCATCTCTCCTCAGCCTCCCAAAGTGCTGGGATTACAGGTGTGTACCACTGAGCCCGGCTTAAGATGGTAAATTGTTTGTGATGTTTTTTACCACACTTCTTAAAATAATACATTTTTTTTAAATGCCAAACTCTTTCCTGCCTAACAGCCTTTGCTCTTGCTGTCCTTTCTGCCTGGGACACTTGCGTTTTGCATGATTGGTTTCTTTTCATACTTCTAGTTTCAGCGTAAATGTTACTTCCTCAGAGATATCTCCCTTGACAATCCTATTCTGTTAAATAGGTCCCCAATGAGTCTCAGTCTCAACAGCTTGTTTGTTCTTTTTAAAAGACTTATCACAATTTGTAATTATATAATTTATATATTTTTGTCTGTCCTACTAGAATATAAAGTCTATTAGGACAGCAACTATGTCTGTATTTTATTCTTTATTATTGTTATTATTATTATTATTATTATTGAAATATGCTCTCACTCTATCAGCTAGGCTGGAGTGCAGTGGCGTGGTCTCAGCTTACTTGTAGCCTTGACCTCCCAGGCTCCAGTGATCCTTCTGCCGCAGCCTCCTGAGTAGCCAGGACTACAGACACATGCCACCATGCCTGGCTAATTTTTGTGTTTTTAGGGGTTTTTTTTGGAAAGATGGAGTTTCACCATGTTGTCCACACTGGTGTCGAACTCTTGGGCTCAAGCAATCTGCCCACCTCAGCCTCTCAAAGCACTAAGATTACAGACGTGAGCCATCGTGACTGGCCTATGTCTGAATTTTAAACCACACATCTACCTTAGTAATGGATACACAATAGATGACTAATATATTTTTCTTTCCGAATGAACAAATAAGTTTATGTAAACTGGGAAGAATAACATCTACCTCATGGAGTTGCTGTGACAGTCAGGTGCAGTAACATGTATAGCTCAGGGCCTGCCTCATGGTAAAAACTCAACCATTTTTTTCGGGGAAGGATATGTTGATTGTACCAGCTGATTTTTAAATGTCAATCCAACCCCAACGTTCTCAGGAATGGTGCAAGGGTACTGGGCAAGGCAGGGCTATACGCAGACTAGCAAGCAGAACACCTGCATTCTAGTCAGGAAGTGCAACCCTGCCAACAAGTAAGATCTTTCATGCCTGGGCCCTGCAAGTGCAGAAGTCATTGTTCTTTGCTCAGAACTTCCCAGTATTCTCAAAGTTGTCCACACCTTGTGGAAAAGGATGAAATACTTAAAGTAGGAGTTCCAAACCTAGGGAGCCTTGAGGAATCATGGAGAGAATTCAGAAGGTCTGTGAACTTGGATGGGGAACAAATGACATCTTTATTTCCATTGACCTCTAACAGAAAGTCAGTATTTCTTTTATTATAAATGTTGCCCTCCTCAAAAAATCAAAATCCTCAGTAGTACTAGCTGTACCTGCGATTTTGTTACCAATACAAATCACTAAGATTGTCCTACCTTACAATCGTAACTGTCTTGAAATAGTTTATGCTCATTACTAATTCAAAATTATGACAAACATTAGGCCTGCCGTTAGATTTTGTTATTTAATAAGTTAAAAAGCATAGATATTAATATTTCACAATTTACCTTTAAAATGTGTGATAACATTATTTCAATATCATGGGATTACTCTGTAATTCTGTGTATTTTATTTTGATATATCTGGAAACATTCTAAGTGGTCCATTAATTTCACCAGATTGCCAAAAGGGTTCTTGGTACATTTATATGTTAATTATGCACAGAGCCTGTTATGAGAAAAACTTGGGACTATAAGCCCTGCCACCCCGCTCCCCATTCAAATTAGGAAGGTGCCGAGAGAACAAAGAATGACTCAGACGTCCAGCTCGACAAGTAGATGAGTTTATTAGGACTTACATGCAGGGCACTCCTGGATGGTCACAGAAGAACTCTAGAGATTCACAACTACCACCTGTCTTTAAGCTCCTTCTAAGCTAATTTTCTGGCTCTTTGCCTACTGCATTTGAGCAATGAGACTTTTTCTTGGTAGGTTCTCAGGAATACCTGCTTCTTGGCTGGGCACCATAGCCGTGGCTCACCACCCAGGCTTCAGGGTCCAGACAGTAGACATATACCCTTAAATAACCTGAGGACCTGGCTGGTCATGGTGGCTCACGCCTGTAATCCCAACACTTTGGGAGGCTGAGGCAGGCAGATCACTTGAGATCAGGAGTCTGAAACCAGCCAAGCCAACATAGTGAAACCCCATCTCTACTTAAAATATAAAAATTAGCCAAGTGTGATAGTTCATGCCTGTAGTCCCAGGTACTTGAGAGACTGAGACAATAGAATCGCCTGAACCTGGGAGGCAGAGGTTGCAGTGAGCCAAGGTCACGCCACTGCACTCCAGCCTGGGCGACAGAACAAGACTCCATTTCAAAACAACAACAACAACAAGATATCTGAGGACCCATCACATTACACAATTCTTGTCACACAATAGAAGATCCATGAATGATTCTTCATGATCATAAGAATTTATATTCTCATACTTTGTGTTCTACCTTGACTCTGTAATCATGTAAAGAATAAATTAGAAAGGCCAGTTTGGTTCTTAGGGAAACTATTTTTTTTTTTAAATCTTGTTAGCAAAAGACTTGTTGTTTCTCTTCAATTTTTCATCGTGTGAAGAAAGTCTGAAATGTATCTGTTTAAGGTATTTTGCTGACATCATTCCATTCCTTCTAAATAACTGCTCATATACCACTGGTGACTATAGCACCTAAGGCAAGGAAATATAATGGAGCCTTTGTGATTTGTGATGTCATTTTAACTCAGTGAAGCAAAACTATGACTCTGAGACCAACTTTTCATGGATTTTGTTTTAATGTTTCACATGAATGTCAGCAGAGGATGTAGAATCTCCTCTGCTTATAAAAGAGTAAAAATTGAAAACATAAAAACATTCTCAACTCTAATAAAGGGAAACTGCAATGCTGAATACTCAAACTAATGCTGAATTATTTTATACCCAATATTTTATATTCAGTATTTAATACTGAAGAAATATCCAAACTTATTAGGCTAAAAGACAGAGTCGTATGATCAAAAGCCAAGAAAAAATAGACAATAGAAAGTAACCCACAGGTAATCCGTGTATTAGATTAGCAAACAAGGACTGACTAAAATGTTCAAGAAAATAGACAAAAAGATATAAAAATTCACCAGAGAATTAGAATCTATTTTTAACGTAAATTATGGAACCAAAAAAATTTACAATAACTGAAATTAAGAGGAGCCAGGAAAATCAAGGGCATATGGCAACAGCAACCACAGAGCAGATGGGGAAATATCATTATGCACATGGATGCTGACGCTGACTCAGCACATGCTTCAGCTGCATCTCTGGAGCCCTGTGTCAGGTTGGAACCCTGAAATCTAATGCAGACTCAAAAAACTTGTGCACCCATTTTAAAAAAGAAAACTTTAAAAATGTAAACTCTGACGTTTATATTCAAGAGTATCCTCCTAGTACTGCATTGCAGTTAATAGGTGCCAAAATAAAGTTCTCTGTCAAGAGCAATTCTTCAAGAAGCACATGCCTGTGGTCCCAGCTGCTCAGGAGGCTGAGACGGGAGGATGCCTTGAGCCCAGGGGTCCGAGGCTACAGTGAGCCATGATCACGCCACTGCATCCAACCTGGGTGATGGAGTAAGATCCAGTCTCCCTGCCCCCCCACCCAAAAAATGTCAAAATGATTCTAAACCCAAGTACATTTTAAAATTTTCTATCATGACATTTTAAAAAATACTTGGACAATTAGCTATTGCTCTATTTATAAAGGATTAGGGAAAAAATGATGGCACAGCAATTGCCAAAAAGCTTTCTTTAAAATTATTGCATAAGGGTGGCTGATACGGTTTGGCTCTGTGTCCCTTCCAAATCCCATATTGAATTGTAATTCCCAGTGTTGGGGGAGGGACCTGGTGGGAGGTGACTGGATCTTGAGAGCAGATTTTCCTCTTGCTGTTCTCATGGCAGTGAGTTCTCACAGGATCCGATGGTTTAAAAGTGTGTGGCACTCCCCACTTCACTCTTTTCCTCCTGAAGACATGTTTGCTTTCCCTTTGCCCTTCTGCCATGATTGTAAGTTTCCTGAGGCCTCCAAGCCATGCTTTCTGTACAGCCTGTGGAACCATGAGCCAATTAAACCTCTTTTCTTTATAAATTACCCAGTCTCAGGTAGTTCCTTATAGCAATGTGAGAACAAACTAACATAGTGAGTATCACTGGGGCTGCAGCCAGATTTCCTACAGTTAATTTTATAATCCATATTTCAGACTTGGACCTGCCTAACCTTAAAGCATACATTATAACCAATATTATGAATTCAGAGTCACAGAAAAGATGCTAGGGAGTTTTTTGGTTAAATAATTCCCTTTAAAAGCAGGGAGGGATTGGTCTTACACAAAATAACAACAAACCCAGAGCCAGAAGGAAAACTGCTTTAGTATTATTATTATTATTATTTCTTTTTTCTTTCTTTTCACATGTTTGCGGCAGGAAAACAAGGCAGCTCAGCTCAAGGCAGTCCTGATGATGATCCTTGAAGGCTGATCTTGGCCTCCAGCCTTGGCTGAGGAGAAAAGGGGTGGCTTATCACTAATGATCAAAAACAGATATGTGATCTACCTCAGCATAGGGAAACTGGGATAGGTGATTTGGCAAGCCATGGATGATATTTAGAAAGCTGTAAAGCTGTTGTTTGGTTAACTTTTAAAAAGAATCATTTTTCTTATTTATACTTTATGAGTAAAATACAAAGAGAAACTGTCTCCTGGAAATTGATCATGAAATTAAAATGCAACTTCAAGTGTACTGATGAGGTAGAATACTTGCATGAAATTCCAAGAGATATTTAAAGACAATGATATTGACTGGTAAGGTTGAAAGTAACAAACATCCTCTCCTTTCATTTCATTTCTCCATTTTATTTTTGTCACAAATTTTCATTGCTCATATTCTTATTTCCCCTTCTATTGTCTTGAAATCAATGTCAACAGGCCAAACTATTGCTAACCAATCTATAATAATAAACAGCCCAGAGAAGAGAAGCAAATCTATAAAAGTGAGGAAATTAAATATTTTCTTGTCTATAAGGCAACCAAAAGAGTATGCAAATATTATTTTACTAAGAGCTTATGATACTCTTGGAAGACAATAAGGAGGCAGAGATTATTTCCCCTGTTTTGCTGCCTGGGAAATGAAGCCAATATTGAAAAGGTGACTTGGTAAAGGTCATTAAACAAGCAAAGTGCTTCTGAGATTCCCATCCCCTGGGAAAGCTGAAACACTCTCTTGCTTTCACTTTCCTTGTTTTATTTTTTTCTCTTGTCTTTTCCTCTCATTCAAAAGCAAACTTTAAAAAATTAGAATCAATTCAACAATATTTAGTGTGTGCTTGTTCAATACAAAGTATCATGCAGGACAAAAAACAGTCTAAGACAGTCCTTGATTTAAAGTAGTTAAAAATCACTATTCTAGTCTGGATCCTCACAGCTGCTCAGCTGCTCATTTGTTTACCATTTACCACACATATTTATCTGCTAAGATAACTGTTCCAAAACTCCTTTTTCTTAGAGCTCCCAACTTCAACACTGCTCCTTTGTCTCTTGATCTTGCTTGCCTTTTTTTTCTTTTAGATGGAGTCTTGCTCTGTCTCCCAGGCTGGAGTGCAATGGTGCAATCTTGGCTCACTGCAACCTCCGCCTCTGGGGTTCAAGCAATTCTCCTGCCTCAGCCTCCCGAGTAGCTGGGATTACAGGTGCCTGCCACCACGCCCAGCTAATTTTATATTCTTAGTAGAGATGGGGTTTTGTCATGTTGGCCAGGCTGGCCTGGAACTCTTGACCTCAGGTAATGCACCCTCCTTGGCCTCCCAAAGTGCTGGGATTACAGGCGTGAGCCACCACACCCGGCCTTGCTTGCCTTTTTTACTGAATATTTTGAAGCTACCTTAGGAGTTTTCTTAACTTCTCTATTTTCAAAATCTCTTTTACTTCCTTCCCTCTTTCCCCCAAGAAAGGATCCTCTAATCATCTTGCTAGAACTCATCTCCTATAGTCTCAAATACTGATTGTCCCACATTTGCAGGGGTATCACCCCACCATTATTTCTTCCTCAATTTGCAAGTTTTCAATCCTACTCTCCCAGTGGCCTCTTCTTCTCCATTAGTAAATATAAGTTGGTTATTTCTGATATATTTCTGATGGTACCTGCCCCCAGTACCACTTCAAGCTGCAATGTACTGTGTCTTTTCCCTTACAATTAAATTTCTTGAAAAAGGAATCTGTAATCTGTAATTTCACTAACAAATAAACTTTTATAATATGGCTTTTGCTTCCATAATGTTACCGAAATACTTCGTGAAGAAAAATAAAAGCATGTGAGTCAATAAATCTAATGGCTTTTTCTAGTCTTTGTTCTCACCCTTCCCAGTTTCTCTGAAGTTTTTGATGCAATGACTACTCTTTCTTCATCTTCTTTTATACTGCCTTATCTTCATTGTTTTTCTCTCTACCACTCTGACCATTTCCCATTGACTTCTCTTCATCTTCCCACTGCTAAATACAGACATTCCTCTAGTTTTTGCCTTTTTCCTTACATATACTCTTTCTTAGATTCCTCTTCATAGAGATGATAACTGAAGCTGAGGATTCTCTTGCTCTGAGAATTCCAACAATCTCTCCAAAGAAAGTACATGTAAAGAAAAGGGCAGTATATTCTCACTTATAAGTGGAAACTAAGCTATGGGTACACAAAGGCATACAGAGTGGTATAATGGACATTGGAGACTCAGAAGCAGGGAGGGTGGAAGGGGAGTGAGGAATAAAAAAATCTACATATTGAGTACAATGTATACTACTCTGGTGACAGGTGCACTAAAATCTCAGATTTCACCACTATATAATTCATCCATATAACAAAAAACCACTTGTATCCCAAAAGCTATTGAAATATATATATGTTATAGTTTTATATATATGAATTACATATACATACATGTATGTATTATATAGAATTTAAAAAATAAACAGCAGACATTTAGAAATGTTTTTAATTGCCACATAATAATTTTACATATTTATGGGGCACAGTGTGATGTTTCTATAAATGTATACATTGTGTAAAAATCAACAAATCAAATCAGGATATTAGCATACCCTTCACCTCATTTGTCATTTCTTTCTTTCTTTTCTCTCTTTTTTTTTTTTTTTTTTTTGAGATGGAGTCTCATTTGTTGCCCAGGCTGGAGTGCAGTGGCGCGATCTCAGCTCACTGCAACCGCTGCCTCCAGGTTCAAGTGATTATCATGCCTCAGCCTCCCAAGTAGCTGGGATTACAGGCACCCACCACCACGACTAATTTTTGTAGTTTTAGTAGAGACGGGGTTTCACCATGTTGACCAGGCTGGTCTTGAACTCCTGACCTCAAGTGATCTGCCCGCTTTAGCCTCCCAAAGTGCTGGGATTATAGGCGTGAGCCACCGCGCCCCGCCACATTTATCATTTCTTTGTGGTGAGAACATTCAAAATCCTCTCTTCTAGCTTTTTTGAAATATACAATATTGTTAACCATTGTCACCCTACTGTGACTAGAACACCAGAACTTACTCCTTCTAACTGTCGCTTTGTACTTTTTGACCAATTGCTTCCTATGCCCCCATTCCCTTTCCCCTCCCCAGCCTCTGGTAACCACTATTCTATTCTCTACTTCTGTGAGATAAACTTTTTTAGATTCCATACATGATTGAAATCATGTTTGTCTTTCTGTATCTGGCTTATTCCACTTAGCATAGTGTCCCCCAGGTTCATCCATGTTGCCACAAATCCACTACTGGGTATATATCCAAATGAAATGAAATCCAAATGAAATGAAATGTAGTACTTATACACAAAGAAATCCTATTCAGCCTGTGAGGAGGAGAAGAGCTCCAGTTCCTTCAGGACCCTCCTGAGGGGGCACCATGGCAGCTTCAGGAGGACCTGGGGCACCATCCTGGGGAAGAAAAAGCTCCTGTCTGTGGGCACAGCTGCTGAGGAGGAAACTTTGGTGTGGATTCTCTGGGGCATTTTTCCTACCTCTTCCATACATGTTGCTGTAATGACATGATTTCATGAATTTTTAAGGCTGAAGAGCATTCCATTGTGTATATATACTGCATTTTCTTTATCCCTTCTTCTCTTTGTGGACAGAATCTTGCCTCAAGAATATGAGAATGTTTGGAGTCCTGTTAAGTAAGCGACAATGAGGAAGGGGCCTCAGGTGGGGAAGGGCCCCAGGTGGGGAAGAACAATGAATAACTGTTCTGAGAGATGACCTCTATGTGCAGCCTCCTCTAGCACAACCCTATAAAACTTTCCTCCAGCCCCTCCTTTTTTGCAGACAGCCCCTTCTCTGCTGTGCTGCCCACTGCAATCTTGTGATGTATTTTCATATTTTCTCTAATAAATCTGCTCTTCTTTACCTACAACTATCTTGGTAAATTCCTTTACTACCTGCGACACCAGCCCAGCCCCAGATAGTCACACCTGTGATGTTTTGGTGGCCCGTACAGGGACTGTTTGAGGACCTCTCCCCCTACTCACCCCCTTTCCTGTCCTCCAACTCCGACCTCTTGGTGACAGCATCCAAGCACAGAGACAGCTGAAGGTCCCCAGCCACTCCTCAGCAGACCAGAAGGTCCCTGTTAAAAGATGTCTGACCACCACTGCCTGATCAGGTGAGAGTCCAGAGTTTGCTTTCCTTTCCTGCCTTCTAGCAGACAAACTCTAGCATCCCTCTGGTAATTGATCGCAACTGGCCAGGCCCACACCTTGGTGTAGCCTGAAGGCCAGAGGGTGAACAACTTTGGCTGCCTTGCCCAGAAGGGAGGAAGACCCTCTCCTATCCTTTCTGGTTAAAAGTCCCCAATCCCTTTGTGTGACACAGTTGGCACACATGTTTTGGGGAACTCAGACTCCCTCTTTCTCACTCTAAATTCTAAATTCTCCCATGAAGACAGCCAGACATCCTGCTCTGGATATTCCCAAATCAGGTGATCTCAAGTGGCCTCACAGCAGTGAGTGTCCCCATTCCTGTCCCTTCTCCAGGGCTGGCAGCAGGCTGTCTTTCTCTCTTTACCCTTTTTCCTCATGCCTGGGCTGATCACCCAGCATAAGGTGCCAGCGCTGAAAGGTCCTTTCTAATGGGGGTGGGACGCCCCTTTAGAAAGTGTGCTTGTATCCCTCTGCAATGTAAGTGGAACCCTTTTCCTCAGCAGGATGCCCCTAAAGAAAGTGTGGTTCATGTCCCCAGCAGACATTACCCCCCAGTGGCTCATTGTTTTCCAGTTCCAACATGGGACAAACCCCATCTATTTCTTCAGACTCACCTCTGGGCTACATTCTGAAACATTAAGACAAATTTAACTCTCAGACTCTCAAAAAGAAACATCTAATTTTTTTTTCAGGTTTCAACTTTCTAATAAGCTCTGTGAAGGACATCCTAAGTACTATATGAGACAAAACAATATTTTTTCTTGCAGTGTTATAAAAAGACATTTGCAAACATTTTGAAGCGGCTCTTCTATATAATCAGTTTGGTTATCTGAATTAGAGAAAACCCCTAGATCAGCATGCTCTTGATGCAGATTTCTTATAGGTACATTTGGAAATTGCTTCCTAACCACAATAAACACTGCGTACACGTTTTTAAAATGTCCCTGGATACACATTAATTTTCAAAAACCAGTCTGGTCAAATGCGAGAACCAATTATTGCTAGATCCAATAATCCTGAGAGCTCAAACTAAAAAACTGGTAAAAAGAAAAATACTCAGACCCTATAAATGTTCCATAATTTGTCTTTAAATACGAGGAAAAAATTTAAACAAAGATGGAGCTGTCTAAAAGATCTTTAACTAGCTACCTTGGGAGCTCAATTTAGAAACAAGAGGTTGATATACTATAAAATAAGATGTTTCAGTACAGCTCCAAAAACCTTTATAAATACAGCCATTTGGAAGGACGATCCTGGATCAGAAGAGCTATTCCTTGTGTATATTATGTGCACATGTCTCATTTCAGTTGTCATAATTGCCTCTGTAATTTCCTTCTGAGTAGCAGTCATAACCACTCTGGCTTCTGACATTATAGTCTCTGGACTATCCATATCCATATCTATACCCTCCAGGTCAACTGTCATACCTGCCACTCCCTTAGTCCTGGTTCCCACCACCTCTGGAGTAGCTGCGACCACGCCCATGGGCCCCAAAGGCACCTCCTCTGGTTCCCCAGCAGACTTGCCTGCATGATCCGCGCGGATCTGGTGACCATCCAGGGACTCTCTGTTCATGGCTCTTGTGGCATCTGAGGCATGCTCTGGGTTGGTGATGGTGATGAAACCAAAACCCCTGGACCGCTGTGTCTCCTTGACAGTGACCACATCAGAGGCAGGCCCGAAGCTGCTGAAGTGGTCTTCCAGCACCTGCTCATCGGTGTTAAAGTTGAGCCCTCCCACGAAGAGCTTTCCTTCTTTAGTGCACATGGCAGCAAGTTCAAGTCCTGGAAATTAAAAATTAAAAAAGCCAGACAGACAGTGAGCTCAGAGGTGCCGAGAAAATAGGGCACATCTAATTTTCTTGTGTAATATATTAATAGCATGGCCCCTGTGCAGGAAGTTCTCAAATTAGCCTCCTCAGTCTTTTATAACTGAGAGCAGAATAAAAAGGACAGGGCTAACAGGAAAGAAAAACACAGAAAACACAAGGAGAAAAGGCAGGCTCAACTCACGGCTGCTTTATGAGCCCCCAGCCCTGTCTGGGTTGCCCTCAGAGTATCCTCCAGGTAACTGCCATCAGTGCAGAAGGCCAGGCCACTGAAAGGCAAACTGTCCCAATGGGACAAATGGGGAAAAGCCTTACACAGTTTGTCCCCTCGGCCACAAGCTTGGCCACTGGAAATGGGACTGCTCTAAGGGCTGAAGGTCCCCCAGGACAGAATCCCATCAGACACCCCTGATGGCCTTCTGCTGGGGTAGGGGGGTCTCTGCTCCAGCTGGCTTCCAAATCAAACATCATTATCAATAAAACAAAGCCAAGGGCAACTCTGGAGGTGGCAAGTAAAATTATAAATTTCCCTTTGAGTTCAAAAGCTGTCTGTCATGGAGACACCTCCTCTACCCCTTTCTGGAAATAACCTTTTTGCTTATATGGTAAAAACCTGGAAAATTACTATCTGGATGTTAACAGCCTTTTAGATTGGGTCACTATTGGAACTGGGTAGACCAATAAAAGAAAAAGGTTAAATTAAAAGAAGGATGCATAATAACAACATGGCTAGTCTTAGAAAGTTATCTTGAGCAGTTAAAATCCTTTGCAAGCTTGAAAATGCTTTAAACTCCTTCTGGAAAAAACAGCAGTCACCTTGTGCTGTAGATAAGTGGCTAAGGCTTTGCCCTCTCACAATGCGTTCAATTCTTGTCTTTCAAAGTGAGTCCTTTGTGGTTTAATACTTGTGGTATTTTTGCCCTTTATTGATTCTTTTCCCCTCCATGAACAGCTTCTGATTTCCTGTCTTGAAATTTTCTTTTCTCTGAATTACCTTTGGGGCAATTCTAGATCTTGTAAATCACTGACCATCTCTTTGGAGACAGCTCATGTGTCTGTGTTTAAGTCTTCTTCTTAGTTAAGGCTTACTAAATTACCTTTATCAAAAGATTCAAAAGCCAGAAATACTAGCCGTTTGTCCTGACTGAAATCTGGTAATAGAAGATTTTTAAAAGATTGTTCTTTTAAAAGCTCTGTAGTTAGAAATCAACTTAAAGCTTATATTTGGTCTGCATGTGTACAGATATTTGTTTTTAAAGCCCCTGCTTTCTCTCTAAAAACTTCTCAGTTGATGGAATTTTGTCTTAATTCTCCATTTCTATCTGTATATTTATATGTGTTTATATAAAAGAATTCTAATTGGCTTTAAGAAAAATAAGTACTTAAACATATTGTCAGAAAAATAAAAACTAATGCCTTTTAGGTCACATGACTCTAATACGAATCTCTTAAAAAGACAGTTTAAAGATTATTGGTAAAGTAAAATAAAAGATGTCTTCAAAGTTCACACATTTAAACTAAATTAGGCAGTCAGATACTGTTTTTCAGATGCTTTAAGGCCATAAACTGTTTCTATGACTTTTAATAATTGACTTGTTTGTTTTATAGCCATTAGATTCTAGGTAAGGCCTGGGGACATATGGAGTTAGCCTGGTCCCCTGGCTAATCTGGAAAGAGTCAGACATTACCTGCAGCTTGTCTTGAGCTCTGCAATCTTATATATTGTTAAAATTACTCATCAGGGCCAGGCACGGTGGCTCATGCTTGTAATCCCAGCACTTTGGGAGGCCAAGGCGGGCAGATCACGAGGGTAGGAGTTCGAGACCAGCCTGGTCAACACGGTGAAACCCTGTCTCTACTAAAAATACAAAAATTAACTGGGCATGGTGGCGGGCACCTGTAATCCCAGCTACTTGGGGGGCCAAGGCAGGAGAATTGCTTGAACCTGGGAGGTGGAGGTTGCAGTAAGCCAATATTGTGCCATTGCACTCCAGCCTGGATGACAGAGCTAGACTCTGTCTCAAAAAAAAAAAAAAATTACTCATCATATTTTTCACCAAAAATAAAAGTTGCTGAGAGTCAACATTGTAACATGTACTTGAGACTGCCGGAGAAACAGTTTACATGCAAAGTATAAAAGGAAAGCAGAATATGTTTTTGGTGGGAGGTTATAAGAAGGCATGGAAATAGGCTGGGCACGGTGGCTCACGCCTATAATCCCAGCACTTTGGGAGGCCAAGGCGGGTGGATCACATGGTCAGGAGATCGAGACCATCCTGGCTAACATGGCAAAACCCCATCTCTATTAAAGATACAAAAAATTAGCCAGGCGTGGTGGCAGGCGCCTGTAGTCCCAGCTACTTGGGAGGCTGAGGCAGGAGAATGGCGTGAACCTGCGAGGCGGAGCTTGCAGTGAGCCGAGATCACGCCACTGCACTCCAGCCTGGGTGACAGAGCAAGACTCCATCAAAAAAAAAAAAAAGGCATGGAAATATGGCTTTTGTTGAAGGGAATGTAATTTTGTCTTGCTCAGAGGTTTTAAGGATTAGCCTAACCTACAGAAGTAATGGAATAAAACTGAAGGTTTAAGCAAGTTAAAAAGTAAGTTGTGGAGGGCTGATCTTGTAAAAAGTTCTGTGGGTATAAAAAAGCTGGCTAAGATTTGAAGGGAATTATTTAGTTTTCCCATAGGTTGAAAATTGAAATAAAAGCACACTAATGCAGATCCAGAATCTGGGCCCATGTGTCTGAATAATAGTTTTCTTAGATAATTAATCTGCTGTTTAACAGAAAACGATAAAGGGTTATAAGAGGTTTATGGAAATCTTACCCTACGGTCAAGCTAATAAAGATTGGACAGATTTGTTTATAAGGTTTTTTTAAGAATTGGATTTAACATTAATAGAACACTAGTACAAAGATGCAATTTGGCTTTCTCTTTTAAACAAGATTTTCATGTAACATAAACAAAAATGAAAGAATTTTGTTTTCCTTTTAAATTAATGACAGAAAAAGGAGATAGATTCAGTTGTCCTCATGCTGTCTTTATTGCAGCCTGTTTTGAAAGTTGAGTCTCCCCTCTATCAGCGAGTAAAGATTTTTGCCTTTTAAAAATTTTGGACTTATCATTTTGGCTAAATGACTTATAGTGACTCTGTACTAATCTCCTTCTTTAAACAACTCTCCTCCAAATCCTGTTGGGTAACGGGAACAAGTGGCACCCTCTCCCTCCAAAAGAAAAATTCACACCCCTTTATACTATGTAAGGGATCATTTTCCCTCCATGCCCTGGTAATATCTAAACACCCCACACTCCTTTGGGGCAAAAACATACTTTCCAAGATGCGTGCCTGCTTAATATTTGCCCAACGCCTGAATTCATCTTTCCTCTAGTAGCCCCATTTCTCCTGGAAAAGCTACCTAAATCTTTAACAAATAACTTCAACCTAGATAGTCTTATCTCAGGGGTTTAAAATAGCCCATACGTATTCAGACAAGCCCTAGAAAGAAAGCTAACTGAGTAATCTCTTGATGGAACAACTTCAACAATATGTAAATAACCTCCTCATTTGCTTCCCTTCCACAGAACTCACACAGCAACACATAGTATAAACCATAAACTCCTAAAAAAAGGAAAACAACTTTTATCTAATTCAAAGGACAATGGTTATACATAAAACAAGATAAAAGGAACCAGGAAATAAGAGAAACATAAAGAAAGTTATAAAGGTAAAGAGGTATTTTTGGTAATGAAGGTTATGAAGATTTTACATGAGAAAGGATTTTGTACAGTAAATTCTTGTCCTAAAGTAAAATGACTGCTTGTTTAAGAAAGAGGGATGCTTAGGACAGGTCAGAAAGTCTGGGCACATCATAGATGGTCTGTGTAAATCATGAGAAAATTTGTGAAATTCATAAAAGGAATACTATATGTAATTAAGATATAATAGTCTCTCTAAAATTGGCTCCCTATTCTGTGTTGAATTAAATTCAAACACTTTTTCATCAAGTGCAACTTCTAGGTTATCTAAATGGGCTTCCAATAAGGAAAAATAGTCACACTACAAAAGGGTTTTCTTTGCCTTTTTGGTAACTGGCTCAAGAAACAAAATTTTATCTTCTAGAATTCAGTAGTTTCACCTTCAAATGGTGCGATGAACAGGATATTGGTATCTCCTCAGTGATGCCTGCTACCTTTAGGAGTCTCCCATTCAGCTGGAGGCCAGTTTTGCCTAGACATGCTCCCCTTCTCTGATGAATGCTTTCCTTCAGCATGATCCAATATCCTAGGTCCTACAACCCAGGACAATGGCTCACAGGGTCTCCTGACAGACCAACAACCATAGGTTGGGTCAACTCTACGCCCCTAGTCAGCAGGAAGCAGTTGGAAGATGAGACCTCTACCCCAATGCCAAAGATTTGTCATTGCTATTCTGTCATGGGGGGAATGTGGATTCCTGATAAGTAAGCAAAAATGAGGAAGGGGCCTCAGGTGGGGAAGGGCTCCAGGTGGGGAAGAATAATAAATAATTGTTCTGAGAGAGGACCTCATTCCACACAAGGACCTTGTTCTGCACATAACCCCGTCCAGTATGACCCTATAAAACTTCCCTTCTGCCTCTGCCTCTTTGCAGACAGCCCCTTCTCTGCTATGCTGCCCATTGCAATCTTGCAACATATTTTCATACTTTATTTAACAAACCTGCCTTTCTTTACCTACAACTGTCTTGGTAAATTCCTCTACTTCCTGTGACACCAGCGGCAGATAGTCGCAACTGTGAGAAACATATCTTCAGTGGTCCAGAAGATACGCTGCCTGCCCCAAGCAGTGGGTCAAAACCATCTGGCCACATAACAGAGTACACACTGGGGAGCAATTCATTGAAGCTTCTGCTGAAGACCTGTTGGGGATTTTCCAAGTGACAGGTCAGAGAAGGAGGCCTCATCTGTGGTCAACGTGGACTCAAAAGCAAATGAAAATCTTTCTGTCAAGGACATTCTGAAGCAGCTCCCTTGTTACAGGGCATGGGAGAAGGTTCCATGGAAGACCAAGGCAGCCTCAAGAACATGGAATACAATTTTCCTCTGGACATCATTTATGAAGGTAGCTATAAGGATGAAGACTCTTCAGCTGCTCCTGAAAGATCTCAGCATAACATCTGGCAAATCAATGGTTAAGGAAGAAGATGGTTCCCATACGTCAACTTCACGTAACCTTTGGTTCCCATGTGTCAACTTCATGTAATCTTGAGTGGATTCTGGAGAATCTCAGCAGTGATGAGGATGATGCTTCAGCTTCCCGTAAGGACCATGTGCACAATGACCTCATTCTGCACATTCTACAGATCTGAAAAGAAGATGCTGGCAATATATCATCAACTTCAGGGGAAAGTAAGTGGATTCTGAAGAGGATAAGTGATGAGGAGGACTCTCCTGCTCCCTGACCACCTTCACATCACCAGCATCCTCTTCAGTGGGGACCTTGGTGTAGAGGTGTAGAGCAGACATCAGAATGAGAGAGAGAGATGGAGCTCCTTATAGCTAAAAAGTTATTTCTCATCCTGATAACTCTCATTGCATCATATGGGTCCCATTAGTACAGATAACTCCAAATGGGCCACTCTTCTGTTACATAGAATAAATTGCTCATTACCTTGAGACTCTAATTATAGATTAGAGTCCTCCTTGCCATCTACTGTAAAAAAGTCAATCAACAGCAGGCTCCAGGGTCTCACTGAACTTGTGGTCAGCCTTATTCATAGGATCACAGAGTTTACCTATAGAACAGAAAACTGCTTGATGTTTGGTGACTGTCCTAAATAAATAAGTGGAGTGCACTATCTGAGCTTTGCCATTTTTGTTTTTTTCATTCTTTTATCCATCCTAGCTATCCTGGGAATCTCTCTGCTCACTAAACCCACTCCTGTTGTACCTACTGTCAAAACTGTTCAACATGAATGACATCTTGTGCTGATGAGGATGAGGAGACACCCTCACTCTCCAAAGCTGTTGGAAAGAACCTATGTAAAGGACCAGTGGGACAATTTATCTGCTTTGTCGCTGTTTCATTAATTCACTATGAGACTACGTGCTTGGGCACCATGCTCTTTGCCTGAGCCCAGGGCACCAGGAGAGGAGCTAAGAGGCCATCTGTGGGGCCGGCCCAGGCCACTCAGAACGATGGTGATGGTAACACTTGGCTGGAACGCTCCTTGCCCCAGGCTGGCCGCCAGGCCAGTAGCCGGGATCATTGATACCTCTGCCTCCCAGCACAAGCCCCAGGCAAGGACCAGTGGACTCCAGAGCACTCACTGCCCAGGGGCCACAGACGTTTGATCTAGCAGGGGCACCTCTTGGCTGGGTCCCTGGTGCCCCCTTGTATGAACCAGCCTGGGGAACTAAGAGCTCCACAGCTGTGGGTATAATATAGTGCCCAGGTCCAGGATTTGAGGTGGGGTAGTGGTGTTGGGGACAGGAGACTGGGCAAGTTGCCTGTGGACTTCTGAAAGTGAAAAGAAGTCAGGGGAAATGTTTATCTCTGTCCTTGTCCTAATGCCAGCAGTATAAGCCACAGGCTAGGGATTCCTTTTAAAGCCCACAGTATTCCCCCACCGAAGTCCTAGTATAACCATCATTTCCTTGAGTTTACGTGCAACAGCTGCTGTGCCAAGATCCATGTTTGTATTTGATCTTCACGAACTACTAGTTAGTAGCATTATCCCATTTCACCTCCAAAGAATCTGAGGCTGGGGGATAAATAACTTGCCCATGGTGAGTGGAGAAGCTAGGATTGAAATCAGCATCTGCTTTTCTCTAGAGCCTGGGATGTTCACCCTGAAGTTGTTCTCCTGCCTTCTCTGTGGTTGGTACTTTCCAGATACTGTTTGTGCTTTACCAAGAGGAGTTGGCCCTGTTGTCTTCCTCGCCTCTTCCCTTCCTTACTCTGGTGACTTCCTATGGCCAAGAAGAAGCTCTGCAAGACTGTCTCTCTACTTCATGTAAAATGACTAGAATCTTGTGGAGAAATTGTGAAGTTGACTTGGGAACACACTAAAGAAGCCTATGTTGGGAGCTTGGGGGAAAAGAGTACCCAGAGACAAGTACTCCAATGGAAGCTCTGCCTTCACTGTGAGAACATGCCAGGGCTAGCCTGCTGGAGGGAGACATGTGGAGTAGAACTAAGTCACCCCAGCCAACCTCCAGACCTGGGAGGTACCAGCTGATAGACAGCTGTTCCCCAGTCCGGTGAGTGAGCCTAGCTGAGACCTGAAGAGCTGCCCAGGCTGAATCACCAACCTACAGATTTGTGAGCTGAAAGGAGAAATGATGAAGAAAGTGTTCTTGGAATTCACTTCTGGCGGAGTCTTGTGAGCTTTGCTTTCATTTGTTAGTGAAATGCTTGACATCTTTCCTTCACTTTATAAACATTATGTGCACATTATTCAGAATTCTAATAGAAAGTAATTTCCCATTAATGCAGGCTGTAAATTGCCATTTTACTTGAAACCATGCCTCAGGAGCAAACAGTACAGGACACCTTTACACTTGCAAATTCCACTCACAAATCAAGGAAGCCCCGTGTTGAGTGGGACAGGGACCTAGAGCTATTGCCAAGGGAAATTTAGAAGAGCAGCCTAGGACAGGCATAGGCAAATAGCAGACAGTGGCACACAGAGTTTGCAGCAGTGGAGAATCCAATTATGGGACGCTGAATTTTTTTTAAAGCCAACTTTTGCACATCTGTGATCTCTGGCTGACCAGCACCCTTCTTAAGAACTTCATCTGCCTAGACACTGAGCTACTGGCCAACAAAGGGATAGAAGCACTGACATGCATGGCCTGGATGAGAAAGCCAAAGAATTCACTGTCCTATCAGTGTTTTTCCTTCCAGGTAGAATTTATACAGTGTACTTCCTTTGCGACCATTTGCTGACCACACAGTGTCTGCAATCATGAATTTTGGAAATAAATAATTCCCAATGCTCTTAAAAAATACACTATGATCTGTGAACTTTAAAAACTGACTTAAAGTAGCAGTAGTTAATTTAGAGAAGGTCATGAATACCATTATGGACCTAGTCCAGCAGTCCAGTAAAGAGAAGTATCATGACAGATTTTTAGCAGAAATAAATAGTACCCGATTCAAGTTACAAAAGAATTTCAAGAAGCCCTGAAAGAGTGCTTTCCCTTTTTAAAAAATAAAAGTGGATTTAGTAGAAGAAATGTGATGATTAAGAAACTTTAGAACCTATTATTAGCAATGTTAGTGAGAAGGTGAAATTGTATGTTATTAATAACTGTTACCCTGAAGAAAAAGAAAAAAAGAAAATAAAATACAAAAAAAAATTTTTAAGAGAAAAAATTTTAAAAATTTCAAAAAAAATTGTATGTTATATCAACAACAAATTTTAAAAGGCAATTACAAATTCTAAAAAAACCAATAAATTGTGCAATAAAACAGGGGCTAAGTATAAAGTTAATTATGATGAACATTACTTTGAGAATATAAGAGATTATAAACATTAAAAAATGATACTTGGCCAGGCATGGTGGCTCACACTGTAATCCCAGCACGTCGGGAGGCCAAGGTGGCAGGATCACTTACTTGAGTGCAGGAGGTCGAGGATGCAGTGAGTCAGGATCGCACCACTGCACTTAACCTGGGCAACAGAGAGAAACCCTGTCTCAAAAAAAAAAATAGTATTTATTTAAAAAAATGATACCCAAAATATTACCCTGGAACTTCCCAGGTGTGATTTTTATTCATTGTGGTCATTCACATCTATGTCTTGGATCTATGGAGAAAGAAATTTACACAATCTTAATTGCAAAAATTCTGTTAAATCAACATAGAAACTAAGTATGGACAACTTAATTACAATTACAGAGAACCATTTAAACTCTATGAAAAATAGCCGCTTAAAAACAATGTTAGAGTTGGCTAGGTGTGATGGCTCATGCCTGTAATCCCAGCACTTTGGGAGACCAAGGCAGGTGGATCACCTGAGGTGAAGAGTTTGAGACCAGCCTGGCCAACGTGGCAAAATCTCATCTCTATTAAAAAGTACCAAAATTAGCCGGGAGTGGTGGCATGCACCTGTAGTCCCAGCTACTTGGGAGGCTGAGGCAGGAGAATCACTTGAACCCAGGAGGCGAAGGTTGCAGTGAGCCGAGATCATACCACTGCACTCCAGCCTGGATGAGAGAGCGAGACTCAAAAAAAAAAAAAAAAGAAAAAAAAAGTTAGAGTTGACAGAATTTGGGAGTGGGTTGTGTAAAAAACACGTACGGATTCCAATTGTTATGGGACTTTGTGAATATTAAGTACATAGATACATAAACATGACAGACCCAGAAATAGAGCTTGAGAAAGCACTTTAAAAGTTACAAATGTAACCACTAGACAAACTGAAAATAATAATGAGAAATAAGAGTTGGGTAGCACAGACGAGTAAAATGATTTTGTAATGAACCAAAAATTTCATTTTTTTGAAATTGCAAGTCCCAAAGGAAAAGTTTTAAGTGTATTTTTAGAATTTTGCACGAAAATACCAAAACTGTTATAAGCAGAAACAAAAACTGGGAAATCTGTAACTGAGTAGGTGTGCTGTATCACCTGTGCTGGGCTCCTCAGAACAGTACAGGGGAACAAATCAATTTACATGCAGAAAAGACAGGATGAAGTAATTTTGGTACTGTGTTATTGCCCAGCACTGCCTATCAAGCATGGAGAAGTCTTTTAAGAAGGCTGCCTGCATCCTCTGTGGCCACCTGAAGCTGCTGCCCATGTTTCTCAGGGGGAGGCCAGGGATGATCAGCCCTGATTTGTACAGCCTTCCCAATTGGCCAAGAGAGAAACAGAAGCTCTGCTATTCTCCCCTTCACATGGAATCCCCCCTGCTTCACAGTTCCTACATTGAGTGGGATAGACTGGGCACCTAGGCCTAAAGGTTACCATCCTCATAACTCTCAACCACATTGTTTGGGTTTCATTGGTACAGATATCTCCAAATGGGTCACTCTTCCATGACGCAGGGTCGATGGCAAGTTACTTTTGGCCTCCATTTTTAGCTATTTTTCTGCATGTCATCTACTACAAAAGAGTCAATGAGCAGGAGGCTCTGGGGAATCACTGGATTGTTTTCAGTCCCATTCAGACGATGAGGGAATTCCTTGGTGGCTGGTGACTGTTCTGAGATGGAGTGTGCTGCCTGTACTTCATCATTGTGGTCCATTTTGTATTCATCCTATTCTGAGAATTTCCCTGTTCACCAAACCCTTTCTTGCTACATATGTGAGCCATGACTCATAAGTAAATGTTAAAGCATGTTCATTTCAAAAAGAAAAGGAAAGAAGGTTGGGGGCGGTGGCTCACGTCTGTAATGCCACCACTTTGGGAGGCCAAGGCAGGTGGATCACGAGGTCAAGAGATCGAGACCATCCTAGCTAACATGGTGAAACCCTGACTCTACTAAAAATACAAAAAATTAGCTGGGCGTGGTGGTGTGCACCTGTAGTCCCAGCTACTTGGGAGGCTGAGGAAGGAGAATCACTTGAACCTGGGAGGCAGAGGTTGCAGTGAGCCAAGACTGCGCCATTGCACTCCAGCCTGGTGACAGAGCGAGACTCGGTCTCAAAAAAAAAAAGGAAATACTATTCGGCCATTAAAAATAATGAAATCGACTGGGTGTGGTGGCTCATGCCTGTAATCCCAGCACTTTGGGAGGCCAAGGCGGGTGGAACACTTGAGGTCAGGAGTTTGAGACCAGCCCATCCAACATGGTGAAACCCCATCTCTACTAAAAATACAAAATTAGCCGGTCATGGTGGCAGGTGCCTGTAGTCCCAGCACTTTGGGAGGCAGAGGCAGGCAGACCATCTGAGGTCAGGAGTTTGAGACCAGCCCGGCCAACATGATGAAATACAAAATTTTGAAATACAAAGTTAGTCAGGCATGGTGATTGATGCCTGTAGCCCCAGCTACTCAGGAGGCTGAGGCAGAAGAATTGCTTGAAATCGGGGGGTGGGGCCAGTGCACAGAGGATGCAGTGAGCCAAGATTACACCACTGCACTCTAGCCCGGGCAACAGAGTGAAACTCTGTCTCAAAAAAAAAAAAAAAAAAAGATGGAATCCTGTCATTTGCCATTTGTAACAACATGGATAAACCTGGAGGTCAGATTTCTCGGAAGAGAAATAGGTCAGGACTGGGTTAGCAATGTCTGCATTCCTCTGTTGGACAGCCCATCTTCTACAACTATGGCTCTTGCCTTGTTCTATTGACCCTTCTTGTGACTGTTTATGCCTATGAATAGTCATGGCTTCCTCCTATTGCTATTCCTAAAGTATAGCAGCATCCCTATTTGTTTCCATTTGTGATCTTAATTTATTGTTAAACAACAATTTAATATTACAGATCACCTTAGACAATTTTATTTGCTAAGGTATTCATGTACCTGTGTGTATGTATAAATTATATATATATTCCATTGTTTATTTGACTCTGTAATTTACTTCAGTTTTCGATACAGCCATGTGTCACTTGACAACAGGCATATGTCTTGTGAAATGGGTTGTTAGGTGATTTAGTCCTTATGTAAACATCATAGAGTGTATGCACACAGGCCTAGATGGTATAGCCTACTACACATCTAGGCTATATGGTATAGCCTATTGCTCCTAGGCTACAAGCCTGTCTAGCATGTTACTGATTGAATAATGTAGGCAATTGTAAATAATAAGTATTTGTTTAGAAACACATAGAAAAGGCACAATAAAAATATGGTATAAAAGGTTTAAAGATGATACACTTGTATAGGGCACTTCATGACTGAAGTTTGCAGGACCGGAAGTTGCTCTGGTAAGTCAGTGAGTGAGTGGTGAGTGAACCTGAAGACCTAGCACGTTACTGTACACCACTATATACTTGATAAACACTGTATACTTAGGCTACACTAAATATATTTTTTAAAACTTTTTCTTCAATAAATTAACCTTAGCTTACTGTAATTTTTTACTCTATAAACTTTTAAACTTTTTGACTCATAATAACACTTAGCTTAAAATACAAATACATTGTATAGCTGTACAAAAATATTTTCTATTTTCACTCTATAAGCTTTACTTTTTTTTTTGAGACAGAGTCTCGCTCTGCCACCAGGCTGGAGGGCAGCAGCACAATCAGGGCCCACTGCAGACTCAACCTCCCAGGATCAAGTGATCCTCCTACCTCAGCCTCCTGAGTAGCTGGAACTACAGGTGTGTGCCACCATGGCTGGCTACTTTTTAAATTTTTTGTAGAGATGGGGTCTCACTGTACCCCAGGCTAGTCTCAAACTCCTGGGCTCAAGCAATCCACTTACCTCGGCCTCCCAAAGTGCTGTGATTACAGGCATAAGCCACCACACCCGGACCATTTTTTACTATTTTTAAACTTTTTTATTGTATATATTTTTACTTTCTAAACTTTTTTGTTAAAAACTAAGGCACAGTCACACCCATTAGTCTAGGTCTACACAGGGTCAGGATCACCAATATTGCTGTTTTCCTCCACATCTTGTCCCACTGGAAGGTCTTCAGGAACAATAACACACACTATTTTAACACACACTAATTTAACAATGTTTTCTTCTGGAATACTTCCCGAAGAACTTGCCTGAGGCTGTTTGACAGTAAACTTTTTGTATAAGTAGAAGGAATATACTCTAAAATAATGATATATAATATAATAAACAAACTGGTAAGAGTCATTTATAATCAAGTATCACAGATCACAGACTGTACATAATTGTGTATACTATACTTTTATAAGATTGGCAGTGCAGGTTTGTTCACACCAACATCACCACAAACTCATGAGTAATCCATTGCACTACAACAGCAACAACATCGCTAGGTGGAATTTTTCAGGTCAATTATAATCTTATATATATACAGTCCTTCGCTGACTGAAACGTTGTTCTGTGGCACATGGCTGTAGTTGCCTAGTCTTGTTTTTCTGTGCAGGATTGTAAGTTTTTAAGAGGACAGTAAACACTGTTTGCCATTTTTGTGTCCCCAGACTTTAACAGAATACCTGTCACACATATCTGATGGACAAATTGATTCACTTTGATATGGCACCCAAGATTAACAAACTATAGATCATTTCTGTAGTTTGTTATAGAACTATAACATAGTTCTGTTATAGTTTGTTGTACCCTGAAAGTACAGTCTTCACTCAAGATAAATATTACCATCTTCAGCAAGAAATTACAGTTTTATTTTACCTTGAGCAGACTAAAACCTCTTGAATCAAGTGAGATCATAACAAGACATTATGCTTGATGGATTCTCCGTCTACAGACGGAGTCTCCCTCTGTCGCTCAGGTGCAGTGTCACGATTTTGGCTCATTGCAACCTCCACCTCTCGGGTTGAGGCGATTCTCCTGCCTCAGCCTCCCGAGTAGCTGGGACTACAGGTGTGTGCCACCACGCCAGGCTAATTTTTTTATATTTTTAGTAGAGACGGAGTTTCACCGTGTTAGCCAGGCTGGTCTTGAACTCCTGACCTCAGGCAATCCGCCTGCCTCGGCCTCCCAAAGTGCTGGGATTACAGGCATGACCCACCGCACCCAATCACCTAATCTCTATTATAAGTGAAAAGCATGTGATTCATGTAGAGAAAATATTTATCTCAATTTAAGCTTATTGCTTTGCAATATTTTCTAGTGTTTTCAGTTGTACCATTCTCTAACCTTGGACAAATCACACATCATCTCAGAACCTTGAGGTCTAAATGATAAAATGAGGAAAATGACACTTGATATCAGAGAGGATTTGTGCAGAAACATATGCTAATCATTAAGCATAGTTCTTAATAGGCATGTAACCTAGAAAATAAATGGTAACCATTTTTAACTTTTAGAGAAGTAGTAAAATAAATTCATAACACAATTAGAGCATATTATTATGCAGGTTCTTCTAATGTTGCCATCTTTGTGGGAGGTAATTTCTCCAAGATAAAATTCTTGCAACATGTCACTACATCAATAAACAAGAACAATTAGAAGAGAAACAAAGCACCTCCCTGAGTCCATCTTATAATGTCACATCTAAAGTTTCATGAGGAAGGCATCAGGGCATTTCCCATATTATTATATATATTAAACATAATTAAACTATAGTTGAACTTATCTTTAAAAACTAAATTCCACTTGCTTTGTTACTCATTAACTCTCCATTCTCTCTGTAGACTATACTCACATTGCAAAGGACATAACTGAGACGGCTGGCAAACTTTGATATGGATGCTTTGATAGAAAATAATATTGTATCAATGTTAAATTTTCTGAATTTGACAACTGAATTACAGTTATGAAGTCAATGTTCTTGTTCTTAGGAGATACCTACTGAAGTATTTAGGGGTAAAGAGGCATGATAGCTATAACTAATTCTCAAATAATGCATGCCGGGGGGAGATACATATTTAAAGAGAAGTAATAAAGCAAACAGTGAAATGTTAACAAACCACATAAACTCTCTGGCACTCTGTTTCTTCACCTGCTTGGAGACAAAAAGAGGACTGAACTATTTTGGTTTTATTCACACTGTCATGAAATCCATTTAGGAGTTGAGGTCAGCATTAGAAAAGTGTTATTAATGAATCCGGATAAAGGATTTAAAAGCATTCAAAATCAAAACTAAAATAAACTAATATCATATTTATATAACACCAAGGCACTCTAAGCATGAAAAGCTAATGGTTAACTACATGATACCTGTATACTTCCTCTCCAAACTAAGTGAGTTACATGCTTAGAAGAGTCAATTTGCATTTGTACTCCAAAGTATTTATGCCTATTATACTTAGAGAATCTATTTAAATATGTAAACTAATGAAATACAAATAGAAAGTTATTTTCTATAAAAACTAAATTGATAAACATGAACAACAAACAAAAATTACTATAGAACTAGGCACAGGTAAGACAACTCTGTAAAACTTTGGAGAAAAAATTGTACAAAAATCTAGACTGACTGGGCATTCAAATTGCTTGAAAGGTGCCTTTAACTTCTTATTCCACTTTGAAGAAAATGAAACTGTAAACTGTAAACAATGCAACTTGTAACAAAGACAAAGCAGGTGTTCCAACCAGCAAATTCATGCTCAGATAAAAGGTCTTGGGCCTACTACCAAGACTGGTGAGTGAACATATACATTTGAGTCAAAATAAAATGACTAAAGTATATATTTGCCATTTTTAAATATGTACCACTATAACTGACTTTTTAAATTAACTGATCAAGTAGTCCCAATTTTAGGGGAAGAGAGTGCCTCTAACATTGTTTTAATTGAAAAACTGATACACATGGTAAAGATATTCGAATAGTACAAAACACTACACATCAAGAAAGTTTCCCTTCTGTATTAGTCTTCTAGGGCTGCTATAATGAAATACCATGGACTAGGTGGCTTAACTACAGAAATTTATTTTCTCACAGTCCTAGAGGCTAAAAGTCCAGGATCAAGGGGCCATCAGGGTTGCCTTATGGTGTGGCCTCTCTTTCTGGACGGCAAACGGCCATCTTCTGTGTTCTCATATGGCCTCTTCTCTGTGCCCACGCACTTATACACTAGCCCTACAGGATTAGGGTTTTGCCTTTTTGACTTTTTAACCTTAATTATTATCCTAAAGGCCCTATCTCCAAATCTAGTCACACTGGAAGTTAGACTTCAACATGCGAATTTTGAGGGGACATAATTCAGTCCGTAACACTTTCCATGCCAGATTCACAGTCCTCCTGGTGTGTGTGTGTGTGTGTGTGTGTGTGTGTGTGTGTGTGTGATGCTCAAATGGAAGAGTCTACACATTATTTTGCACCTTACTTTTCTCACCTTATAGCATCACAGAGGTATTCCATGTCAGCACATACAGATGTATCTAGTTCATTTTAATGGCTGCATACTATTCTATTGAATGGCTACACTATGACTTATTTCAGCAATTTCCTATTGCTGAACAGTTAGAGTTTTTTTTCACTGTTACAAAAATCCTGTAACAGATATTTTTATAGAATACTTTAATATACAACCTGTATACCCATGGGATAAATTTTAGAAGATTGTTAGATCAAAAAGACCTTCATATAAAATTTTGATACATATAATTACCACGAACTTTTTAAAACTGCACCAATTTTTATACTCTTACTAAGTGTTTAAGAATGCTTGTTCCTCCCACCCTGCTCCCATACCACACATACACACGCCCAATACTGTAGTATCAAATTTTTTTTATTTTTGCTATTGAGCTAACACAAAGGATCAAACTGTCAAATCAGGCTCAAATCAGAGATTTTACTCAGTATCAAGCTTTACTAATAGTTTCAAGGATACCAGTAATCCCCAGGTCCTTTATTCTTGCTTTGGATGCATCCTGGCCCAGGATAGTAGATGTGGTTTCTAAATCAAGTGTACAGTCACCCCACTTACACAGAAGCAGCCAACTCAGTTACAAAACACTTCCATTTCATGCTACGTTACATAACTTCCGCGGTATTTTCCAGTTAATCATACCCCTGAAATCCACACTGATTCTTTTTTGTTTTGTGAGAGGGAGTCTCATTCTGTTGACCAGGATGGAGGGCAGTGGCGCGATCTCTGCTCACTGCAACCTCTGCCTCTCCAGTGCAAGCGATTCTCCTGCCTCAGCCTCTCGAGTAGCTGGTATTACAAGCGTATGCCACCACACCCAGCTAATTTTTGTAGTTTTGGTAGAGACGGGGTTTTGCCATGTTGGCCAGGCTGGTAACTCCTGACCTCAAGTGATCCGCCTGCCTCAGCCTCCCAAAGCACTGGAATTACCACATCGATTCTTAATGTGTTTACCATAAACAATCCCAGCCCTGGGACATCTTGCTAGAGGAATTCTGTAAATATGGACTCTCCTGCTAGCAAATTCCATTAGTTTGTTTGCCAGGAGGCCTGTAATTACTATATACTTTATAGCTTATAAAAATCACATGCTTGTTTGCTTGCTTGCTTTCCTGAGAGTATTTCTCAATGAAGGGAGAGACTGGATTGCAGATCTTCTGCTTAACTCCTTCTTTCTCAGTCACTGATAGATGAAAAATGGTATTTCCTTGTTTACTTTTACATTTTAAGTAATGTTGAACATTTAGCAACAAAATGTTGAAAGCTAGAAGGGAGATGAATCAAGAGGCAATTGCATTAGCAGACTTGAAAAGTAGGAATCCCAAGCAGGCCATGAAGCAACCTGATACACACAGTGAAACCCCGCATGAGGCTCAGGAATTGGAAGCGGCAGGTAAAGCTGAAGAGAGCATGATGTGAGCTATAAATATAGGCGGAATGGTAGGAAGTCTGTTTAAGAATGAATCAGATGCTCAGATTCCCTTTGCTATCCTATCAAAAGACCAGAGATTTAGTCTTGGAAGACAGCAAAAAGCTGATTCTCTAGCTAGGAGGACAGCAGGCCCTCTTAAGGATGAAGGTGTCATGTTGAAAAAGGGGAAAAGAAAATTAGAGGACTAATATCTGAATAACTGAAGCTCACTAAAAAAGAAAATGGAGGAAATAAGTAACTCAAGTTGCTTGGAGTTCTGACTCTAAGCTCAGTGCTATTATAATCTTTTAGGCTTACTGGTATATTTGATTCATGTTAACTGTAAAATGACATTTTCTAAGTTTCACAAATATTGGGGATAGTCAAAGGGACTTTGTTCAGGTGATTAAAGGGTGGGGCTTGCATTACCCCTCTCCTAAGTGATCATTCCAAAATGACTGGCAGGACTAAAGAATTATGGTTAAAAAACAAAAAAACCCAAAGAATGGATTATCTATAAAAACTATGCAATGACATGCCTGTTAGAGCTCACTGACCACATCTTAAGTTGTCTATGTATAAGAGATGAAGCTATAACTAGCTAAAGCTCTAATTGGTCAAGGCACCAAAGTCAGAAAATACCCCATAACATGCAAATATACAGACATAAAATCAACTGTAAGTGCTAGGCACAGCTGCTCGTGCCTGTAATCCCAGTTACTTGGGAGGCAGAGGCAGGAAGATCACTTTAGCCCAGGAGTTCAGAGCTGCTGTGAGGTATGATTGTGTCACTGCACTCCAGCCTGGGGGAAGAAGTGAGACCTCATCTCAAAAAAAAAAAAAATCAGCTGTAGAAGAAAAAATAATGTCGGGGTTACCTGTGGAGTCTGGGGGTAGACCCACTATCACACCTAGATAGGGATACAAACCATGAGAGGCTTCTCTTCTAAGTGGGCCGTTTCAGTCCAAGTCAGCAACTTGGACTGAATAAACACAGGCAACTGAGTTTAGCATTAAGCTTTCAGAACCTTCAACTGACAACTCAACGGCTGTTTCTAAATCTCAGACCGTTTAAATCAGAATCTAGGTAGCACGTAGGCACCTATGTAGTTTTAAAAGCTTTCCAAGTGATTCAACTCCAAGTGAATCAGAGTGGAGCATCATTGCCTTAGTCATGGCATTTTTCAAATTCGTTAGTACATTTCTACATAAAAATAAACATCAAACAAAAGAAGAACAACTTTTTGGTAAGAGGTTGTCTATCCTTTCCTTTAGTGTCCGCAGATCTTTCCTCCTGCTGTTTTCTTGTCTACTCTTGTTCTTGAACACCCCCTCTTATTTTTATATCTTTAGAAAGTGCCTGGCACAGTACTTCAGACAGTTAAAATACTGTATCGACAAAGGACCCATAGATACTGTATTAATTTTAAAAGACGTGTAGTGAATATGATTCAATGAGTAAAATAATCAAACTGGGGCGTGGGAGGAATGGATAATAAAAACAAATAAGAGAACGGAAAAACAAAATTAGGAATTGTTTCTGGTAGCCAGCTACTGAGGGCGTGATCTAAACATGATACCAAATTGGTCGGAGGGGGAGGGAGTGAGGGAGGAATGGGCAGAGTGGCGGAATGGCCTGGCGAGGGCGATTTCCTGAAGGCTTACAGGTTACAACTAAGGGATACCGCGAAAAGAACACCGAGCCCTCGTCCCGTATCTATCTAAACTAGCCGTGTAACTTTAAGTCAATCTCCTCTCTGAACCAGATATTCCTCCTATCTAAAGGGAGGAGCCTGGCCTTAACATCTCTTTCCAAGTCTAGCTCTAATTCTGTAAACAGGGGATCAAACAGATCTCCTTTCTTCAGAAAAGGCCCCGGACGAACCCGAAGCAGGTCCTCGAGCTGCGAGCCACCCTCCACTTGCCACTCAACGTAGTCAGCCAGAGGGACGGATGTGGCACAAAGAACCACCTTCTTTCTAAACGCCTCATCACCCCAGCCACGCACTCAGGCGCGGCGCCCCGTCCCGAGCGGTTCTCGGAAGTTTCCCACTCCTCCCCTAATCGCCCTCCACGCACGCCGGATCGCGACCGGAACGTGGAGAACCAGTGGTTGTTCCTCCCCTAAAGCACAGCATAAATTTGGAGAGCTGCATCTAAACTGCGTGTGGGTCCGGGCTCTTTTAGATGAAGAGCGCTCGGCGGATCGACTTCCTCGATTATCTCCGTGGCCTGGATCCGCCCCCTCCGCCTGGCGCCAGGCCGCCGAGCGCCGATCGGCTCGATGAGCGGAGGCGCTGTTGCTGCGCTGCGGCCGACGCCGGGTTCGCACCAGCTGTCTCCCACTCCCAGCTTTTTACCTCGGCTTCCCACTCCTTCCCCCGCCCGCCCAGCACCGCCAGCCCGGGAGAGCTGCCGGGAGTTCCCCGGGAGCCTCAGGTACTGGCGCTGGCCTGTTCCCAGCGGGAGGGGCTGGTGTGAGGAGGAAGGAAACGAAGAAGACGCCCTGCCTTGCCGCCCCCCGACGTCCTAGCCAGGCTGGTCGGCCGGCCTCGGGGATCTAGGAAGGGACCCCGGAGTGGGAAAAGGCTGGGGCCGGGGGTGCGGTGAGGAAGGAAGACGAGGACAGGGGTGTGCGGACGGGGAGCAGTTGAGGGAGAGAAGAATTGCAATTGAGGGGTACCCTGGGGTGATGGGAAGAAAACAGTGCCGTGGATGGGGAAGATTTGTTAAGAGTGGGATGTAGTGAGGAATGCCGGGGGTACCATGGGGCAGGAAGGGCCAGCGTTAGGAGCAGATATATCGAGGGACGTGGCCTGGTGCGACAGATTGGGTGTGGGGGGGTGAACGGAGCTGCCTGGAATTGTGCATTTAAAGGGCTCGGGAGAAAGAGCGCCAACCCTGCTGTGTTTATAATGACCGGAAGGTGGGTGTGAATCGTTACACTTGACAGGTTTTGCAAATAATATCTCCGGTCTGTGTCCATCCAAGTCACTTTATTTCTGTGAAACTGCATCAAGCAAGACGGCTAATGACAGACAAGACAGTCAGAAAGGGAATGGAGGCTGGGGAAAGGAGAGCATTTGCCCAGATTCAAAGCTATTGACTAGATAACGTACTGACAAAAATGCATACGCAGACATTTAAGTATATGCTGATGTATAAGAAGCATACGGTGATGTGACTTTTTTAAGTGAATTGTATAGTGGTGGTCTATCCTCAGTGTGGAAGTACATGATGGCTCTCTTATTTACATGTATACCTAGTCACAAACAACTGAATTGACATGTCGTTTTTTGTTGGAGAAATCTTAGGCAGACTATATCCTAGTCTACTTTCTGAGCATGATTTATTTCTACTAGTTGTTTCATACACATATCATCAGTTACTAATAATCATCAGTTGCAAATAACATAAAAGTTCATCAAGGTAGCTAATTAATCTGCCTACTGCTTTGCTGATGGGCTTTCTATTTGTTGCACATGGTTTTTTGGGATTAAGAGACCTGAATATGGGGTTTGCTCATCCTTAAGATTGTAGTTTTACTGTATGTCTCATAAAGGCGTATATAAATCTGCCTGTTGTTTGCTTTGGGATGTTGAGGCAGCCTCTTTGCAGGGGTTAAAATCTAAATACAGATAATAGTTAAAAGCACAAGTTCTTCAGTAATTTGCCTTGTCATCTGTTTTTCCATGCATTCTGTTACATTTCTGCATGAATGAAGTATTCTGAAATCAAAGTATGAGGAATAAAAGGGCCAGATGTATGTGACAGAAATATTGTGGAACCAAGAACTCAAGAGTTGTTACTCAGGCAGCAAGAGTTTAGTTTTTGTTACAAGTGAATAATTTCTGATTTGGAAACATTTCTTATCAAAGAAAAGTGTGTCCGTTTGTTTTAACAAGCAGCTGACTTAAAATATTACTTTTATTTGGTTCGTGAAACCAGATCCTGGGATTATTCTTTTTTAAGTGTATATCATTAACCAACAAACTGATGTCTAACTATACCTAATTTAAAGGTCTAAGTGTTTCTTCTTGTGGAAAAGGAAGCAGGACTATTGGGTTGTTACCAGGAAGTGGGTCTTTCTAGAACAGAATTCTGTAAACCTGATGGGCAACTAATTGAACAAATAATTAAAACTGATAATGCACAGCCATTGATTAATTTAGGCCTGTATCTCTGCTGTTTCAATGAATGTAGTGACTAACTTATCGTTACTAAACTTTAGTTTTCTCCTAGTTTCTTGGTGCCTACTTTAAAGAAGCGTTGTAAAGAGTAAAAGAAAATGCATGTGTATCACTGAGCACAGTGCCTAGCACATAGTAAAACATTCAGTATTTCTGAGCTATCCTGAATTGCTGGGTATTCATCTACCATCTAGTCAAAAATACTGAAAATTCATTATTTGCATAGAAGAACTTTTTCTCAAAAAATTTTTTAATATGTTGCACACACAAGCATTTTCCTGGAAAGTCACAATGCATATTAGCATATAACAGGATGTGAGTCATTCTGTAGCAAAGAAAACTAGCTTTGTTTAATCCACTTGTTTTGATAGAAAAAAAACTTGAGTTTCTCCTATTCTCTCTCAACACAGAATACTCCTGTGACCCCAAAAAGATTTCTCCTCACTAGCAAGCAGGCAATTCTGCAGCAGATTCTCCAGCTGGGTGTCCTCTAATTCAATTCTGATACTGTATACCTAGAGATAGCACCAGATCCTGTAGGTTGAGGGCTTAATCCTACAAGATTCCCCCCCACTTCAGGTGCCAATCACAAGTTCCAGGTTGTTTTACCTGTGCTTCCAACTGACTGGCTATAAATCAGAGTTCCCACAATCCCTTCCTTGTGTTCAATTTATTTGCTAGAGTGGCTCACAGAATTCAGAGAAACACTTTGTTTACTGGTTTATTATAAAGGATAGAGATCAACAGCCAGATGGAAGAGGTGCATAGGGCAAGGGATACAGAGCTTCTGTGCCCTCTCCAGGTGTGCCACCATCCAGGAACCCTCTACTTGTTCAGCTTTCGGGAAGCTCTCTGAACTCTGTTCTTTTTGGGTTTTATGGAGTCTTCATTAGTAGGCATGACTGATTACATCATTGGCCGTTGGAAATCAGTTCAACCTTGAGCCCTCCTCCCCTCCCAGAAAGCTAGGGGGTGGGGCTGAAAAGTCCCAGTCTTCTAATCATGCCTAGGTTTTTCTGTGACCTGTCTCCATCTGGAATCTATCTGGGGACTAAGCTACCAGTCATCTTATTAGCATACACAAGACACATCACTGCAGCGATTCCAAGGATATGTCAGGAAATGGGGATTAAGACCAAATGTGTCTATTTTATAAATCACGATATCACACCAGTACTTACCAAACTTACCCCTTTTCATGGAGTACCAATGGGACATTATAGTTTGCAGAATATTTTTACATGTATTATCCAATTTGACCATCCCAACTCTGCAGAAGCCCGAAAATCACTATTTTACACCTGAGGAAACTGAATCATTGCTTAAGCAACCAACTAAAAGTGAGAGAAATAGACATGTTCTCCTGTCTTCGGACTCCAACTTTAAATTGTAAAGCATTTAATGTCTTAGTGAGATGTCCTCCCTCTACTCTCTGCTCTTTCATTTTATAAAAATCTTAAGTCACTTATATCCTACACATGTTCTCTTAGGGCAATTACATCCATTTTCTCATAATTTTAACTATTTCGTAGGTGTTGAGGTCTAGCATGGAGGCCCCAGTCACTGGAGTGGCTCACAAGTGAGAGGGCGGGAATTGAAATCAGAAAAATGAGGGAGTCCCCGTCATACAGGGTTTTGTGTATACTGTTTTAAATACATTAGCTTATACCCCAGAGTCTCAAATCTGGTGAAATTTATTTTCTCTTTAAGGCGGTGACTATCCTGTTGAGAAGCAGAAAATACTTCGCAAGTAAAAAATATGCCTCCCAAGTTTAAGCGCCACCTCAATGATGATGATGTCACGGGTTCTGTGAAAAGTGAAAGGGTAAGTTCGGAATCTTAAGCTTTAAAAACAAAAGATTCAAAATATGTTTTCATTCCCTTTGTAAATAATAGAAAAAAATCATCCGGGCATGGTTGCTCATGCCTGCAATTGCAGCACTTGGGATGCTGAAGCAGAATAGCTTGAGCCCAGAAGTTCAAGACCATCTTGGACAACCTAAGGAGACCCTGTCTCTACAAATAATTTTTAAAAAATTAGTGGGGCATGGTAGCACATGCCTGTGGTTCCAGCTATTCAAGAGGCTAAGGCAGGAGGATCACCTGAGCCTGGGAGATGAAGGCTGTGGTGAACTGTGATCTGCACTCCAACCTGAGCAACAGAGCAAGATTCTGTCTCAAAAATTAATTAATTAATAATAATAACAGAAAAATCAAAAGCTTATGACTATATTCTAATCCTAATTGTTCGTAGCAAATGTATTTAAAAACATGTTACTTAGATTGGTGACAACTGAATTCTACTTCCATTATTGATCAAATCATTATTCTCATAGCTTCTTTCTAGTTTTTGAAAGGGAGTTTTATACAAATACACAATATCTTATTAAGAACTTTGAATGTATTTGGAATTTTTCAGATTTTAGAAAGTTAAGAACATATTATGTAACAGCATTTTTGGGGCCTGGACCAGTGCCTCCAAAAATATGAATATTTCTCAGTGAAGTCTGTATTTAGTTATATCTAACTAACTATGTAAATAAAGTGTGTAAATAAACTAGCTAACATCAGTTCAGGTCAAATTTTCCTCCAAAACTTTTTGATTTTCAGAAGCTTTTAGATTTTGGAATTGCAAATAAAGGTCTCCAGACCTGTAATTATCTTATGTTCCAGAGTATCTTTTATATAATGCTTGAATTTCTAGTTTATTCCAGAACATTCTATGCAAATATATATAAATCTAGAAATTATGCCGCGTTTAAAAGACAACATTTTATATGAACGCTGTAGGCAGATTACTTTTAGAATAAGTACTCAACACATTTATTGGGAGAAATAATTCACATTCTTATTTTTTTAATGCACCATTCTGAAGCCCTCCTTCCTTTCCTCCTTGTCTTGATTCATTTCATTCAACAAATATGTATTGACCACCTACTACGTGCTAGGCACTGGGCTAAAAATTGGAAGACATAGTCTGTGCCCTTGCAAAGCTTTTAGTCTGCTTTGTTTTACATGCTCTTTTTGGACAACCTCAGAACTTCATATTATCCACTCTATCCACTATCTTATGACTTTTAGTCATAAGTTCCTTTTAGTACAACAAAGGAAACATTTTCCTCCCCTTATTCTAACCCTTTGTACAGCTTTTGGGGTTTTGTGTGTTTCTGATGGTTTGTTTTTATTTTTTGAGACCAGGGTCTCACTCTGTCATTGAGGCTGAAGTGCAGTGGTGCAATCACAGCTCACTGCAGCCTCCACCTTTTGGGCTCAAGCTATCCTCCACCCCAGCCTCCTGAGTAGCAAGGACTACAGGTGCATGATACCATGCCTGGCTAGTTTTTGTTTTTCTCATAGAGATGGGGTTTTGCCGTGTTGCCCAGGCTGGTCTCAAAATCCTGAGCTCAAGTAATCCACCTGCCTTGGCCTCCCAAAGTGCTGAGATTACAGACATTTGACACTGCGCTTGGCCTGTTTTGTTTTGTTTTGTTTTGTTAATGGGGAAATAGAATCCACCAATAGACTAACTGCTAGCAAGCTTTTACTAATAAACTTTAAGGAGTCACCAATGATTTCCATGTTGCCAAATCCAATTATTCCTTCTTTGCCATAATTTCAACTGCTTACCAGCATTTGGTGCAGTTTCAACAATTTTGGTCACCTATCTTTTCCTCCATGCCATGGTGAAACTCAGTGTCAGCTTGAGCTATTTCCCCATGCAGGGAATTGAGAAATGCTTGAGGAAATATACCAAGTCTGGGTGAACCGGAAAGGCTCTGGGCGAGAGAAGGCAGAGGATGATCAGGGATTGAGAAATCACTCAGGGATAATCCAGGGTCTCTTTCTTTAATGTAATATCTTTCAAGATAAACCTCCAAGAAAAAGTGATTCAGAAAATTTGAAATACCTGTGCTGGAATTCCATACTCTGAAGATTTACTATCAAAAGCATGTCTTGGCTGGGCATGGTGGCTCACACCTGTAATCCCAACACTTTGGGAGGCCAAGGCAGGCAGATCGCTTGAGGTCAGGAGTTCAAGACCAGTCTGGCCAACATAGTGAAACCCCATCTCTAGCAAAAATACAAAAATTAGCCGGGTGCAGTGGTGCACACCTGTAATCCCAGCTACCCGGGAGGCTGAGGCAGGAGAATCGCTTGAATCTGGGAGGCAGAGGTTGCAGTGAGCCGAGATTCTGCCGTTGCACTCCAGCTTGGGCGACAGAGTGAAATTCCACCGCAAAAAGAAAAAAAAAGCATGTCTTTACAAAGCAGAAGGTTTGGAGAAATACTAAACCCGTTCAGAGAATAAATGTCAATTTGTTTAAGTAAATGATACCAATTGTGAACCTGTAAAGGAACCCAGTGTAAAACAACACAGACTTGATGTGCATCCAGTACAAGCTGACTGAAAGCTCCTGATGAATATTCAGTGATCAGCGTGCACAAAGCATGTTGAAATATTTTTTAAATCATTGGTTAGAAGAATCTGAGCCTCTTTCTTATTGCCCCGAGGAAATTTTTAGTCACTTACCCAGAGATGCTTGCAAAGCATTAATATCCTGGAAGATGATCAATAAATGCTGACAGTTGATTGACTGATATCTGAGATATGTCAGGTAAATACCTCAGTCCTGGACAGAGAGCCCCTAAGTCACATCTGCCTTTGTGTAAAATGAAGACTGAAGTATGGAAATGTATGTAGTAAAATCACCTCTCGGAACTTTTTTGTAATTCATACAATCTATGTCAATTTTGAAAAATGTATGTAAAGCAGTGAAGATTGTAGCCAAATTCAATGTATAGTATGCAAGAGTATATTATTTAATAATTTTTAATTGGTGCAAATCTCATTAATTTTATAGTTTTATTTTTACATGATTTTGAACTTAAACTGTTTATATTTCCTAAGTTCCCCTGTGTTTTTTTCTCACAATCACTGCTGAACGTAAATTTGTTGTTCACTTAATGGAATCACTGTTAAAGACATAGTCACTTGAATACGATTGCTTTTTAAAAATCAAGTCCACGCGTGATATACCAGTATCACAGTCTCATGGCATGTTGGTCATAATCCTGAGAAAATATGGACAAAATTATTATTTGTAGATATTAAATACCAGTTTAATAATATGTGTGGAAATCATATTAAATAGTACGTAAAGCCCACCCTAATAACAAGGCCAGGAAAAATTACTTCAAGAAAAACAATAGTAAACCGTAAATTAAAAAATAATATAAATAAGCTTTATGAATACATTTTTAAATTTAAAATGTACTGTCTCAATAAATTCCACTGCTGAGACTGTAATTGTATCACTTTCTCCTTACATTCTTCGTTGATTACTAGTATATTAGACACCAGAACTGAATAAAATTGACTGTTTAAAGAGAACTCCTTTTTGATGTTTATTATATTATGAAGTTTGATAACTGATTGGTTCGCATAATATATAAATTACTTTTAAAACCTTTTTAAAGTTTTGTTCCTCTTTCTTATTATACTTCTTTGGTAATAGCTTTATTGAGATAAAAGTCACATACCATACAATTCACCCACTTAAAGTGTACAATTCAGTGAGTTTTATTATATTCACAGAGTTGTGCAACAATCCCCACAATCAATTTTAGGATATTTTCATTAGCCCAAAAAGAAATGCTGTGCCCTTTTGCAGTCATCTCCCATTTTCTTTATCCCCTCAGCCTCTAAGCAACTGCACTCCTATAGATTTGTCTATTCTGGACGTTTTCTATAAATGGAATCATATAACATGTAGCCTTTTGTGACTGGCTTCTTTGACTTAGCATAATGTTTTTAAGAGTCATCAATGTTGTAGTGCATATCAGCGCTTCATTCTTTTTTTTTGAGATGGAGTCTCCCTCTGTTGCCCAGGCTGGAGTCCAATGGTGCGATCTCGGCTCACTGCAACCTCCACCTCCTGGGTTCAAGTGATTTTCCTGCCTCAGCCTCCCAAGTAGCTGGGATTACAGGCATGCACCACCACACCCAGCTAATTTTTGTATTTTTAGTAGAGATGGGGTTCCAACATGTTGGCCAGGCTAGTCTTGAACTCCTGACCTCAGGTGATTCGCCCACCTCGGCCTCCCAAAGTGCTGGGAGGCCTTCATTCCTTTTTATTTCTAAATCATATTCCCTTATATTGATATAACACATTTGGTTTGCCCATTTATCAGTTCATAGATATTTGGGTTTTTTCCTACTTTTGGCTATTTTGAATACTGCTGCTATGAACATTAGCATACAAGTTTTTGTTTGAGCATGTGTTTATTTCTCTTGGGTATATACCTAAAGGTAGAATTGCTGAGTATTGTAGTAACTCTCTGTTCAGCCTTCTGAAGAACTGCCCAGCTGTTTTCCAAAGTGGTTGTACAATTTTTACATTCTCACCAGCAATGTATGACGGTTCCAATTTCTCCACATCCTCACCAACACTTATTATTATCTGCCTAGTGGGTATGAAATATTATCTCATTGTGTCCTATTATTCTTTTTTGACACTGTATCCCTAGCACTTGTGTTTATTCAATGAATGTATGAAAAGGCATTGGTTTTCATGTGTGTTTCTCAGTGTACAATTATAGTAAACATATCTTTAGTATCATTATCCTCTAAACCAAATAAATTATTATTATTACTATTATCATTATTATTTTGAGACAGGGTCTGGCTCTGTCACCCAGGCTGGAATGCAGTGGCACGATCATGGTTCACTGCAGCCTCCTCCTGGGCTCAAGCAATCCCCCCAAGTAGCCTCCAGAGTAGCTGGTACTACAGGCATACACCACCATGCCTAATTTTTTTTTTTTTTTTTGTAGAGATGGGGTTTCACCATATTGCCCAGGCTGGTTTCGAACTCCGTGGCTCAAGTGATACTCCCTCCTCATCTTCCCAAAGTGCTGGGATTACAGGCGTGAGCCACCATGCCCGGCCATAAACCAAATACATTATATTATAAATGTAATGCTTGTCTGTTACTTGTTAGCTAGAATATTACTCAAGAAATACTTATTTAAAAAATGACCTAATGCATTTCCTTGAGTATTAATTGGTTTTGAACATTTCATGTGGTCATTGGCCATTTCTTCTATTAGGAATTATCTATTTCTATTCTTTGTTTTTCTGTAATGTCTCTTTTTCTTACTAGTTTGTCAAAGCTTTTTATATAATACAGACATCAGGTCTTTTGTCTTAAAGTATATTGCAGATGTTTTTTCCCAGTCTGTTGCTTGTTTTTTAACCTTGTTTTTGATGTCTTATGTTCAAGTTTTAAATTTTTATATAATCAAATATGTTAATCTTTTTCTTTCAGATTTCTGGAGTTGTGTATTGTTTAGGGATAACTTACCCATCTTAAGAGTTAACTATTTATTTTATATATTTTCTATCTTTGTGATTTCATAAGAAAATATATCTAAGGTCCCATTTTCCTTTAAGTACTGCTGTGGCCATACTCTGCAGATTTTGACCTGTGATCTTCCCAGTGTCTTTCATTTCAAAATAGTCTAATCACCTTTATTTACATTTTAACATAAGAGTTCATGAGAGAGTGTTTTTTGTTTTTTGTGAGGTTTTTTGCTACAGGGTCTCCTTTTGTCACCCAGGTTGGAGTGCAGTGGCATAATCATAGCTCACTCTAACCTCAAATTCCTGGGCTTAAAAGATCCTCCCATCTCAGCCTACTGAATAGCTAGGACTACAGGCATGAGCCACCATGCCTGGCTAATTTTTTTTTTTTTTTTTTTTTCATAGAGACACAGTCTTGCTATGTTGCCCATGCTGGTCTTGAACTCCTGGGCTCAAGCGATCCCCCCACTTTGGCCTCCCAAAGTACTGGGATTACAGGTGTGAGCCACTGCACCCAGCTGAGAAGAGTATTTTAAAACTTCCTTTTTCTATCGCATTATGGTCAGAGAATATGACTCGTGTAATTTCTATTTTTTGGAATTTATTAAATGTCCTTAATGGGTTACCCATAAAGGAAAATAAAATAAAATTTGCTGTTTAGTTTCAAAGTTCTAGATTTTTTGTGTGTGTTTGGCTTCTCCATCTCTGAAGAGTATGTTAAATCCTCCCTGTGATTTTGATGTAACTGTTTCTCATAATTTGCGCAGCTTTTGTTTTAGATACTTTAAGCTATATTATTAGGTATTTAAACATTTGTTGCTATTAAGTCTTCTTGATGGATTGTATATTTTATTATTGTAAAATCATCTTATTTGATTGTTTAGTACTTTGTCCTAAAATTCCTCTTTAAATTGCTAACTGTAACATTCTTTTTGTTAGAATTTGCTGATGTATCTTTTCTACCCCTGCTTTTCCCCATCCTTTATTTGGTATTTGTTTTAGGTGAATTTCTTGCAAACAGATATTGGCTAGAATTTTTTTGAACCCTAATCACATATAGTTTTTGTTATTAAATAGGGACGTTCAAACCAGTCACATTTATTGTGAATAACTAATACACTTGGACTTTTTCTGTGCCGGCCATCTAGTCCTGCAGCAATGAATGCTCTTCACCCTGATCTTTGGCTGGCTCTTTTGTTATTTGGATCTCAGCTTAAATTTCACCTCTTCAGAGTGATTTTTTATGACAGCCTAATCTCATGTAGTCACCCCATCACTTTCTGTCCCATCACTGTTTTAATTCTCTGCATAGCATTTGTCGCAATCCTGTTTTGTTTTGTTTTTTATTATACTTTAAGTTTTAGGGTACATGTGCACAACGTGCAGGTTAGTTACATACGTTTACATGTGCCATGTTGGTGTGGTGCACCTATTAACTCGTCATTTAACATTAGGTATATCTCCTAATGCTATCCCTCCCCCTTCCCCTCACTCCACAATGGGCCCCGGTGTGTGATGTTCCCCTTCCTGTGTCCATGTGTTCTCATTGTTCAATTGCAATCCTGTTTTTCTATGAGAGCTCAGACTTTGTTTTGCTCAAAACCGGTGCTTAGTACTTAGACCAGTGCACATAGAAGCACGTAAAAGATACCCAAAAATACTTGTTAAATGAATATTGGATACATCTTTCTTTTTTTTTTTTTTGCATTTTTAGTAGAGACAGAGTTTCACCATGGTAGCCAAGATGGTCTCAATCTCCTGACCTCGTGATCCACTCGGCCTCCCAAAGTGCTGGGATTACAGGTGTGAGCCACCACGCCTGGCCAAATACATCCTTCTTTCATTTTTTTACTCCTTAGTATATGTCATATATTATACATAGATATAGTGATAATCATTGTATTTCTTATATTTTCCTTTTCCGTTATGCCTTTTCTTATGGTAGATTCCCTTATGCCTTCCCTTATGCTAGATTGATTATTTTTACTCATCTCCCTCCTTGCCCCCAGAACCACCATAGCTAAACCACAGTTTAGATACTTTATTCCCTTTCCCCCTCCTTCCCTCTCTCTTTTGTTACTAACTTTATATTTTAATGGTAGTGTTAATCTGTGTTCTCTGTCAACATACCAAAAACTAAGCCCCTTCCATTGTTTTACGTTTTAATTCTAGTCCTGTTCCCCTTTCCTCCATTCCACTCCTCATCGAGATGAGCATATTGGCAATGCTTTCACTTCTTCACTTCACTCTCCCACTCCCAGCTTCTGGGCTTTGTTGGAAAAGTTTTAGATTCTTTTTAAGCTTTTCTATATAATATGTATTTTTTTCAAAAGCTTTAACTTATCGTTTACAGTCACATTATCATCAACTATTTGGATTTGACCACACATTGTATTAGATTCATTGATTGTATCATCCATCTCAGTCTTAAGGTCTTTGTTTTGATTTCATTTTCTTTTTGGCTGGTGTAATTCCTTGAGGAATTTCCTCAGAAAAAGTACATGGGTAGTGTATTAGTTTCCCATTGCTACTGCTACAAATTACCACACACTTAAAACACAAATTTATTGTCTTATGGTTCTGGTGACCAGAAGTCTAAAATGAGCTTATAGGGCCAAAATCAAGGTGCCAGTAGGGCTGTGTTCTTTCTGGAGGCTTTAGGGAAGAAACCGTTTTCTTGCTTTTCCTAGCTTCTAGGGGCTGTTTCCCTTTTTAGGCTCATGCCCCTTCCTGTGTCTTCAAAACCATTAGTGTAATGTCTGTCTGTCTGTCTGTCTGTCTGTCTCACTCTCTCTGTCTCTCCCCCCTCTGCATTGGGCCCATATGAATAATTCATAATGATCTTTTCTTCTCAAGATCCGTAATCACATCTGCAAAGTCCCTTTTACCATGCAAGGTAACACATTCACAGGTTTTGGTGACTATATCAGCCAGGCATGGTAGCATGCGCCTGTAGTCCCAGCTACTTGGGAGGCTAAGGCAGGAGAATCACTTGAACCCGGGAGGTGGAGGTTGCAGTGAGCCGAGATTGCGCCACTGCATTCCAGCCTGTGTGACAGAGCAAGACTCCATCTCAAACCAAACAAAATAAAACAAAAAAACAGGTTTTTATGATTAGGAAATGAACATCTTTGGGGAGCTATTATTCTGCCTATAGCAAGTGGAACAGTTTGAGCATCCCTAATCTGAAAATCCAAAATGCTCCCAAATCTGAAACTTTTTAAGTACCAGCGTGATGCCACAATGGAAAATTCCACACCTAACCTAATGTGATGGGTTGCAGTCAAAACGCAGTCAAAACATTGTTTCATGCACAAAGGTATTAAAAAATATTGTGTGAAATTACCCTTAGGCCATGTATATAAGCTATATTTGAAACTCAAGGTCTTATGAAGCATAATGAATTTTGTGTTGAGACTTCGGTCCCATCCCCAAGATGTTTCCTTATATATATGCAAATATTCTAAGATCCAAAATTTGAAATACTTCTGGTCCCAAGCATTTAGGATAAGGGATTCTTAACTTGTATACTATTTGAGTTCCTGTGTGTCTGAAAAGGTCTGGGTTTTGCTCTTCTTTAGTCACCTTTTGGACTTTATACCCACCCCTTTTGGGGAGAAGGTGAGACTGTCCTCATTTTAAGGAAAATTGTTGTATGTTATAAAAGTCTAAGGTTGCTTTTGTTGGAAGTTCAAATTTGTTTAGGGGGCTGTTTGTGGGTAGAGTAGCTAAAAAGTAGAACATGCCCATTTTTAAGCCCTTGTTCTCAGCTCCAAACTCCCTCTATAGTCTTCTCTGATGCTGCAGTTGGAATCCACAAACTGTATTTCTTCTTTCCACCTGGCTCCCTAAGTTCTGCCAATAGACAGACACTGGCAGTCAGAAGGAAGCAGAGGGGACTTGCCCCCTCCTGACTACCTGCAGTTCCTCACTCCCATACCAGCTTCAGTGACTTTTCTACGTTTTTTAGTCAGTTATAGGATTCTATAATATGAGCATTTTCTTTGCAATGTCTATAAATGTTGTCCCACATCTTTTAGCTTCCAGTGAAGGATATGTAATTACTTTTCCCTCTTTATGGACACTTGGAGTTAAGAAATTTCACTAGTATAGGACTTATTTCATTACTCCTCTGTGACATTTTATAAGCCCTCTGAATCTGAAAACTCAAGTCTTTTTCTTTTTTTGACAGAGAAATCTTTTGGAAGATGATTCAGATGAAGAAGAGGACTTTTTTCTGTAAGTTTTTTTTACAGCTTTATTAGGGTGTAATTGACATACAATACATGCATGTATCTAAAATATACTGTGTACATTTTGACAGACATGCAGTAGTCTCCCTTATACATGAGAGATGCAGAGATGCATTCCAAGATCCCCCAGTGGATATGTGAAAACACAGAGAGTAGCAAACCGTATATATATATATATATATATGATTTTTTCCTATACATACATACCTATCATAAAGTTTAATTTATAAATTAGGCACTGTAAGAGATTAATAGCAATAGCTAATAATAGAACACTTATAACAATATACTATGAAAAACTTTTGTGAATATGGTCTCTCCCTGTCTCTCTCGAAATATCATACTATACTCACCCTTCTTCTTGTGATGATGTACAATAATAAAATGCCTACATGATGAGATGAAGTGAGGTGAAGGATATAGACATTGTGACATAACGTTAGGTACTATTGACCTCTGATGATATGTCAGAAGGAGAATCATCTATTTCAGGTGACCTTGGATCATAAAGCCAAGAAGATGTTGATAACTAAAGGAATGGGTAGTATATACAATGTGGATATGCAGGACAAAGGGGTGATTCACATTTCAGGTGGGACAAAGCGGGGCAATGTGAGGTTTCATCATGCTACTCAGAATGGTGCACAATTTAACTTATCAATTGTTTATTTCTGGAATTTTCCATTTAATATTTTTAGACCGCAGTTGACCATGGGTAACTGAAACTGTGGAAAGCAAAACCATGGATGAGAGAGAGCTTACTATACTGTATAACTGTGACATCATCACCAAAATCAAGTAATGAACCATCTGTCACCCTGCAAGTTTCCTCATAACCCTTGATAATCCATTGCTCTCCCAGTCCCTAGGCAACCAGTGCTCTGCTTTCTGTCACTGTAGTTTGTATTTCTAAAATTTTTTATAAATGAAATCATGCAGTATGCCCCCTTTTTAAAACCTGGCTTTATTCAGCATGGATTTTGAGATTCATCCATGTATTGATAGTTGGGTTTTTTAATTTTCTGAGTAGTATTCCATTGTATGATGCTGCACTTCGTTTATGCATTCACTTGTGTGTGGATTTTTGGGTTGTTTCTACTTTTTGGCTTTTACATATAAGCTGTTATAAACATTTGTGTGCAGGTTTTTGTGTGGATATATGCTATTATTTCTCTTGGAAATAAAAATACCTAGGAGTGGAATGGCTGATGTAAGTTTACAATTGTTTTCCAAACTGGTTGCACCATTTTGTATTGTCACCAGCATTGTATGAGAATTCCAGTTGCTCCATATCCTCATCAACACTACATATGGTCAGTCTTTTTTAGCCTCTTTCGTTCTAGCCATTCTAGTGGATGTGTAGTGGTATCTTGTTGTGGTTTTAATTTGCATTTCCTTAATGACATATGATGTTGAACATCTATTAGTGTGCTTATTTTTCATCCTCATACCTTCTTTGGTGCAGTATGTGTTCAAATCTTGCCCATTTTAAAATTTTTCTCACTGATTTGTGTTTTTTTTTGCTTTTTTTTTTTTTCGAGACAAGGTATTACTCTTGCGCAGGTTGGTAGAGTGTCCTGGTGCAGTCTTGGCTCACCACAGCTTCAAACTCCTGGGCTCAAATGATCTTCTCACCTCAGCCTCCCAAGTAGCTGGGACTACGGATGTGTGCCATCACACCCAACTAATTATTATATTTATTTATATTTTGCAGAGATGAGGTCTCACTTTGTTTCCCAGGCTGGTCTCAAACTCCTGGCCTCAACTGATCCTCCCACCTCAGCCTCCCAAAGTGCTGGGATTACAGGGATGAGCCACTGCCTGGCCAAGAGTTTTTATATATTCAAGATACAAGTTTTCTGTCAGATATGTGTTCTGTAAATAATTACTACAAATCTGTAACTTAACCCTTTCATTTTGTAATAGTATCTTTTGAAGATTAAAATTTTGATTTTGATGGCATCAGTTTATTGAATTTTTTTCCTATTGTTTTTGCTATTTTTTTCATATATAAGAAATCTTGGCCGGGCGTGGTGGCTCACGCTTGTAATCCCAGCACTTTGGGAGGCCGAGGCGGGCAGATCACGAGGTCAGGAGATCGAGACCACGGTGAAACCCCGTCTCTATTAAGAATACAAAAAGTTAGCCGGGCGTGGTGGCGGGCGCCTGTAGTCCCAGCTACTCGGAGAGGCTGAGGCAGGAGAATGGCGTGAACCCGGGAGGCGGAGCTTGCAGTGAGCCGAGATTGCGCCACTGCACCCCAACCTGGGCGACAGAGCGAGACTCCGTCTCAAAAAAAAAAGAAATCTTTCCCAAATTCAAGGTCACTAAGATTTTTACCTGTACTTTCTTCTAAGAGTTTTATAGTTTTGACTTTTACATTTAGGCCTACAATCCCTTTTAAGTTAATTTTTGTATATATTTGAGGTAAGGATGAAACTGGGGGAATATGGCCATCCAACTGTTTCATTGTAATTTGATAAAAAGATCATCCTTTCCCCACTGAATTACCTTGGTATCTCATAAAAAATTAGTTGACCTGATCAATCCTTTCTAGTTACGATTAGAAAGAGCTCTCAGACAGGTCTAGGTTTATATTTGGCAAGTCAGGAAGGACAACATTGTTGTGAGAGTTTTCTCTGGGGATTGATGTAGAGGGATATATGCCTGAGAGGAAACATTTACCTCTTACCTTGTTAAAATATTGTGACTTGGCTGGGCGCAGTGGCTCATGCCTGTAATCCCACCTCTTTGGGAGGCCGAGGCGGGCGGATCACAAGGTCAGGAGTTCTAGACCAGCCTGGCCAACATAGTGAAACCCCGTCTCTACTAAAAATACAAAAATTAGCCAGGCATGGTGGCACGTGCCTATAGTCCCAGCTAATTGGGAGACTGAGGCAGGAGAATTGCTTAAACCCAGGAGTTGGAGGTTGCAGTGAGCCGAGATTGCACCACTGCGTTCCAGCTTGGGCAACAGAGTGATACTTCATCTCAAAAAAAAAAAAAAAAAAATTGTGACTTTCTTTTGTTGAGGCTGGGTTTTTTTTCCAAGTGAAAACATTTTATAAAAATTAATGGAAACCTGGCCAGGCACAGTGGCTCATGCCTGTAATCCCAGCACTTTGAGAGACCGAGGCAGGTGGATCACCTGAGGTCAGGAGTTCAAGACCAGCCTGGCCAACACAGTGAAACGTCTCTGCTAAAAATATAGAAATTAGCCAGGCACAGTGGCTCATGCGTGTAATCCCAGCACTTTGAGAGACCGAGGCAGGTGGATCACCTGAGGTCAGGAGTTCGAGACCAGCCTGGCCAACACAGTGAAACGTCTCTGCTAAAAATATAAAAATTAGCCAGGCCTGGTGGTGTGTGCCTGTAATCCCAGCAACTCAGGGGGCTAAGGCAGGAGAATCGCTTGAACCTGGGAGGCAGAGGTTGCAGTGAGCCAAGATCGTGCCACTGCACTCCAGCCTGGGCGACAGAGAAAGACTCCATCTAAAAAAAAAAAAAAAAAAAAAAAAATTAATGGAAACCCGAGAAGCAGTGAAGAAAGAGCTTACAGGATAGATAGCAGCAAACCCAGTAACAGAAAATAGTATCATTTTTGGCAGAATGTCAGATAATGTGGGGAGATAATTTTCTATGGGTGACAAGATTTCTATAGAGTCACAAAGCGAATTGCCTACAATGCTACTTGTGGTGAAAAGCCTTAGACTAGAGCAATAGCTACCCCTCAAAAAGGAACTTAGTTTTTTAAATTGTTTGCTGATTGATTGATTGACTGACTGAGACAGGGTCTCATTATGTTGGCCAGGATGGTCTTGAACTCCTGACCTCAAGTGATTCTCCTGCCTCAGGTCCCCTACCAGAGTAGCTAGAATTAATAGCACAAGCCTCTACACCCAGGAACTCAATATTGAATACATAAATGGAATTTATTCAGCCTTAAAAAGTTTGGAAGGAAATTCTGACATATGCTAAAACATGGATGAACCTTGAAGACTTTATGGTAAGTAAAAGAAGCCAGTCATAAAAGGAAAAATATTGCATGATTCCACTTATATGAGGTACCTAGAGTAGTCACTTTCATAGAAACACAAAATAGAATGGTGTTTGCCAGGACCTTTGAGGAGAAGGGCATGGCAAGTTAGGGGACAGAGTTTCAGTTTTGCAAGATGAAAAGGTTCTAGAGATGAATGGTGATGATAGTTCATTAAGTGAATTACTTAATGCCACAGAACTGTATGCTTAAAAATGGTTAAAATAGTAAATATATGTTATATATATTTACCACAATAAAAATTTATTGACCATATATGTGTGGCTCTATTTCTGGACTCTATATGTCTTTCTTACATCAATACCATAGTAATCACTATCCTGAGTACTACGATTTTATAGTAAGTTGTGAGGTAGTGTAGTGTATATCCTTCAACTTTGCACTGCCTTTTCAGAGTTCTTTTGGCTAGTGGAGGCTCTAAGCATTTTCATATAAATTTTAGAATCATCTTGTCAGTTTCCAGCAAGCCTGCTGGAATTTTGGTTGAGATTGTATTGAACCTATAGATCAATTTGGGGATAATTAACATCTTAACAATATTTGGTTTTCTGACCCATGAACATGGTATATCTTTTTATTTATTTGGGTACTTAATTTCTCTCAGCAGTGTTTTGTAGTTTTCAGTGTCCAGATGTTGTGTTTTTTTCTTTGTCAAATTGATCCTTAAATATTTTCTTTTTTAGTTTTTATTATTATACTTTAAGTTCTAGGGTACATGTGCACAATATGCAAGTTTGTTACGTATGTATACATGTGCCATGTTGGTGTACTGCACCCATTAACTCGTCATTTAGCATTAGGTATATCTCCTAATGCTATCCCTCCCCCCTCCCCCCACCCCTTGACAGGACCCGGTGTGTGATGTTCCCCAACCGTGTCCAAGTGTTCTCATTGTTCAGTTCCTACCTATGAGTGAGAACATGTGGTGTTTGGTTTTCTGTCCTGGTGATAGTTTGCTCAGAATGATGGTTTCCAGCTTCATCCATGTCCTTACAAAGGACATGAACTCATCCTTTTTTATGGCTGCATAGTATTCCATGGTGTATATGAACCACATTTGCTTAATCCAGTCTATCATTGATGGACATTTGGGTTGGTTCCAAGTCTTTGCTATTGTGAATAGTGCCACAATAAGCATATGTGTGCATGTGTCTTTATAGCAGCATGATTTATAATCCTGTTGCAGGAAGTCAGGGACCCCGAATGGAGGGACTGGCTGAAGCCATGGCAGAAGAACATAAATTGTGAAGATTTCATGGACATTTATTAGTTCCCCAAATTAATACTTTTATAATTTCTTATGCCTGTCTTTATTGCAATCTCTGAACATAAATTGTGAAGATTTCGTGGACATTTATCACTTCCCCAATCAATACTCTTGTGATTTCCTGTGCCTGTCTTTACTTTAATCTCTTAATCCCATCATCTTCATAAGCTGAGGATGTATGTCACCTCAGGACCCTGTGATGATTGCGTCAACTGCACAAATTGTTTGTAAAGCATGTGTGTTTAAACAATATGAAATCTGGGCACCTTGAAAAAAGAACAGGATAACAGCGATGTTCAGGGAACAAGGGAGATAACCATTAGGTATGACTGCCTGAGATATGGGCAGAACAGAGCCATATTTCTCTTCTTACAAAAGCAAATAGGAGAAATATCACTGAATTCTTTTTCTCAGCAAGGAACAGCCCTGAGAAAGAGAATGCGTTCCTAGGGGGAGGTTTCTAAAATGGCCGCTCTGGGAATGTCTGTCTTACACGGTTGAAGATAAGGGATGAAATAAGCCCTGGTCTCCCAGGCCTATTAGGACGAGGAAATTCCCGCCCAGTAAATTTTAGTCAGACCGGTTGTCTGCTCTCAAACCCTGTCTCCTGATAAGATGTTATCAATGACAATGCGTGCCAGAAACTTCATTAGCAATTTTAATTTTGCCCCGGTCATGTGATCTTGCTCTGCCCCCATTTGCCTTGTGATATTTTATTGCCTTGTGAAGCATGTGAGCTCTGTAACCCACACCCTATTCATACACTCCCTCCCCTTTGAAAATCACTAATAAAAACTTGCTGGTTTTGCGGCGTGGGGGGCATCACAGAACCTGCTGACACGTGATGTCTCCCCTGTACACACAGCTTTAAAATTTCTCTCTTTTGTACTCTTTCCCTTTATTTCTTAGACCGGCCAACACTTAGGGAAAATAGAAGAGGTCCTACGTTGAATTATCGGGGGTGGTTCCCTTGACATAATCCTTTGGGTATATGCCCAGTAATGGGATGGCTGAGTCAAATGGTATTTCTAGTTCTAGATCCCTGAGGAAATCACCACACTGACTTCCACAGTGGTTGAACTAGTTTACACTCCCACCAACAGTGTAAAAGCGTTCCTCTTTCTCCACATCCTCTCCAGCACCTGTTGTTTCCTGACTTTTGAATGATGGCCATTCTAACTGGTGTGAGATGGTATCTCATTGTGGTTTTGATTTGCATTTCTCTGATGGCCAGTGATGATGAGCATTTTTTCGTGTGTCTGTTGGCTGCATAAATGTCTTCTTTTGAGAAATGTCTGTTCATATCCTTTGCCCACTTTTTGATGGGGTTGTTTGATTTTTTCTTGTAAATTTGTGTAAGTTCTTTGTAGACTCTGGATATTAGCCCTTTGTCAGATGGGTAGATTGTAAACATTTTCTCCCATTCTGTAGGTTGCTTGTTCACTCCGATGGTAGTTTCTTTTGCTGTGCAGAAGCTCTTTAGTTTAATTAGATCCCATTTGTCAATTTTGGCTTTTGTTGCCATTGCTTTTGGTGTTTTAGACATGAAGTCCTTGCCCATGCCTATGTCCTGAATGGTATTGCCTAGGTTTTCTTCTAGGGTTTTTATGGTTTTAGGTCTAACATGTAAGTCTTTAATCCATCTCGAATTAATTTTTGTATAAGGTGTAAGGAAGGGATCCAGTTTCAGCTTTCTAGATATGGCTAGCCAGTTTTCCCAGCACCATTTATTAAATAGGGAATCCTTTCCCTATTTCTTGTTTTTGTCAGGTTTGTCAAAGATGAGATGGTTGTAGATGTCTGGTGTTATTTTCGAGGGCATTATTCTGTTCCATTGGTCTATATCTCTGTTTTGGTACCAGTACCATGCTGTTTTGGTTACTGTAGCCTTGTAGTATAGTTTGAAGTCAGGTAGCGTGATCCCTCCAGCTTTGTTCTTTTGGCTTAGGATTGTCTTGGCAATGCAGGCTCTTTTTTGGTTCCATATGAACTTTAAAGTGGTTTTTTCCAATTCTGTGAAGAAAGTCATTGGTAGTTTGATGGGGATGGCATTGAATCTGTAAATTATCTTGGGCAGTATGGCCATTTTCACAATATTGATTCTTCCTATCCATGAGCATGGAATGTTCTTCCATTTGTTTATGTCCTCTTTTATTTTGTTGAGCAGTGGTTTGTAGTTGTCCTTGAAGAGGTCCTTCACATCCCTTGTAAGTTGGATTCCTAGGTATTTTATTCTCTTTGAAGCAATTGTGAATGGGAGTTCACTCATGATTTGGTTTTCTGTTTGTCTGTTATTGGTGTATAGGAATGGTGGTGATTTTTGCACATTGATTTTCATAATTTCTGATGCTACTAAAAATGACATTTCAGATGGTGTTTCAAAATTTTAAAATGTCGTACTCATTGCTAGTATAAATATCATTTTTGTAAATTAACCTTGTATTCTACAATCTTGCCAAACCCACTTAGTAGTTTTAGTAGTGTTTTTGTAGATCCTTTTGGATTTTCAACATAGAACAATTATGCTTTCTGCAAATAAAGACAGTTTTATTTCCTCCTCGTCTATGTTTGCCTTTTATTTTTCATTACCTTATTGCTCTGATTAGAACATCCAGCACAATATTGAGTAGAGGTGGTGAGAGGGAATATCCTTGCTTTGTTCCTAATCTCCTTTAGGGGAAGCATTCATCTTTCATATTATGTTTCATTTTCATTGCATGTTGTTATTGTTTGTAGATTTATCAGGTTGAGGAAGTTTCCTTCTATTCCCAGTTTGTGAAGAGTTTTTATCATTAGCTGATGCTGGATTTTGTCAAGCATTTATTTTGTATCTATTGAGATGATCATTTATTTTTGTCTGTGAATGTGGTGAATTATGTTGATTTTGAAATTTTAAACCATCGTTGCATTCCTGATATGAACCCTACTTGGTCATCATGTATTATTCTTTTAAAACATTGTTAGAATCAATTTGTTAAGAGTTTGTTAAGAATATTTGCATCTATGTTCATTAGAGGTATTGGTTGGTTGATAGTTAGGTCTTTTTCTTGTTGTGTCTTTATCTGGTTTTTGTGGTAGATTCATACTGGCCCTGGATAATGAGTTAGGAAAGTTCTGTCTTTTTTAGTTTTCCAGAAGAGTTTGCATAGAATTCTTATTTTTTCTTCATTATATGTTTGGTAGAATTGACGACTGAACAAATCTAGTCCTGGAATTTTCTTTGGGGGATTTTTAAAAAATAATTTTAGACCCACAGAAGAGTTGCATAGATAGTATAGAGAGTTCCTATCTACCCTTCACTTAGCTTCTGTTAATAAATCTTATATAACCATGGTACGTTTGTCTGTAGTGATGTTCACTCTTCCATTCCTGTTACTAATTTATGCCTTCTCTCTTTTTTTCCTATCAGTCTGGCTAGAAGTTTATCAAGTTTTAATTTTCAAAGAACCAGCTTTTGATTTTGTGTTTTTCTATAAGTATTTTGAAGTCTCACGTTACTTGATAGATGAAGCAGACATACTGCTGCTTTTTTTTTTAACCTGTAGTGGGGATAATTTTAATTCAATACTTTTCAGATTCTATTTCACTTTATAGTTTACTCATTTAATGACTGCTTTTCTTTGTTTTTCGGTTGACCAGCTCTTGTAAGTTCTTGCCTAGTTTTTAGGAATGCCTTCTGGTTCAGAATATTAGTTTTCTCTATGAAATTCAACGTTTAACATCATTTTGGAATGGAATACTGTTCCAGTATTCTGAGGTTTAGTTGGAGCTTAAAAGACTTTAAGAAAAAAGCTTAGAGGAACTAACGCAAGATGATATATTCACACTTATACATTATGTTAAATAAGTTTCAGTACACAGTTTTTTTTTCAAAAATTTTTAATCAATTGCTGTATTTTTTCACCTCCTTTAGAAATTGCCATGTCTAGAAATCTGAGAACCTGGTTTCTTTTGAGTTTTGTAGTTTATGTCTTATTTATTCTCTATCTCCAGAAGAATCATAATTACTTTAAATAACCGAATGTTTTCAAGAATATTAAAATGGATTGGTTAAGGCGTGATATACACTCAACTACAATAAGGAGATAATAATCTGAGTAATGTTAAAATTTTCTTAATATCTTGCATTTCCCTTTTGCTATGTTGATAAGTTCAAGATGAGTAATCAAAAACATACTTAAAATTGTTAGTGTTTTCAGTGAATTTTTCTCTATATCCATCTTTGTCAATCAGCATTTCACTTTGTAGTTTCCTCATCATTATAGTCTAAATTCAAGATGAATTGCGCTTTTAGTTCTACAGTTGACCATAAAGATATTAATATTCACTAGCAGTTAAGTAGTTAGGATATTTCAGAGTTTAATGATCAGAACAAATTCTGTGTAAGTTTGTTATATAAGATAACATAAACCCTAATTTCTCTGAAAGTTTTAACAGAAGAATTAGCTTAATTGTGGCTAGTAAGTTCCAATGAAGTAAAGACATGATTACCTATTATTCAGTTTCACCAGTATCAGTAAAATGTGGTCCCTTATGATAAATAACTGATCCATGTTTAGAGTTCAGCTTGATTGTTTGTATTTGTGTATACTTTCTATCTTTGTTTTGTTTTAATCCTGTCACCACTAATATGTACTTGGTATGTACTTGTTTTCAGAAGGGGACCATCTGGACCAAGATTTGGACCTAGAAATGATAAAATTAAGCAGTAAGTTTTGTTCATTTGTTTAAATGATAATCATATTTCTGTGTAGACTAGAGATTGGCAAACTGCAGCCTGTGAGCCAAATCTGGCTGCAGCCTGTTTTTGTAAATAAAGTTTTGTTGGAACATAGCCATGCCCATTTGTTTTCATATTATCGATAGGTACTTTCAAGCTACAATGGCAAAGTTTATGGCCCACAAAATCTAAAATATCTGCTGAATGGCTGGTCCTTTACAGAAAAAGTTGTTGACCCCTGATGAAGACTAAATATAACTGCTGGGTTATAAAAACCTAATTCATTTTATTTTCTCAGAATTATAGCTAAGGAAATGCAGGATTGTTGGTTTTTTTATTACTTGATTACCTTATGTCAAATCCATTTATTTAGCATAGTCTGAAGGTCTATTTTGGTTTTAAATCCATAGCTTGATTCCTATTTTCGGAATGATAACAAAGGTAATATAATAGCTTTAATTTGTTGATGTACTGCATGTTTTTATCTACTTCCAGAATTTTTTCATATGTCTTATTCATCGTAACCCATATATTGGACTAAGTTTTATGGCTAATTTGTGGTTTAAAACCTTTGAGGTATATATTATTTGGTGATAGATGAGGATAATATGCTGTAATCAATGTGTCTAATATTGGAAAGATATGAGTCCTGACTGGAGGGGAGAAGGAACAGACAGAGCAGTGAGTCACTTGAGGGAAGGCTCTGGAAACTGACCAAGCTATAAAGACTAACTGTGGAATGTGAACTGCATGGCCCAGGTTCAAGACCTAAGGAGGGATAATAGTCACTACTCTAAGCCTGGGTATAGATGGCACATTGTAGGAAGGGTTCTATAATGGAGTATCTAGTTATTGGTCAGACACTTGGGCTTTACTCAGGTAGCTGTTGGTGTGAAGAAATATTTCCATACTTAGCCTAATTCTAACTAATGGATTTTGAGATATGGAAACAAAGAACCAACAAATGATTACAGGTACTAGACTGGGTGTATTAGTTTTCTATTGCCATGTAACAAATTACCATAAATTTAGCAGCTTAAAACAACACACATTTATCATCTCACAGTTTCCTTGGGTCAGGAGTTCAGGCACTTCTTCAGTGAGCCTTTTGCTCAGGTTTAACAAGATGGCAATCAGGGTATCACCAGGTATGACCAACTCAGGTAGTTATCAGAATTTATTTTCTGCAGCTGTAGATTTCATGGTGCTTCTTCGAGGCCAGTAGAAGAGAGAATAGGTACTGTTTCAAGTCTCTGATTTGACTAAAGATACAACAAGCCACTTTTAGATGCAATTTATTACTTATGTAGTAAAAGGAAGAGTAGCCAAAGTTAGTAGCTCTCAGGGTCATTGTCCTGCACACCAAAAATAATGATACAGTTGGGTGCAGTGTTTCACGCCTGTAATCCCAGCACTTTGGGATTCTCCTTCAAAGGAGGATTGCTTGAAGCCAAAAGTTTTGAGACCAGCCTGAGCAACAAAGTGAAACCCACTTCTCTTAAAAAAAAAAAAGGGGGGGGGTCAATGGCTGCAGTACAAATTGTGAGATACTCTATTGCAAAGGAGCTATTTCTAGACTGTGGTTTTTATAGTCTGCACATACAGCCTGCAGAAAGTTTATACCTCATCAGAACCTGGGAGGTGATAAGAAACTGCCTTATGATAGTCTCGTAAGGGAAACAGGGAGGTGGATGGAAGAAGACCTCATGAGCCACTCATTCTCTCATGTTCCAGGGAGATCACAAGCATTCTACCAGGACTCAAATTAGCTGTAGTTCAAGCCTGTATGGCATATGTGGATGCCAATGTGTAATGTCTGAGCCATCCTCCTGCACTGAGCCAGAGTGACTTCTGTATCCACTCACATGTTCTCTTTTACCTAAGCTGCCACTGGAGAAGAGGGCTCCACTGATGACACACCTATTTTTTGTCCTGCCAGTATGCTCTGTTTCCTGTCTGATATCCTTCTGAAGAGTGAACCTAGTAAGGAGTGTTGCCAATTGGGATCTTTTGAGTATGATTTTCCAGCTGAATCCCCAAACCACCACCAGTTGTATAGAGTAGGCATTAAAGAATATATCTCTATGTTAGTAAATGCCAAACATACATACATGAATTTGTATATTTATGTATTACACTATTAATATCACAATAACTTTGGTGATCACAGAATTTTAGAATAGTAAGGGATTGTTAAGTATAGTGTTTTTTACTCTAGAGCTGAAAACTTGCTGGATTTAGTTAGAATACGGTCATTCATCAAGCATGCATTAAACCTTGATTAATGCTTATCTAAGCAGGGCATGACTCACCAGTGTGCCCAAGATGGAGGAGCACAACTTGCCACACAACTTACCCAAGGACAAATCCCTGGCATTATTTTAGTACACAAAATTGCTAGAACTGGTCAGTTTCTTTACTTAAGCTGTTATGACCACTTAATTTATAACATTTCAATACAGAGTGTTTCCTACTGCATAGATTAGCAACATCGTTGCTTTCTTTGAACTTGATTAGCCACATTTATTAGTGTTGATAACAGATTAATCCTACAAAAAAATACTTGACATCACTTCTTAGGAAAGACTCTTTTTGAGGACAATTTTTAAATATTCACATGTCTACATAAAATTTATGCTTCTCTTTGGAATGTTTCCTTTGCTTTTTAAATTTTGTTTTGTTTTTAAAGAGAGTTTGTTCAAGCATAAAGTATGAGGATGGACCACCTGGAAATACCAGCTCCAAAGGAATGGAGTCAGCATTCCAGAGTAGAGAAGTTAAGGTTTCATTTATATAAGCAGACAGGAACTTTTAGCAGGATTACATTTCCTTTGCCTTTAAATTAAACAATAGCATTATAAATGCCACTCTAGTGAATTCTGTGACATTATTCTAGACATTCTGTGTTAGGGGTAGGGAATCTCCCAATTATAGTCTTGGTCAGACCAGCTTAACTTTTATAAGATTCCCTCCCCCACACCCCAGGGAGTGTTCCATGGTGTAACAGCAATATATGTGTAGTTGCAAAAATACAGCTTAACTTTAAAACTTCTTTTGTCAGCAGTACCTTAAAAGACCAGAAGATGGGGATATTAACTATGAAAATAAATATTTTCTTTCAGGGATTTTTGCTTTGTTTGTTTTTTGAAACAGGATTTTGCTCCATCACCCAGGCTAGAGTGCAGTGGCACAGTCACAGCTCACTGCAGCCTCAAAATCCTGGGCTCAGTTGATCCTTCCACCTCAGCTCCTGAGTAACTGGAAACTTCAGGCACGTGCCACTGTGCTTGGCTAATTTTTTATAGAGACGGGGTTTCCCTATGTTGCCTAGACCGGTCTCGAACTCCTGGGCTCAAGGGATGCTCCCACTTCAGTCTCCCAGAATGCTGGGATTGCAGGCGTGAGCCACTGCACCTGGCCAGTGTTTTCTTTATAAAATAAGGGGTGCGTATTGCAGAGCGTGAATTAGTTTCTTAATCGAAGAGCGCTGACGTTTATCAAGTATGTGCTATGTGTTAGGCACTATGCTAAGTGTTTGAATAACACTATGTCATTTAATTCTCACAAATAAAGTAGAGATTATCAGCTGCATTTTAAAGGTGAGAAAATGTTAGGCTAAAACAGGCTTCCAAGATGAATTCCAAAGTCACATACGTAGTAAGGGATAAAGTTGTATTGCAAACCCAGGTTTGTCTGAATACAGAACCCAGGGGCTCTACACTATACCATACAGCTTCTCTGTTGGTAATTAGAATAGAGCCATTTCGGAAACACAGGTGCCTTCAGACTCTAAGAGGATTTAAAACAGTTTTGAAAATGTCTTTTCCTCACTGTGTTCTCTCTCATGTCTTTTATTATCTTATATGAATTGCCTTTAACTGGCCATGATATAAAAATCTCCACCCTTCCTTCACAAACTAGCTTTTCCTTTGCATTCTTAATTTTTTATTTTAGTTAATAGCCATCGTCTACTACCACTTAATTGCTCAAATTATAAATCTAGGAGTTGTCTACTCTTCGCTTTTGCCAATTCCTTCACCCACATCCAGTTAATCTCCTAGTTCTTAAAATATTACCTCCTCTTACATATATTTCCTTATCCTAGAACTTTCTCACCATCCACTGCCTCTTTTACTCTGCTTAATTAACTCTTGACTCCTCAAAACTCAGCATAGGGGTCTTGATGTCATCTCTGGTCCAGGCTGAATTCATCTAGGCTACATGACTGATATTATGGGCTTCCTTCTGTTATATCCCTTAACACATGGTAGTATATGGATATCAGTTTTCCCCACTGGAGTATAATCTTTCTAAATACCAGGCTCATAACCTTCATGATGATAACCTTGATGAATAGCATAATAATAACTTTTTTTTTTCTTAGACACAGGTTCTCACTCTTGTCACCCAGGCTGGAGTGCAGTGGTACAATCTTGGCTCACTGCAGCCTCCACCTCCTGGAGGAGGATCCTTCCCCCTCAGCTCCTGAGTAGCTGAGACTACAGGTGCACACCATCATGCTCGGCTAATTTTTGTATTTTTTGTAGAGACAGGGTTTTGCCATGTTGGCGAGGCTGGTCTCAAACTCCTGGGCTCAAGCGATCCTCCTGCCTCAGCCTCCCAAGTGCTGGGATTACGGCCCTGAGCCACCACACCTAGCCATAACTTTTTAATAAATGTTTTTTGAATGAATATTTAATTCAGATTTGAAAATATTTGTTAAATGCTTACTTTGTACCAGCCACATTTCACATGACCTGGGAAATAAAAGGATAAGTGAGTTAGTCTCTGTTTTTAAGGCATTTATAGTAAAACAATGGGGACAAGACCAATGTGAAATACAAATAGAAATCAAAGGACTATAACTATTGTGAAAATGTAAAAGATCATGGGGAAATATGTTATCACTTGCTTTGTAAACCAAACTATCTCCATATTAAAGTAAATAAGCAGATCATTTTCTTTCTTCTACAAAAATTGTGTTCTGGGTAGGGAAACATCCTGAAACACAAAAACAGTCATGAGATTTTTCATCACTGAGTGAAGGTTACACAGTAGCTGGATTCAGAGTGTTACACCAGCAGATAATTAATATGTGAAGGACAAAGCAGCAATAACTCACTAATCGTTTAGCAGAAAAATTAAAATATTTGCGGTTTCCATTATCAATAGTGATTTATTACATGTGTGCCATGTTGTTGAGGGAATACTTGTAGGTTTATAATACTCTAGTAAGAATCTAGAATTTTATCAGTTCTATCCCAATTAATCTGCCTATATCCATGGAATCTTATCCTTAAAGGGTTTTGCTTTTTTTCCTTTGAGACAGATCTCTGTTGCTCAGGCTGAAGTGCAGTGGTGCAATCACAGTTGACTGGCACCTTAACCTCCTGGGCTCAAGGAAATCTCCCACCGCAGCCTCCCAAGTGGCTGGGACCACAGGCACATGCCACCATAACCAGCTTATTTTTAAATTTTTTTGTAAAGACAAGGGCTCACTCTGTTGCTTAGCCTGGTCTCAAACTTCCGGGCTCAGGGGATCCTTCCACCTTGGCCTCCCAAAGTGTTGAGATTACAGGCATGAACCACCAGGCCTGGCCTTTAAAGAGATTCTGGGACCATAACTATTTTATTAGCTTTTTGTTTTCATTTTAAAAGTATATATAATGTCTACGGCCATACCACCCTGAATGCACCCGATCTTGTCTAAAAGTACATATAGTATACATATATTAATATCCATAATAACTATAATCTGATCGTGTGTAGGAGCCTTAGTATATTTCATTCATTCCCATCCTGCTATAGCACCCTACTTTAAGCCATTAATTATCGTCACTTGCATATGACAAAAAAAAACTGGCTGGGAATTTCAAAATTGATCCTTGATGAACAGTAGCTTTGCTTTTGTTTGTAGTTAAATGGAGGGCTCTACACTCACTGCTTTATATCTCCTCCTCAAGTAGCTGGATATGTTTTATAGGAGTTATACTCAAATTGTTCATTTATTTATTGAATGGCCACTCTGCCCCATGCACCACTATAGGTACTGGACTTACAAAAGTGAACAAAATAGGCAAGGTCACTGCATTCATTGAGCTTACCTTCTAGTGGGGAGAGGTAGAAAATAAGCATGTAAATAAGTAAATAGGTACAATTACCATTACTTTATATTTGCTTACATGCTATAAATAAAATAGAGTAATGGGGTAGAGCATGCTGTTTCACAGCTATAAGGTTAATACAGTGCATTCAACATACATTCGAACATATGTTCCATAAGGGCTGGGATTATTGTCTGTTTTGTTCAATGTTATTTCCTCAGTACCTAAAACAGTACATAGTAGGTCCTCATTATTTGTTGAATAAATTGATTAGTTGTGTATTTGTGCCATTGTTCTTAAATAGGATGAACACCTTGAACTCTCTACTTAGGGGATTGGGAGTTGCAATAAGATGTCTTAGAGATTTAGGGATTCTTTCAGATCTGTTTGGGCAGAAGAGAATTCTGCATGCCCAACTTCATTGAGCTTCAGTCTTATATCCTCCAGTGGAATAATGTGTGGGAAGCACAGAACTCTGGGATGCTGTGAAAAATCTTGAAGTTTGTGTGTGGATAATCAGCAGGTGTACATAATGCTTTTAACATGGGAGGGAAGTGACTGTCATCCAGCTTAGTAATTGCTACTTGAATCTGAGTACTTCTGAATCCACCTATGTCTAAGTGGGACTTCATTTTGTTTTTATAGCAAACTTTTTGAAGAACTAGCTCAGTGATCGGAAAGGATAGAACTCTTTCAAAATTAAACATGACTGTGCCTCACCCCTCACTTCCTACATTAGTTTGGGGACTTGTGTGGGGTAGAGGGCGGAGACCATATTTGTGTATTGTAAAAAATTGTTAAAGCCCCCTACACACTTCTTCCTTTTCCAACTAGAAACACAATTGCATGTCTACATTTATTTAAATATATATACATTTAATGTTTATAACCATCATGGACCCTTAATGACAGGCTATGTTTGGAGAAATGCATCATTAGGCAGTTTCACTGTGTGAACATCATAGAGTAGTATACTTACACAAACCTACATGGTGTAGTCTGCTACACACCTAGGCTATATGGTATGGCTTTTAGTTCCTAAGCTACAAACCCATACAGCATGTGACTGCACTGAATACTGTAGGTAATTATAACACAATGGTAAAAATCTGTATGTCTAAACATATTTAAACGTAGAAAACATGCAGTAAAAATATGGTATTATAACTTATGGTACCAGTGTTGTAAAAGTGCTTTGTCATTAACCAAAATGTTATGCAGCACCTGTCTGCAGTCGCTAGTAATCCAATGCACTTTAAACAGTGTTTAGTATGAGGACCATGGATTTGCTTTATTTCTCCTTTTAAATATTTCATTCTTGTGACTTATTTCATAAAGTAATTTAAAATAATTTTTGTGGTTAGAGCAACAGAGGAGAATAAGACACTTAAAATAATTAAACATGTCCATGTTTGTGTACTCTGGAGGTAACTCCTGAATGAGAGTAGATAGCTGAGGACAGTTATTACAATTTTAAGTTTAGGTTAAGTCTTTATTGAACAGCCTGAAATTTGGTTAAAACAGGCCCCCATCATCTAATATAAAGGATGAACAAACAATCGAAAAACAGAAAACAATTTTTTCCTTTTTGCTTCCTGGTGGGTACTTCAAAATATTCCCAGGTGTCCCCAGTTGTCTTATACCCTGTTTAAGAAAAATCTGATGAGCAGTGAAGAATTCTTCCCATTGAGCATCAGTATCTCTTAGAATATGCCCTACATTTCCATTTTGGAAACTAGATATGTTTCATAAGCCTTTACCTTACCTGAGCAAAAGGTATGTTAAAAAGTATGTTAACGTACCTCCTTTGATAGCCTTCATGTATGAAATATATAGCAAAAGTAGGCTACAGCGGTGTCTATGTGCTGCCTCAATAGCCTGTTGAAAAGAAAAACTGATTATTTTTAGTGAAGCTGTTTAACTAAATTCTGTACTTAATGAGCATGCTGACAGTACAGTTAACTTGCTTATGGGTTACAAGTCAGAAGCAGGGCTAAAAGTAAGCTATCTTTAAATATTACTTTAATTTATATCATATTGTCTTTCATTATCTGAGTACTGAAGCCCACAAATGGAAGAACATTGCTACAAAGTCTTAAGTTTAAATTTTATAGTTGAATAATTCTCCGAGAATTTGCTATTCTTTGTATGTCTAATGAAAGTTTTAAAAATTGTAAGCATTCTCAAAAGAAGGATAAATAATTGTGTATCTTTTTTAAACTAGTGTTCAGAATCAAGTGGATGAAGTTATTGATGTCATGCAAGAAAATATTACAAAGGTAATTGAGAGAGGGGAGAGACTAGATGAACTACAGGACAAATCAGGTACAGATCTTCATGTATTTCTTGATATTACTAATCTGTTTGCTAGTTTTTGTTTTCTACTTGTCTAGCCAGCGTTTACAAATCTTGGCTTAGGAAATTGGCGTTTGGTTCTTAAGTATATGATTTTAATGGTTTAATTTTAGCTCCTTTACTTTGAGTCATCTTATTGTTTCATTATTTTTTAATTGTTCAGTGGAGAATGAAGAATTTAAATTTTCATTATTGAAGAGTGAAGAGTAGAGCTGTTTTTTCTTTTGCCCTGTGATATTGATGAACTTTGTGTTTCTCATCATCTCAGGGCCTAAAGACCTACTCACTTTTCAACACTTGTTTCAAACTTATCTGCTATTTTTATGTTTTATTTGGTAACTTAGTCACCTTTCTTTACTTTCAGTCATTACACCTATAACCTATACCTATACCTATACCTATACCTGGCACGTACTTGCCACTCAAATATTGTTTGAATGGTGAATGGCTGAATACCTGATTAATCTTTGACAGCCTTTAAAAAAAAAAAACCTTGCTTAGTCGCATTTAAAATGTATATTGTTTTCCTTTAAAATCAGTCACTTTTGATATCTTCTAAGAAGCTAACTTCTCAACATGTAATTTTTTTTCTAGAGGTGTGCCAAGTATTTGAATTTTTAAAGAGTATTTTCTTACTAGAATTCCTAAGTTTATTTATAAGCATTAAGGCCCTAAAAAGACTTTTCTTAATTTTGTAATAAAAAAGAAGTGAGCAAACTGATCTGCAAGCTGTTTTTTGCTTTCTGTTTTCGTTTTTTTAATAACGTAGAATGCCAGAGTTTGTGGGTGGAAAAAAGGGAGAATGCTGTTTTCATGCTTAAAAGGGAATAAATTTGCAGAAGTAGAAATTAATATTTTCTTATCTTTGTGTGACTAGATAAAAGAATCCTGTTATGTCGTTTAATCCTTCTCTCCATCCTCTATGTGATATAGAAAGCTTATCGGATAATGCAACAGCTTTTAGCAACAGATCCAAACAACTTCGAAGGCAAATGTGGTGGCGTGGATGCAAAGTAAGTAAATCAGAAGCTACTGGATAGACTGGTCAGCATCTTAAGTGGTATTCAAACACATGAAGAAAAAAGGGCCTCTAGAGCATAATCTCTGTGAGAACAGGGCCTATAACTGTCCTGAGACATGGTAGAAATTCAGTAAATACTTGTTAACTTAATTGCTTTTGGGATAGGGATAACTAAATAACTCAGTATGCCTAAAAGGATGTTTTTATAGATTTTTTAATGAAAGTAATCCACATTTTATTAATATTTGACTACCTCTAGACTTATTAACTTATAACAAATATATGTTTTTTTCTTGAAATGTACTATTAATACTTTTTTTGGAGCAACCTCTATAGCATTATGTAGAGATATCAAAAGTAGGAGCTAGAGAAAAATATGACTTTCGGTTGAAAGGGTAAAAAGTAAAAGCTTACATATCCGAATCTGTTAAGGCAAATGGAGTTAAGAAAAAACTCCACTTCCCTCATTATTCCAGAAAAATAAAAAGTAAAAGAAATTTTTAACATTTTTAATAAGGAAAACATTGAGAGTCACTACATACTAATATATACTCCTGCAGAACATTGTATAGAAATACATTTACTTCTTAAATCAACTGTGGCTACTAATCATTAACAGAAAATGTTTTTCATGTTATATGAGCAAATCTTTTCTTTTTTACTCCTGATTCTAGGTATAATTTTTGGCTTTGTTAAAAATTTAGATATGAACTCACTGTTTTTAGTCTCTGATTTTCAAGTTTAGCAATAACTCTCCTTTTTTTTTGAGATGCAGTTCTGCTCTTGTTGCCCAGGCTGGAGTGCAATGGCTTGATCTCGGCTCACCACAACATTACCGCAACCTCTGCCCCCAGGGTTCCAGCGATTCTTCTGCCTCAGCCTCCTAAATAGCTGGGATTACAGGCATGTGCCACCATGCCCGGCTAATTTTGTATTTATTTATTTTTTTATTTTTTTCAGTAGAGACGGGGTTTCTCCATGTTGGTCAGGCTGGTCTTGAACTCCCGACCTCAGGTGATCCGCCTGCCTTGGCCTCCCAAAGTGCTGGGATTACAGGCATGAGCCACTGCACCAGCCAGCAATAACTTTCTAAACCTGACTTAGCCATATGCTAAGGATTTTTTCCAAGAGTTACCTTGGATTTATTTATTTTTATTTGTCTACCTATTGAATTGTCCTACTTTCAGAAGTGGAACTGAGGGAAGAAATATGTTTCATTTCTCCCCTTGTTCAGAATTTAAATTTTCTATTCTATTTTAAGTTATTTATTCTTTAAAGAATAAATTTATTTTCTTTAAATTCTTTTTTTTTTTTTTTTTTTTTTGAGGCACTCTTGCTGTATCTCTGAGGCTGGAGTGCAGTGGCACAATCTTGGCTCACTGCAACCTCTGCCTCCTAGGTTCAAGTGATTCTCATGCCTCAGCCTCCTAAGTAGACCAGGTTCAAACGATTCTCCTGCCTTAGCCTCCCAAGTAGCTGGAATTACAGGCATGTGCCACCACACCTGGCTAATTTTTGTATTTTTAGTAGAGACGGGGTTTCACTATGTTGGCCAGGCTGGTCTTGAACTTCTGGCCTCAAGCAGTCTGCCCACCTCAGCCTCCCAAAGTGCTGGATTACAGGCGTGAGCCACCACGCCTTGCCTAAAGCTTCTATATCTATAGAAATTTTCTGTTCTGTGGGCTAATTTAGAAAAACAGAAGGTCCACGAGCCACTCACCCCTTCTCTCCCCCAAACTCCTGTACCCTATTCATGTATCCACAAAAAGATGGTCATAATGTACATTTTGCCTAGCTTTTTTTTTAACCATTTCTAAAAATGTTTGCTTTGTACTTTATGGGGTTTGGGTCAGAGGAATAGTGTGCTTTTAAGGAGGAAAAACATTGAGTTATATTTTTAAATAGTCATCACCTTGAGGACCTCTGGGGACCGTGAATAGCATCGGCCATGTAATGAAAATCATTGTTCATAATGTAACAAACACCATTTACAGTAGCGAGTATTCTTCATTTATTATTTTCTAATGCTTAGCTTCCTTCAGTTCTACTGTACCCCATTAATACTTCATTGTGCTACTGTTCATCTGGGGCAGCCTCCCTGTGCCTGCCGTTTTCTAGATTGACTTCCATAATGGTAATTTCAGAAGGGTTTTAAGAAAAAGGATATAAGGGCAGAACACAGATCAGGAGTTGCCAGTGGCTAAGGGGGATGTCGTGCGGTTGGAGACTGACAACAGGTCATGAGGAAGCTTGTTAAGGGTGATGGTGGAAATGTCCTATGTTTGATTGTGGTCATGTTTATTAACAGCTGGATATATTTGTCAAAACCTATCAAAAGTATTTTAAGAAGATAAGTTTTATTCTGTGTAAAGTGTATCTCAGTATACCTGGCTTTAAAAATAAATGAGTTAATAAAATTATCCATGGGTGGGGAAAGAGAATCGCTAACACCTCTCTTAATATATCTGGGGGCTGTGAAGCTCTTATATGTTTAATGACAAACAGATTTTTGTTCATGTTATTTGGAATAAGAGAGCTTTGGACTTGCATGAATACAATACTGCCATTTGGAGTTGTAAACATTTTCTGCCCAGTGTTAGAAACCCAAGGAAGAAAACTCTATTCATTGAGGTGTTTTAAAATTGATATTGATGTTTTCATTCAAATCTTAAGTAAAGCCAAACACACATTTAACAGGGCAAATTAATGTACATTTTAGGTAAAGTTGAAAAACTACTGTAGAAATTCCAAATTATTTTAGAAATGTTTCAGATTAATAAAAAAAAGCTTAAAGTACTTTAGTTTATCATATAAACTGAACCTCTATGATTTGATGGGCTTATTACTAATGTGAGACCAGAGAAAATATACAGTATTTTAGCAACTCTGTTCAAGTGTCAAGATATGATGAATAACATAGGCCATGCAATTCAAATGGTTCAATACATAGAAGGTAGCAGTTTATAGCACTTTTTTCCAAAGTATATGAGAATTCTGTTAGTTTTTTCTCCCCTTACTTTCTTCTTTGCATTTTTATCTCCATTTTGAGGAATATATTTTAGATTCTTTATGAGTAGCCTCATTTAATAAGCAACTTTGCCTAAGAGCATTCTGTGTCAGTTTTGTAGTTAAGAAACCTTAAGGTGATGAGATGATTTAGTGTGATGCAGTAAATAGAAGAATAAATAGTCTTGACTTTATTAATGAGTCAAATATTAATATCTTTATATGCCCTTTTGTGTGTTGTAGATAAAAGCCATCATGGCTTTGGTTGCTGCTATCCTTTTGCTAGTGATTATCAGTAAGTATTATTGGATTATTACTTCCTAGGGTATCATTTGTTTTGGAGTTCATTTTAGTTCCCTTTTATTTTCAGTTGACCTAGTATGTCTGAAGTCCGGATTGAATAATGACTTCTGACCTGTCTCAGGAGCTCTTAGAATCTATAGATCTCTGAAAATGCTCTTAAGTAATATGTAAAATTTTATGTGAATATGTATATGTACATTTTTAGGGAGAGAGGGTCTATATCTTTTGTCAGATTCTCAAAGGGAACTCCTGTTCTGCCCCCAACTCTCACCCCCAAATCCAGGGCTAAGTGATTTGTTCAAGGCCAAATCTGGTTCCTATTACACTAAGGTCTAAAATACTCATTTTCTATTTATTATTAACTCTCAGGAATAGCAGTTTGCATTTTGTAATATTGTTTTGGAAGGATAAATCCAAATACATTCTTCAGATGATTTTTTTTTGTTTGGTTTTTGTTTTGTTCTATAGTTGAGCATAATTTCCATCATTAAAGCATGATTCCTTCCCTTCCTTTTTCCCTTAGTGTTCTTTTAAAAATCAGATCATTTTAAGTATCTCTTTTTCTTCAAGGCCTCTCTACCTATGTTTACAGAGGTTTTATGACACTTTGGAAAGTATCTAAAAATAATCATTTGAAAAATTATATTATGCTGTTATCTTTTTAAACAGAAAAAAAATGCTTTGTTACAAAGAAATACAGTCAATCCTCACTATTCATAGATTCTGTGTTTGCAAATCCAGTTACCAGGTAAAATTTATTTGTAACCCCAAAATCAGTACTCATGGTGCTTTCAGAGTCATTACAGACATGTTCAGAGTAACAAAAAATTGTAAGTCCCCCAACCCACACAGCCCTAGCTGAGGTTAAACAAAGCCATTTCTGCCTTTTTATTTCAGCACTCATAACATAAACTTTCTGTTTGTAGTCTATTTAGTACCACATTTTCTGCATTGTTGTGCTTTTCGTTGGTGATTTCACTGTTTAAAATGGTCCCCACACATGGTGCTGAAGTGCTCTCTAGTGTTGCTCAGTACAAGAGAGCTGTGATGTGTCTTCAGGGAGAAAATACACATTAGGCAAACTTTGTTCAGGCATGAGTTATAGTGCTGTTGGCCTTGAGCACAGTGTTACTGAATCAATAATACGTATTAAATAAAGTGTCTTTAAACAGAAACAAACACATATAAAACAAGGTTATGTATTGATTGACAAAAATGTAGTAGCCAGAGACTCACAGGAACTTAACCCTATATTTTCCCTAGAAGTAGTGGTTCAATATTCACTAATTTAGTGTTTGTAGTGACCTTATAGAAAATAGTTACCTCAGAAACCAAGAATCAATCATGTATATATGGTGGGCAATTGGAAAATGTGCAATATTAATAACAAAAAGAAGAAAAAATCAACTATAATCTTACAACAGAGATAGCTACTACTAATATAACTATTATATATATACTTCTCTTTTCCTATTAATATACAAGCATGTTTTTTAAAAAACTAAGACTATGTTATATGTACTTTCTAGTAAATATATTGTGAATATTTTCCCAGGTTATCAAAATTTTTAGTAATATTTTAACAGCAGATACAAGCTATGGCTATGCCATTATTTATTTTAGATGCCAATGTTAGACATTTAGATTGTTTTATGATATTTTTTGCTTCTCCTTTCCCATTGATTATTTATTACCTCAGATAAAAGTTCAGTCTATCCTCATTACCCATTTCTAAAAGTAGACACAACTACATTTAGGAATATTGCTTTGAACATAGCATATATATCTGATGTTGATACATTGCTTTTTTCATGTTTTCTCTTACAGTTCTTATAGTCATGAAATACCGTACTTGATTTGATGACAGAGATCTTCATTAAACAAGATCTGGGACAGTAATAAAAGATTGCTGCATAATTTAAATGAAACCTATGTGTATATAACTTTCAAAACTTCTTTTTCAAGAAACTAAGAGGCAAGTATCACTTCAAATTGGAACGTTGAGAATGTCCAATTATCTTCTCCCCTTCTAACAAAATGTTCTTTTAATAATTACGTTTAAGGCAAAGAGAACTAGCCTCTATTTTTCCATATTTCAAGGATCTAATTTGAAACTAGATACTTGCCAGTTCATTATTTGTGTATATAGTTAAACACTGATTATAATATTTCATACTAATAAATATTTTAATGGCATAAGGACTTGCATTATTGCATTAGGGAGTGGGTCATGCTGGGGGTCAGGAAGCCTGTATAGACTACCAAATTATATGCTGAAAGAGATGCATAACCATTCTGTCAGTATTTGCAGAAATATAGTTCCTTTCATATTACAGTTGTTTTGCAAGCAATTTCCACATTTATAGGTGTAACAAAAGCTAAATGTTGTAAATGTTGTTGCCTTCAGCTATAACAACTAAAAACATTCCAGTAAATAATTTTTAACTGTGTAAGAGAATGTGTAGTAATTTTTTTGGCATTTGGATTATGGAAATGGAAATTTTTAAACAGTGTGAAAAAACATGGTATGGCACCATAAAACTGGAGATAATAAAGTTATTGAAGAGTGTCATTGAAGTATTTGAAAATGACCAGTATATAGCTGCCAGTCATGGTCCAGTCTGTTTTCAGTTAAACTCCAATAAAGAGAGACCAGTCAGTCCTAATGTGAGTAAATGAAATTTACAGGTAACTTACTCCTTAATTAATTTTATTTTAGTTAATAGCCTCTAACTTCCAACTATCTCATTTACCAAAAGTACGAAAAGTAGCAAAACCATCTATTATAAATACTTCAATTTTATACCTTTGCATTTCCTGTTCATCCTTGAGGAGACGTATGTTGCACAATCAAATTTTGCATCAGCCAACAGTAATGAGTAGTAGAAAGTCAGGAAACTAGGTATATATGTGTGTGTGTATATATATATATATGATATATATATGATATATATATGACATATATACTTTATATATATATGATTGATATATATATGAGATAATCAGTCAGTCGGTAACCAAATGCTAGAGAGTGACCATTAACCTAAGCCTGTTTTTATAATGAAAAAATGTGTTAACTTTAAAATATGCCAACCTCCTTGTGTCTTTTAAACAAGTCAGAGTGAAAATACATTGTCCCCTAAGGTGTGGGGAGAGGAAGCTTTATAATAAAATTAGTGATTCTGCAGAAACTTGTGCACTGGATATCTTGAGAATATGAATATAAAACTCCCTAAATTAAAGATAGGGTTAATAGAAATTACCAGTATTTAAATAGGGAAAAATGATTTCATGTTTATTTAGGTTTTATTTCTTTGGTCATCTTAATGCAAAATGAATAAAGCATAGAATCTGGGTTTGGTGTTTTGTTTTTTGTCTGTTTTTAAAATTCTACAGGATTATTACTAGAAGGCAAAAAAATGCTGTTTAGAATGGAAAGAAATTTGAAGAAAGAAAGCAGACTGAGACACTCAAGACACCTGCAAGTTATCTAAGAAGATCTAGATAGAATTACTAAATTTTATAGTTTGCTTAGAGCATTTACAAGGAGATAAAGATCTTACATACTATAGTGTATTGTCTCTGGTCTCTATGCTCTTTTTAAATGTCAATGTAAGGAGCATCTGAACTGCTAATAAATCTTTTAAGATACCCAGAAAAATGAGCATTTTTAGAATTTCAGTAGCTAATAATTCAGGAAAGGAAATATTTTAACTGAATGGACAGAATCAGTCCTAACATTTGTATGTATGTCCTTTATTTGAATTGGAACTAGGCTCATAAGCGGTTAATTTTCCATTAGTTGATGTAGAAATCTGGTTTCTCCATAATATTTACAAGTGAAGATGAAGATTACTTCTCAGAAAGTATCCATATTTCCAGTGTTTCTTTTAATAAAGTATGCCACTTTTAAATAAATAATTACAAAAAGTAAAATTATAAAATTTTTAAATTTAAATAACAGTAAAATTTTTTGACAATATATATGTCACTGTCTTTGTAATTTAAACATATTGCTGCCTGGGATATGGGTAACAGACTTACCACTCATGGAACTTTGTAGTAGTGATGGCTTGGTTTGTAGTTTATCATTTCATCTTTCTTGGTCTTGATTAATCCTGAAATCCTTAAAATGGCTGGCATGGTTATGACTTTATTATGGTAACCTTGGAGATGTAAGCCCTCTTACGATCAAAAACAGAAGAAAAAAATATATTGTTCAAACTGATGCCAAGCCTACCTTCATTCCCTCCCTTAATTACTTTTTTTCTCATTCAACTCAGATCATCCTGCACTTGAAAAATGAAGTTTTACCACCATCAAAACTATCATTATTTAACAACAAGTGAAGATCAGCAGAAAAATTCAAGTAGCTTTGCAAATACTAGTTGATACTCAGTGAAATCACGTCACTATTTTGATGCCTGAATCCATACCCTTGTGATTTATGTTTAATTACAGAAGCCTATTGCCTTGCAGCAATTTTGTTGTTATAATACTGATTAATTGGTTATTCCTTCTTATTATAACTCAGTAATACCTGTGGTCGTTTGGTTCCTCTATCCTGACAAAGTTCACTGGAAATTGCCCTCAGATTTTATAAACTGGGGGATTTCTTAATTAGATGAAAGTTCACTATTGAAGATGGAATATTATATAAGATGGAGGAAGGGTAATTAATACACATGAGATACAGAAATACTTTGTTAGCCCTCCTATAGATTGCCTAGTGTAGTCTTTCTGTGCATTTCAATACTCTGTATTAGGAAATTATAACTTCAGCACTTTTGATAGCAAAAATTGGCATCTTTCAATTCTGTATAGTATGTGGCTATCCTGTAAATGATAATATGTGTACAGACTGAGAAGGCAGGTATATAAAGAAATTGAAATCTCTCATTGCTGGTATACTCTTAAAGCATGCTTGATGCCTTGTCAGCATCATTGCCCACATTGACTCTGTATTTACATCTGTATATACACTATGATTAGAAAATATGCAAGAAATTGTTTTTCCATGTTAAGAACAAATGCCATTAGAAGATGTCCCCTTAATTGTATTGTCAGAGTGTTACTATGTCAAGGATGACTGTTCTGTTAACCTAATTTTGTGTTTTCACATGGAAATGTGATTGGACTCCATTTTTCTGTGAGTTGAGAGTAAGAGCATAAGTCAGTTTGAAAGTATTTACAAGTTTGTTTTCGAATGTAGTGTAATGCTTATATTTGTGCAGGAGATTGCCACAAAGCAGTAGAAAGACACTGGTTTCTAAGGGCTGAAATGTGCTCTACTTCTTGACTTGTTTTTTCCATGTTATAGACAAATGACATCATGCCTTAGATTGATGTAGGGTTTAGGTCCTCTTTAATACTTTGAGTTAGTCTTATTCTGATTTTTTTTCTTCTGGAAACCAAGTAGAATTAGGGATGGGAACACAAATGCATTTATTCTGGCTCCTGTTTTATTCCAAGAAGCTTCTTGGAACAAATCAGTAGGAATTGAAAAGAAAGCATGACCAACCCAATTACAGGGGATAAAATGTAAGCTTGTTAAAGTAAGCACCACACCATGTTTCTGTCTCCCCAGCACCCAGCACCCAGCACAGTGCTGTGAACCTTGGCAGATGCTAGATAAATGTGTGTTGAATGAATGTGCCTATGAAGCCACAAAGATGCCACATGTTAGTATATCAGTGAGAGGTGACTCCACAGTGCTCCCTGGAGAAGCAATATGAGTGACTGAAGAGTGGGGCCTTTCGCTTTTGCCTGGATATAGGGGTGCTCTTCTACTGTAATTGGGCGTGGAAAAACTCTGGCTTTATGGTATTCCATTAGGTTCTTTTCATTTAAAGTAGACTTAAAATCAAAGTATCCAATATTTTAAAGCCACAAAGTAGATTACATAATTAGCAGAGATTTTAGTCAGTAAAATGTTAGAAATCAAACTATAAGAAAATTCAAGCCCTTTATTTTGTGTCTTGGGTATATGTCATTATTTTAAATTCCATACTCCCTTATTTAATCACTTTGGTAAGTGCCTTCGATGTTTTGAAATGTATAGTGGGAGATGAGCAAATGTAAATGTCGTGTGCCCTGTTCCCTAGCTTCTCAATTCCTCATAACCATTTTTACCAGTGTTGCAAAGTTTAGACCTTTGTGTTAATATCAGAAATGTATTTCTAGCCCCTCCATAGTGAACAGTGAAATAAACTATTTCATAGAAAACAAAAATTAAGCACTTTGGCTTATTCAATATGTGTTACCTGTTGCCTTAACTTCAAAGCGTAGCTTATTTAACAATAACATCTGGATAATCACCCCGATTTAATCTATCCTATTTTCCCAATAAAGTGCATGAAGGAAAAATAAGAAAAAGAAAAGGCATTCTTTCACCAAAAATTATGCCTGATACTGATGAAATCTAAGAAGAATTTCTTAGTGATTTTTAACTCACTAAAGCAATGTCTTTACCTCAGTCCACAGTGTCTGCAGGAGCGGAAGGCAGGCAGTTTTCTCTTAAACTTAACATGTCCCAATCAGAAAACCTGCTCCTGTCCCTCAGCTGCCTGGTGCTTTAGGCAACCAGAGTAATGTTCATTCTCTCTAGCCTCCCTCCACCCACACACTAAACTGTGTCTTTTTGTTTTTGTTTTTGAGACAGGATCTTGTTCTGTCTCCCAGGCTGAAGTGCAATGGCACGATCACAACTCACTGCAGCCTCGAACTCCTGGGCTCGAGCAATCCTCACACCTCAGTTCTCCCAAGTGGCTGGGACTACAGGCATGTGCCACCATGCCCAGCTAATTTTTAAATTTTTTTTATAGACAGGGTCTCACTATGTTACCCAGACTGGTCTCAAATTCTTAGACTCATGCCGTCCTTCTGCCTCAGTGTCCCAAAGTGCTACGATTACAGGTGTGAGCCACCATACCAGGCCTTTATTGTCTTAATACTACAAAAAGGCATGGGAGGGGAGACGACATTGGAGGCATGTTGTACCCCGAGATAGTCTCCACAAATTAAGTGCTGTAGTCAGAAATGGAGACAGGAAGCAGCCTGGTAAGGGCACTCTGAGAATGATGGTGTTTAATACAATCCACCATTCAACAGATGAGAGAACCGGGCAGGAAGATCAGATACTACCTAAATCCAGCAGAGTCATACTTAGTGTGTGCCCATCGAACACTAAAAACTGCTGTGGAGCAGTGACTATTGGCCTGCTTTTCAGCTGTTAGTATAAGAAGGGATTCTGACTAGTAAGCAAAGGTACAACTGAGCAGTCAGTGGTAGTGCACTTACCCTATTTATTGAGTAATTGGGCCAGATCTCATCTGAGGATGTCTAAAAAGATGCACATGGACCTATATGAGTAACATTGTAAAAACACAGAAAAGAGAACATCCTCCTGATCATTCCCAGCAACATACTAACTCTGTCTTCCTTAAAAAACTCCATCTCATTTCTCCACTTCCCCCCCGCCAAATTCCACTATATATATACATAAAATATGTGTATATATATAGGTGTGTGTATATATATATATACACACACATCTACACATCCATACTTTTTTTTTTTTTTTTTAGAGGCAAGGTCTGGCTCCATCATGTAAGCTAGGGTGCAGTGGCACAATCATAGCCCACTGCAGCCTTGAACTCCCAAGCAATCCTCCTGCCTCAGCCTCCCGAGTAGATGGGATTACAGGCATGAGCCAACACGACCAGCCCTCGTTGCTATACATTTTTGATAATTGTCCTCTTCCTGACGTATACTTTCGTGTGGCAGAATTTAGAGAGGCGGAATAGTATAGTAGAAATAACATGGATGTGCCGGGCATGGTGGCTCACATCTGTAATCCCAGCACTTTGGGAGGCCAAGGTGGGTGGATCATGAGGTCAGGGGATCGAGACCATCCTGGCTAACATGGTGAAACTCCGTCTCTACTAAAAAATACAAAAAATTAGCCGGGCATGGTGGCGGGCGCCTGTAGTCCCAGCTACTCTGGAGGCTGAGGCAGGAGAATGATGTAACCCAGGAGGTGGAGCTTGCATTAAGCTGAGATTGCGCCACTGCACTCCAGCATGGGAGACAGGGCAAGACTCCGCCTCAAAAAAAATAAAAATAAAAATAACATGGGTGCTGAAATCATGGGCTCTGGGTTTTTGTTTGTTTTTAGAGATGGGTTCTCGCTATGTTGCCCAGGCTGGTCTTGAACTCTTGGGCTCAAGTGGTCCTCCCACCTTGGCCTCCCAAAGTGCTGGGATTACAGGATTAAACTACCATGCCTGGCTGCAGGGAATTTTTTGTTTTGTTTTTGAGACAGTGTCTCACTCTGTCACCCAAGCTGGAGTACAGTGGCACAATCATAGCTCACTGCAGCCTTGAACTCCTGGGCTCAAGCAATCCTCCTGTCTCACTCTCACTTGTAGCTAGGATTACAGGTGCATGCCACCACGTCTGGTCCACTCCATATCTTTACTTCTCTTTATAGTAATAGTCCTTGAAAGATTTCACTATACTTGCTATTTCCAGTTTTTTTTGTTTGTTTGTTTATTCTCCTCAACACTTCAGTCAAGATTTTGCCTCCACACTCCACCAGACTTAATCTTGGGAGGGGACCAGTGACCTCTGTATTGCTAGATCCAGTGGTCCATTGTCAGTCCTGATCTCTGTGCAACAGCAGCATTTGATGCAGTTGATTACTCTCTTCTCTCTCATACATGCTTCCAGGGCTTTGTTTCTTCTTGCCCTTATGGTTGTTCCTCCTGTTCTCCTCAACTCTTAATATTGGAGTATCCAGGATTCAGCTCTTGGTCCAGTCTTTACACACACTCCCTTAGAAATCTTACCTAATCTTGTCATTTGAAATCACATCTTCGTGCTAACAAATCTCAAGTTGTTGTCTCCCACTTGACTTCCCTTGAATTTGGAGTCATCCGGTTCTCTTTTTGACATCTTCATTATTTCAAGTTAAGCAAGTCCCAAACGCATTCCAGTCTGCTTTCACAGACCTCCTCCACATGCATTCTGTCCCATCTCAGTTGATGGCAACTGAATCCTTCCAATTAGGCCAAAAACTGTGGAGTCATACTGACTCCGTAACTTCTCTCTCAACTCACCTCTAATTCATCAGGAAATCCTCTGGTGCTACCTTTAAAATATCTTTAGAATCTGACCGGTTCACACTGCCGCCATCGTGACCACCTGGTCCTTTCCTACCATCATCTCTCACCTGGAATACTGCAGTAGCTTTCTAACTGGTCTCAGGCTTCTACCATTCCCCCTCTCCCCAGAGTCTGTTCTCAACAGAATGGTGAAAAACTCTTTCAAAATGTAATCATATCATGCCATTACTTTGCTCAAAACTCTTCAGTGGCATCCCATCTTCCTCGGAGTGAAAGCCAAAATTCTTTCAGTGGCCTACAGGGTCTCGTGATGCATCCCCAAGTCACCTTGCTGACCTCTGCCCTTGTCTTTGCCTTCCTTGCTGTGCTACAGCTACACCAGCCTCTTTGCTGTTCCTCAGACACACCAGGTGTGCTCCTGCCATAGGCCTTGGACTTGCTGTTTCTCCTGCCAGAAAAGCCCTTCCTCCTCAACTACTGCATGAAAGTCATTCTCTTGAATGACTTTCTCAAAATCTCCCTGAGTACACCATCCAATCCCTTTACCCTCTGTTTTTCCAGAACATTCTAACATTCCAGAATTTTCTCTGATATATCCCAAACCACTCACTACAACAGCAATTGTCATAGTGAGTGCTCACATAATTACTGAATGTATTAATTATGTTGAAGATGTGAAGGAAGATGGTAGTTTTGAAAATGATGTACCACAAGAACTAAATTGATTTTGAGCACCTAGCATCTGCAACGGGATGAAACCATTGCTTCTGGATTTCAGAAAGTCATAAAGAGAGAAAAGGCAAGAAAAGATGTTCAATTAAATGTGTTATGTAGACAATTAGGTCAGCCAAAAGAGAAGCAAGTTAAAATAATTTGCCAGGAAACAAATTGCAACACAAACAGTAAGCCCTTCACTGAAGCAGTGAGGAGTAGAATTGATTGAAGAAAATCAGTAATGCAGAAGAGAGGTTCAAGAAGCTGCCACTGAACACGGAGGAAAAACATCAAAACTGTAAATGGATAGTGTGATGTTAGATCTAGGAGACCAAAAAAAAAAAGACTACTAAGAATTACACAGTGTTCCTGTGGAAGAAATCCAAAAAGAGTGGAACAGAGCAATCGTCAGAAACATTATTCTTTGATGTATTCTTTGATGAATACTTCAGCTTTAATAAAGCCCTTCAGGAGAAAAAAAAAATTATCAAAAGACACAGTAAGTTACCTTGTAGTAGAGTATATGAATAATAAGATTAAAGGGGTAAATTCTATAAGCATTCAGACCTGAAAAATGTGTTACCTACAAGGAAGCAAAAATTAAGCTTGCCTCCGTCTTTTCTGCCACTGAATTATAGAATACTAAAACAGCATCTGTAGATTTTTGAGAGGATACAGCTGTGACTCAAGGATTTTTATACCAAACCAGTTGTCACTTAAGAATGAAAACCAGGCCAGGCACGGTGACTCAAGCCTGTAATCCCAGCACTTTGGGAGGCCGAGGCAGGCGGATCACGAGGTCAGGAGATCGAGACCATCCTGGCTAACACGGTGAAACCCCATCTCTACTAAAAATACAAAAAAAAAAAAATTAGCCAGGTGTGGTGGCGGGCGCCTGTAGTCCCAGCTACTCAGGAGGCTGAGGCAGGAGAATGGCATGAACCCGGGAGGCGGAGCTTGCAGTGAGCCGAGATCGTGCCACTGCACTCCAGCCTGGGCGACAGAGCCAGACTCCATCTCAAAAATAAAAAATAAAAGAATGAAAACCATTGAGGATTCTATGGACCACTGGAAAATTTTTTAAAAAGAATTCAAACCAGCCTGGGCTCAGTGGCTCTCACCTGTAATTCCAACACTTTAGGAGGCTGAAGCAGGAGGATCACTTGAGCCCAGGAGTTTGAGATCAGCCTGGGCAACACAGTGAGACCCTGTCTCTACAAAAATTAAAAAAATTAGCCAAGCATGGTGGCGCATGCCTGGAGTCCCAGCTACTCAGGAGGCTGAGGTGGGAGAATCATTTGAGCTCTGGAGGTCAAGGCTGCAGTAAGCCATGATGGCACCACTGCATTCCAGCCTGGGTGACAGAGCAAGACCCTGTCTTTAAAAAGAAAAAAAATGCAAACCACAAACACAATATTCTTGAAAATGTGAGAGTTCAGAAAACAGAACATCCTTGTCTCTTTTCTTGATAAAAAATTACTGGAAAATTTATGTTATACAGGCAGTTAAGAGAGAAATCAAAATTGAGAGTTCAAAAACAGATAATTCTTCCACTTGAAACCCTTTGATGAAGTCTCATTGCACTTACAGTGAAAACTGAACTGCTTACCTTCCTTGATCTCATCAGTTGCTGCCAGGGTAGCATTCTGTTTTACGTCACAGCACACTCAATTCAAGGAGAATTTAATAAAGGTAAATTTATAAAGGTAGTAGGGCTTAAAGAAGCTACAAAGGATAGTACACCTTGAAGGGTTGAGGGAAGGCAGAGGTTACCAAAACCTGGAAGAACAAAGTCACATGGAGAGGGCTACCTTGACTTTTGGCCAAGGGATGCAGCCAGCCTAAGGTGATCTTACAGGGAGGATGCCAGGGGAATAAATACCCTGGCCTAGTTGTTGTTTTATTCCCTGTGATCTGATGCTAGGACTCTTTTTTTTTTTTTTTTTTCTCACTCTGTTGCTCAGGCTGGAGTGCAGTGGTGCAATCTCGGCTCACTGCAAACTCCGCCTCCCAGGTTCAAGCGATTCTCCTGCCTCAGCCTCCTGAGTAGCTGGAATTACAGGCACGTGCCACCACACCAGGCTAATTTTTGTATTTTTAGTAGAGATGGGGTTTCACCATATTGGTTGTCCAGGCCGGTCTCGAACTCTTGACCTCAAGTGATCCCACCTCGGCCTCCCAAAGTGCTGGGATTACAGGCATGAGCCACCACACCCAGCCAGACTCCCCTATTTTTGAACCCCATTGAAAAACAAAGGGCAAGGAATCCTAGCGGTGTAAGCCACACCAGTCACCATCCTGAAAGGAGGGTAGAAAGTGCATCTGATGCCCAGATTCCATTCCCCAGCTATTGTGGATGTTGTTAACGTTGGCTGCCAATGGCTCACATTTGCCCCCTTCTCTAGAGAACTGCTGTCAGCCATTGGGAGCCACTTCACCTCTGAATTATGTCCCATTCCTGGGGGTACCTTGGAGCCAATGGTAGACTGATATTGGGGTCCAAAAGGCTGACCCCCTTATCTCAAGGTGGGACAACTCCATGTTGTGATATATGCTTCAGATGCCACACACACCCTTGAATCTGGCCAAGGCTAGACTTTACCTGAGACCATTTTTGCTTGGCCTTTTCCCTTCATTGTCTTGCATCTTCTAGTCTCTTAGATAGTTGAACACTCCTTCAATAAATCACATGCACCTGAATCCCTGTAGCCAACTGTTTCTAAAGAGCCCAACTGAAGAGGGTTAGTCCCAGTATTGGTCCCAGAAAACAGGTTCTAAGGATGGGATTCTAGAATTAGATCACCCACTGAAGAGAGAGCAATAAGGATCACATCACTGGTGGTAGGTGGGGTAAGTACTGATATCAGTAGTCTCTGACATGCAGCAGCAGTGCCATTCATTGCTAAAATGTTCACCTCTGGTGAAGTGAGAGGGTTACAAGTAGAGGGGAATGTGAAAGTCATGCCATCTCTTGGCATTTGAGAGGAACAGGAGATACAGTCATTTTAAGGATTTTGAAATGGAGCAGCTGCTGCTAAACTCCATTCTTAGCTTGGAAAAAAGAAAATGACAGATGAGACAGATGCAGGGCAATCCATTGTGAATTTAAAGCAAGATACGAGAATCAGAGATCTCTAATTCTCTATTGAAAGTATTTAAAGAGACCTTTACTTCCTGAAGCTGAAGAGCAGAGAGAGTTAAAGACCAGGCCGAGAATTAATTTTAAGGTGGCAGAATTTCAAAGAAGGATGAATTTTCAGCCTCAGCAAGTTTCCTATGCCAAAGTCAGGATCTTGTTAGGGAAAGAACACGGCCTAGAGACTTGGGATGGGATATCTGGGTTACTTGCCCCTGAGGGTCTTTTTTATCTTTTTTTTTGAGACAGGATTTCACTCTGTTGCCTAGGCTGGAATGCAGTGGCACAATCACAGCTCACTGCAGCCTCAACATCCTGTGCTCAAGCAATCCTCCTGCCTCAGCCTCCTGAGTAGTCAGGTCTACAGGCACATGCCACCATGCCCGGCTAATTGTTTTGTTATTTATTGAGATGAGGTCTCGCTATGTTACTTAGGCTGATCTCAAACTCCTGGGCTCAAACAGTCCTTCTGCCTTGGCTTCCCAAAGTGCTGAGATTACAGACATGAGTCACTGCACTCAGCCCACTTGAGGATCTTGAATGCTCAGATTCCCCAGAACTCCCTGGGCCTGTACAAGTGGCCCAGTCCCCCTTGTTGAAAGATAAAACCCCATTTCCCCCTTCACTCTTGCTTGCTTGAAAGCTATTCAGTAGCCTCAAAACAAGACAAGTAACTTCCAGGAGGATGCTGGCCCATCTCAGGATCTGCCCTCTACTACCTGCCTGGCCACCAGACCCATAACCCCTCTGGAATCAAGGCTCAAGAGAGAGGTTTAATGATTTGCCTAGCACTTACACAGGTGATGTGTGACAGAGGCGAGGCTGTAATCCAAAGTAGAACTAGGATCAGATTCTTTACAGCAAGCTGCAGGCACTAAGGCAGTTTTCCTTTCTAAATAAATCTCTCAGACTTTCACTGAGTCAATAGAGATGGGAAACAGGTGATAAACAAGTATCATACACTCAGATTATTAAGTTACTACCTAGTCCATTTTTTTCATTAACCTTCTTTCCCATATGTAAGGCTGGCTACGTAATTTCCAGGACCCAGTGCAAAATTAAAATGTGGGGCACATTTTTAAAAGTACAGAGAACTTTTACTGTGGCAACAGCGGTGGTGAGAGGAGCGTGGCTGTCTCCTCTCCACCATGGCGTGTGCTCGCCCACTAGTATCAGCGTACTCTGAAAGGGGGAGTCATCCGGCAAAAATGTCACTTTGCATGCTGTATTCAAGGCTCCTATTTGACCAGGTATTGTGAACTTTGTTCACACCAACTTGCGCAAAAACAACAGACAGCCCTATGCTGTCAGTGAATTAGCAGGTCATCAGACCAGTGTTGAGTCTTGGGGTACTGGCAGAGCTGTGGCTCAAATTCCCAGAGTTCGAGGTGTTATGGGACTCACCGTTCTGGTCAGGGTGCTTCTGGAAACGTGTGTTGTGGAGGCTGAATGTTTGCACCAACCAAAACCTGATGCCGTTAGGATCATAGAGAGTACACAACCCAAAAACGATATGCCATCTGTTCTGCTCTAGCTGCCTCAGCTTTACCAGCACTGGTCATGTCTAAAGGTCATCGTATTGAGGAAGTTCCTGAACTTCCTTTGGTAGTCGAAGATAAAGTTGAAGGGTACAAGAAGACCAAGGAGGCTGTTTCGCTTCTTAAGAAATTTAAAGCCTGGAATGACATCAGAAAGGACTACGCCTCTCAGCAAATGAGACCTGGCAACAGCAAAATGAGAAACCGTCACCGTATCCAGTGCAGGGGCCCCTGCATCATCTATAATGAAGATAATGGTATCATCAAGGCCTTCAGAAACATCCCTGGAATTACTCTCCTTAATGTAAGCCAACTGAACATTTTGAAGCTTGCTCCTGGTGTGCATGTGGGACATTTCTGCATTTGGACCAAAAGTGCTTTCCAGAAGTTAGATGAATTACATGGCACTTGGCATAAAGCTGCTTCCCCTAAGAGTAACTACAATCTTCCCATCCACAAGATGATCAATACAGATCTTAGCAAAATCTTAAAAAGCCCAGAGATCCAGCAAGCCCTTTGAGCACCACGTAAGAAGATTCATTACACAGTCCTAAGGAAGAACCCACTGAGAAACCTGAGAATCATGTTGAAGCTAAACCCATACACGAAGACCATGTGTCGGAACACCATTCTTCGCCAGGTCAGGAATCACAAGCTCTAGGTGGATAAGGCAGCAGCGGCAGCTGCAGCACTAGAAGCCAAATCAGATGAGAAGGGGGTTGCAGGCAAGAAGCCTGTGGTAGGTAAGAAAGGAAAGAAGGCTGCTGTTGGTGTTAAGAAGCAGAAGAAGCCTCTGGTGGGAAAAAAGGCAGCAGCTACCAAGAAACCAGGCACTGAAAAGAAGCCAGCAGAAAGGAAACCTACTACAGAGGAAAAGAAGCCTGCTGCATAAACTCTTAAATTTGATTATTCCATAATTGTCAAATCATTTTGGACAGCTTCTTTTGAATAAAGACCTGATCAAAGAGGCAGTGAGAAAAAAAAGAGCACGGAAAAAATGATGTTAAAGTACCAAATATAATACATTTTCCTTTAAAAATATTTTTATTAATTACAAAGCCTAATAGGGTCAACATCAATAATTATTAGGGAAATCAAAATCAAAATCAAAATGAAATACTACCTCAGGCCAGGCATGGTGGCTCATGCCTGTAATCCCAGCATTTTGGGAGGCTGAGGCGGGTGGATCACTTGAGGTCAGGAGATGGAGACCAGCCTTGCCAACATGGTGAAACCCTATCTCTACTAAAAATACAAAAAATTAGCCAGGTGTAGGGGTGCGCACCTGTAGTCCCAGCTACTCATGAGGCTGAGGCAGGAGAATCACTTGAACCCAGGAGGCAGAGGTTGCAGTGAGCCGAGATCACGCCACTGCACTCCAGCCTTGGCAACAGAGTAAGACTGAGGAAAAAAAAAAAAAAAAAAAGAAAGACAGAGAGAGAGAGAGGAAGAAAGAAAAGAATTTTCCAGCCCTTCCAGCTCGAAGGGCTCTCTGGATCTCTGGGCTTTTTAAGATTTTGCTAAGATCTGTAATGATCATCTTGTGGATGGGAAGATTGTAGTTACTCTTGGGGGAAGAAGCTTTATGCCAAGTGCCATACAATTCATCTAACTTCTGGAAAAGAAAGAAAAGAAAGACCACCTCACACTTATTAGAATGGATACTATAAAAAAAAACAAACGGAACATAAGTGTTGGCGAGAATGTGGGAAAATTGGAGCCCTTGTGCACTGTTGTTGGGAATGAAAATTGGTATAGACTTTAGGGAAAACAGTGTGCCAGTTCCTCAAAAAACTAATGATCTCACAATTCCACTTCTGGGTATACACCCAAAATAATTGAAAGCAGAGGCTCGAACAGATATTTGTATACTCATGTTCATAGCAGCATCATTCACAATAACCAGGGAGTAGGAGCAACCCAGTGTCCACTGACAGATGAATGGATAACCAAATTTGGAATGTATATACAATGGAATATTATGCAGCTGTAAAAAGGAAGGGAATTCTGACACTTGCTACAAGATGGATGAATTTTGAGGACATTATATAAAGTAGAATAAGCCAGTCACAAAAGGACAAATATTTTATGATTCCACTTCTGTGAGGTATCTAGAGTAGTCAAATTCAGTAGTCAAAGTAGAATGGTGGTTCGCAGGGGCTGGAGAGAGGGGAGAATGAGAAGTTAATATTTAATAGGTACAGAATTTCAGTTTTGCAAGATAAAAAAATTCTGGAGTTAGATGGTGGTGATCATTGCACAACAGTGTGAATGTACTTAATGTCACCAAACTGTACACCTAAAAATGGTTAAGATAGTAAACTTTATGTTATATGTATTTTACCACATTTAAAGATAATGTTTTTTAAGTGTAATAGAAGTATTCTAAATTTTAAAGTTTAAATTTAATTATTAGAATGAATTTTACCATTCATCTTATTTTATGCAATGCCAGTTTTAAATAGAAATTACAAAAGCTTTTATCTTATATGTGAAATCACTAAAATGTCACAATTTGCATTTTACCACTCATAAATATAAATTATTTCATTCTTATCAGAACAATACTGCATAAAACTGTTTTTATTTTATTTCTTGATATGTTCACATTCTACCAACACTCTCTACCTTTGGATCACTGATGAATAAGAAAGAACTTATTCCTGACTGGGTGCAGTGTCTCCCACCTGTAATCACAGCACTTTGAGAGGTCAAGGTGGGCAGATCACCTGAGGTCAGGAGTTGGAGACCAGCCTGGCCAACATGGCAAAACCCCATCTCTACTAAAAATACAAAAATTAGCTGGGCCTGGTGGCACACACCTGTAGTCCCAGCTACTTGTGAGGCTGAGGCAGGAGAATCGCTTGAACCTGGGAGGCAGAGGTTGCAGCGAGCCGAGATCATACCACTGTACTCCAGCCTGGTCAACAGAGACAGACTCTGTCTGGGAAAAAAAAAAAAAAAAAAGAAATAACTTATTCCTTATAATATGGCAACTATGGATGGACCTATTTCCCCTTTCCTTCTATGTCAACATTTTTAACATAAGTGATTGGGTCATACAGGAAATAATGCAAGTAAAAATGTATATGATAGAGGCCGGGCTCAGTGGCTCATGCCTGTAACCCCAGCACTTTGGGAGGCCGAGGTGGGTGGATCATCTGAGGCCAGGAGTTCGAGACCAGCCTGGCCAACATGGCAAAACCCCATCTCTACTAAAAAATACAAAAATTAGCTGGGTATGGTGGCACATGCCTGTAATCTCAGCTACTCAGGAGGCTGAGGCGGGAGAATCGCTTAAACCCGAAAGGCAGAGGTTGCAGTGATCCGAGATCACGCCACTGCACTCAAGCCTGGGTAACAGAGCAAGACTCTGTCTCAAAAAAAAAAAAAACAAAACTATATATGATAGGGTTCCTAGATCATTCTTATTTCTCTGAATACCATTACCTTCTTTCTGCATTGGAAATAAGTTCTAGTTCTAATGGAAAGGATGGCCTCTGGGGGCTATCAGCACTTCTGCTATTGTAGACGTGTTGGTCTGGGCACATGTTGATACATGTGGAGCACATGCCAGTATGAGCATCTGCTGATATGAGGTGTGTAGACATGAGCACAGAATTCTGGTGGACCCACATACATAGGAGTTGGGCAAGACTCAAAGCAAGTACAAGCAAGTAGACACACTTCTTGTGTGTCATGGAAGCTAGGTAGCAATCATGAATGTTATGTGCAAATGGATCGCAAGGCACGAGGGAAACAAGCATGCACATATTTCCTCTGCTCACGCGCGTGCTCCACTGTCCCATTGGACTTCACTCACAGAACACAAGTTCAAAGATAAAATGTTCAGAATTTCAGATGACACAGCTTTTAACCACCAAGTGCAGTGCCCTTCTGAGAGTGGCCTGCTGGGACTGCACTTGTCGTATGCCCATGAAGGCAGCCCTGCTTATGGCTACTCTCTTGGAGCATTTACACATTCTCAACATTGTCTTAAAAGGTGGGGCCCATACTGAGTGTCAGTTTAGTAAGGTTGGGTAGAGTGGGAGAAGGATCTCATAAAGCTTGGTGATTTTACTTCTGCTAATACCAGTATCATGTTAACTTCTTTTTCTTTTTAATACCAGAACTTTCTCTGGCTCATCAATTCCTTACTGCATACATTTCTCATTTCTTAACCTTATATTTTTCTTCTAAATTAATTAATAGTCTTTGGTAAGCCCATGTTGGATTCCACTTTGTATCCTAGCCCAAACCTAACACAGAGCAGGTGCTTTACACTTGTTGCATTTACTATCTTATTCAGTGCTCAGAAGCAAATATTCTGTGGTGGCACTTCTACTGTCATTCGGTCATGTATTCAATTATTTATTCAGTTACAAGTATTTCTGGTACATCTACACCATGCCAGGCCCTCTCTCCTTCCCTTTCAGGCCTCTTTCTCATTTCTCTCACCTTTCTCTTTAGATCAAAGATGAGGAATGTTGATGACTATCATCAATGTCAAGGGGCAGAGAGATTGCTGCTATATTTTCATCCCACTTCTCTTAAATTTCTTCCCATTTTTACTAGCCATATACTCCTTATGATTGGCAAATTTGTCCTCTTAATATTCTACCCTCCTTAGTGTGACCTGCAAGCTCAATGAAATATGTTTTTTTATAGAACTTAGTTATTAGCTAAAAGCATCAAAAGCACTAGCCCAAAGCAGGGTGATACCCAAAATATTTTAAAATTGGTACTGTACAACAAGGAGTTGGGAGGGCTGGGCCCAGGGCTCGGGGTAGGAGCACTCAGGGGCTCAGGAAAGCAACTGTTTACCAAAGAGAAAGAAGTAGTTCAATAATTTAAAACTAGTGTAGCTGACCGGGCATGGTGGCTCACTCCTATAATCCCAGAATTCTGAGAAGCTGAGGCAGGAGGATCACTTGAAGTCCGGAGTTCAAGACCAGCCTGGGTAACATAGTGAGACCTGTCTGTGCAAAAAATAACTAGCCAGACACTAAAGCCCGCCTGTAGTCCCAACTACTCAGGAGGCTGAGGCAGGAGGATCACTTGAGCATAGGAGGTCAAGGCTGAAGTGAGCCACGATCACACCACTGCACTCTAGCTTGGGCAATAGAGCAAGACCCCTGTCTCAACAAACAAACAAACAAAACTAGTATAGCTGTACTCACATATACCCACTGTCTGATATCAGGCAGGCACTACAGCAGGCTTCTATTGACACCCCTGAGGGTTCTTCTTGCTCTCTGCAATGGTACAAAACCAATAAGAAATCTCTATTAGAACTATTTGGCTGGACAAGATGGCTCACACCTGTAATCTCAGCACTTTGGGAGGCCGAGGTGGGTGGATCACCAGAGGTCAGGAGTTCAAGACCAGCCTGACCAACATGGTGAAACCCCATCTCTACTTCAAAAATACAAAATTTAGCCGGGTATGGTTGTGAGTGCCTGTAATCTCAGTTACTCAGGAGGCTGAGGCATGAGAATCGCTTGAACCCAGGAGGCGGAGGTTGCAGTAAGCTGAGATTGTGCCATTGCACTCCAGCCTGGGTGACAAGAGCAAAACTCTGTCTCAAAAACAAACAAACAAACTACCTGAATGGTTGTCCCTCTTAATGCAGCAGCCGGATCCCCAGTGGAATGCCATCTACAACAACGTCTTTAACTCTGGCTCCCTTTAGCAGTATAAGCGAGCAGCAGGGTGTTACTGACAGGCCTAAGGAATGGAAGAGGGAGATGGAGGAAAAGAGACAAGAAAGAGAAAAAAGGTATGAGGAGAAGAAAATAAGCCATCTGCCATTTCTCAGGAGCGGCATGGTTTGCCTGCGTTCAGTTGTAGGCATATGAGTTTGTGAAGAGCAGCTGTGGGATGGCAGAAAGGGCCACGGCCTGAGGGAAGAAAGACCTGTGCTCACGTGTCAGAATAACTTGAGAGTTATCCTGGGCGACCACTTATCTTTGCTGAGTCTCGTATCCTCCCTTCAAATGTGTAGAACATCTACCTCCCAAGACCCTTGCTAGTATTCACTGCAGTAAAGTTAATACCAGTGCATGCAATTAGCATTTATTAGTGCATCACAGGCATTAAATATTTATGGGATCTATACACAAAATGAATGTGAACTTAAGTAAATATAAATGTAATATGAGGAAGTTTAACACCTTAATGAATCAAGTAATGTAACATCTACTTTCTCTAATCTGCCCTGGAAATAAATCCTACTTGTTTCATGGGTGTGCATTTTTCTTTTTTTTTTTTTTTTGAGACGGAGCCTTGCTCTGTCGCCCAGGCTGGAGTGCAATGGTGTGATCTCGGCTCACTGCAAGCTCCGCCTCCCGGGTTCACGCCATTCTCCTGCCTCAGCCTCCCGAGTAGCTGGGACTACAGGTGCCTGCCACCACACCCGGCTAATTTTTTGTATTTTTACTACAGACGGGGTTTCACCATGTTAGCCAGGATGGTCTCGATCTCCTGACCTCGTGATCCACCCGTCCCAGCCTCCCAAAGTGCTGGGATTACAGGCGTGAGCCACTGAGCCCGGCCAAAAGGTGTGTATTTTTCTAAAGCCAAGTTGATATTAATTTGTACTAGGAAATGCCTTGTATGTAAGGAAGTTAAGTCTTAGAGATAATTATAACAAGAAAAAACAGTATTTTGAATGAAAAACCCATCCAATTATAATTTTTTTTTTTTTTTTTTTTTGAGACAGAGTCTTGCTCTGTCACCCAGGCTGGACTACAGTGGCGTGATCTTGACTCACTGCAACCTCCACCTCCCAGGTTCAAGCAATTCTCCTGCCTCAGCCTCCCAAGTACCTGAGATTACAGGCATGTGCTACCTTGCCTGGCTAATTTTTGTATTTTTAGTAGAGACGGAGTTTCACCATGTTGGCCAGGCTGGTCTTGAACTCCTGACCTCAGGTGATCCACCCGCCTCAGCCTCCCAAAGTACTGGAATTACAGGAGTGAGCCACCGTGCCTGGCCAAACCCATCCAATTCTTTTACCCCCGACACCTGACTGCTCCCCTCTCCTCTGCCTCCTCCCTGCTCACCAGCTCTGACCTAGTGCCAAGTGAGAATCAGAATCAGCTGATGTTACACATTTCCAAACAAAGAGAGTATAATATATGCCTGTGCTCATCCTTTCACTCATTTCCTTTCTCCTCTTCTCTGTCCCTCCTCTCCTTCCTTCCCCCTTTCCATCGCCTTCAGAGCCATCATTATCATCACCAATATTTTTAAGTACTGAAGTGGTGCCAGGCACAGTCTAGGTTCTTTATATGCATTATCTCAACTCCAATTACTTTGTCACAAGCACACTATTGTTGAGGATATTAACTAAACAAGCTTAATTTATTGCTACTGTAATTAGAAAGTGAATCCTAAGTAGCATATCTTAACACTATTAAAATAAACCAGTGGTTCACAACTGGAGATGATTTTGCCCTTTAGAGAGCATCTGTCACTATCTGGAGACATTTTTGGTTCTCATAGCTAGAGGGGATGCTCTAGTTAGGGGAGGCCCTAAACATCCTTCAGTGCACAGAACAGCCACCGACTTCAAAGAAATATCTGGCCCAAAATGTTAAGAGTGCTGAGGGTGATAAACCCTGAGATAAACTAATTTTTATAGGGATTAGAAAAAAATGCACTACTAAGAAAAACTTAGGTTGCCATTAACTCTTTTACATCAAATAATACAATTTTTAAAACAATTTTCATACCTTGCTGCAGTCATGAGAACTGTATTTCTTTTTTTTCTTTCTTTTTTTTTTTTTTTTGAGAAGTCTCACTCTGTTGCCCAGGCTAGGGTGAAGTGGCACAGTCTCAACTCACTGCGGCCTCCGCCTCCTGGGTTTAAACAATTCTGCTGCCTCAGCCTCCCGAGCAGCTGGGATCACAGGCATGCACCACCACACCTGGCTCTTCTTTGTATTTTTAGTAGAGATGGTGTTTCACCATGTTTGCCAGGCTGTTCTTGAACTCCTGACCTCAGGCGATCTGCCCACCTCGGCCTCCCAAAGTGCTGGGATTATAGAGACTGCCACCATGTCTACTGGCTAGGCATGGTAGCTCACGCCTGTAATCCCAGCTACTCGGGAGGCTAAGGCAGGAGAATCACTTGAACCCAGGGGACAGAGGTTGCAGTGAGCTGAGATCGCGCCACTTTAATCCAGCCTGGGCAAAAGAATGAAACTCTGTCTCAAAAAACAAACAAACAAACAAACAAAAAACATAAAACAACTACAAGTCAAAGCACTTTTTATCTCCATAAAGTGAAGAGCAAAAAAGTAGGGCTGTTAGCTTTATAAAAATATAATTTTCTTAATGAAAAAAATGTTACTAGCTCAGTGAACAATGGCTTCTTTTATAAGGAAACTGGGAAAATGTCATTGTTTTGCAACTTTTTCCCTTTAACTTTCAATCTTGCTGGCGATCCTTAAACTAAACCTGTTTATCATCCTGTAAGGTGAAACTTTTATTTCCTGTCTTGAGTCAAGGGGTTTCTTCAACATTGTCAAGGTAGATTTAAAACAAAAGTTTAAAATCCTCTATTTCAGACAAAGATCAGCCAACAACAATGAAAAGCCAACCATTTACTTAGTTTTCTTTCGTTTCTGACACTTAACCTTATATTCTTCTATCTAATTTATTCAGTGGAGCATTTTCCCCATACTATGTGTTTCCTTCAAGTAGTGTCCATTGCCTCCTAGCGTTCCTAAAAAGCTTGTTGTCCCCAAAAGTTTATGTTATGCTGCTTTCCCCAAAAGCTTATGTTGTCTTCTAAGACCAATCTCTGTAAACACAGCCCAAATCCCAGTTCTTGATGGCTTTCACACTGAGCTGTTTTCAGGTCCGCCGCCAGCTCTAGGCTCAGCCAAGTTGGCTCAGTATTATATGTGCCTAAAGTTGCCTGGAGACATACTGGTGCCAGGAACAAACTTCAGGCATTTCTAACTTCACTGTTTATTTTTAAAGTCCATATTCCTTTTATTTAAGAACTCCTCTTCCCCTCTCTTCTCCCAAAAAATCATTCAGCTTTCAAAACAGGGCTCATTCTAGAGCCACAAAGTCTTGTTTACCCTAGAAACTTGGCCAGCAGGTTTTGAATTCTGAACAGTATGCCCTACTTAATGGAAGAGGGTAGAAGGAGAGAAAAATCACTTTCCCAGAAGTATGCAGCTAAAATTCTAACTAATCTACTTTTAAAATTTGAAGTGATTTCTTCCTTCCTTATTTTATTACAAGAAAGGCTGAAGGCCATTGGTGATGACTTTCTAAAGCAGTCCAGGCCTGTTTTTGTAAACACATTGTCTCTTGCTGAAGGCATTCTCCTCTCTCTAGTCTTTAGTGCTTCCTGCTTTTGTCCATTCACCAGTAGTTCATATTATATTTGAAAGGAAATTTTGATGAGATACTTGCTGTACTGTATTAATTGGAAGTATAAGTCAGCTCTGAAGAGACTGATGATTTCCTTCTTGGCGTTCTGCTTTTTGATTGTAGATGACATTACCAAGTAAATATTGGATCCCTGCATTTGGCAACAGCCCCCAATTGTAAACTTACTCCAGATGTGATTGAAATAATCTGAAGTATGATCTAACAATGAAGTTTAAATATGAATGTAACTTTCCCCACAACTACTTTGCTTAATATAAATAAATACTTTCAGAAAGACTTGAAGAAATATATTCACCCCAGATACAATCTAGGCTCTCCTTTTCCATGAAACTCAAGCATTAAGTATCACCATTTAATTCTTATTTCCCACATTTTTCCATAAAGATGTTTAAAAACTTCTTCCACTTGGAGTTTATCAGATGCCTAAACAGTTCTGTCTGTTCCAACCATGTCTGCCTTCCTAACAATTATATTCTGCAGTTTGTCACCTTGCTATTAATTCTAATTATCCAATAAAAGACCCTTTCTTGGGGTTTTATCTTGATATATAATATCTAAAGTCCAGATCCCTTAAGATTTTTCTTTGTGCAATTTTCTTTTTTAGCTCAGAAAATAGAGAAAGCTAAAGAACTTCTTGCCCTGTAATAGCCTCAGTCTATTGAAAAAACAAAACTGCTAAAGAGCCACATCTTAAAAGAGCATGTCAATCATCCCCCAAGCACCTTCTTTTCTGTCATATTTTCTCTCTTTAGTTCTCTGTGGTGCAATCTTGACAACATATTTTATCTTTTTCAAAAATTTCAAATCTGCCTGTTCTTTTATATAATGTCATATTATTTTCTTAGGATTTCGAGTATTTATGTCAAGTCTTCAATTATTTTTCAATGTCTGTTTTGAGTTCTCTTTGATATTGTTGTTGCAGCAATATTATGAAGTTCTTGGGCTCTAATCCCCCTGTTGCAATGCCTGCTGGTTCTTGCTGATGGTAAATGGTTTCTGGGGCCACCACAACATATACACACTGCAAGGGCTCTGTTCTCATCATCCTCCATGTGCCCTTGCTGCATGAAACACGCAAGCTAAGAAGACATCTATGGTGTGCCTAATGGGTTCTGCCTTGTTTTATACATTTTTATCAGTAACTTATCTTTAACAGGAGTGTTTTTTCCTGTGGGAATCTCAATAGAAATTGTTCTCCTGTTTTACATAAATTCTGCCAAGCATTCAAAGGGGATTATCAGGTATCAATTTTTATTTATTTACTTTTTTTAAGCTAGAGTCTCACTCTGTCTGGCCTAGGCTGGAGTGCAGTGGTGCGAATCTCAGCTCACTGCAGTTTCCACATCCGGGGTTCAAGTGATTCTCCTGTCTCAGCCTCCTGAGTAACTGGGACTACAGGCATCTGCCACCACACCCTTCTAATTTTGTATTTTTAGTAGAGATGGGGTTTCACCATGTTGGCCAGGCTGGTCTCGAACTCCTCACCTCAGGTGATCCACCCGCCTTGGCCTCCCAAAGGGCTGGGATTACAGGCATGAGCCACCATGCCTGGGCCAGGTATCAGTTTTTAAATGATTATTTCTTTTAAACAATGGAGGTTTCTGGACCCCTCAGATATTATCAACTCAATCCTCAAATCTGTGCAAGGTGCAAGGCAGTTTCAGTTTTTCAAGAGACTTCTCAGGAGAGACTCAAGCTTCCATTTCATTTTCTTAAGTTGGTAAATGATTGTTTTCCTTCTGCCACTCTTTCACTGAAAGCGTACCCCCTCAGGGGTTCCTACTTTATATTGAGTCTCAGCCACAACCAGCAACCGTAAGCGAACCCAAGACTCCTCTCCTGTTCTCACATGGTTGTTTACCCCAAGTCCTTAGGTCAGTAGAAACTTTATACCCCGATCCTTGCCCGCATGAAAAAATACAGGCAGCAGCTACCTGTATTGGTCCATATACTCAACATTCTGCTTTCAGATCCCTTCTCATTTTTTTCACATGAAATTTCCTTGTTTTTCTTATAAACCAAGCTTTGCATTAAAAGTAGTTTTTGTTTTATTTTATCTAGTATATCTGGTGCTACACATACAAAGGATGTGTACAGACATTTTATGAAAAGAAAGATACAGATGATAAATCATATCATGTCATCTTTCCAGAACCAAAAATGTTATATTGTTGAAATTTTAAGAAAAAATACTCCATACCACATATAAAACTTAACACAAAATGAACCGTAGGTCTAAATGTGAAAACATAAAATCATAAAATGTTTAGAAGAAGACAGGAGAAAAATCTCTGTGATGTTGACTTAGGCAAATTTCTTAGATAAGACACAAAAAGCATGAAAAAAAATTTTAAAAGAAGATAAAATGGACTTTATCAAAATGAAAATTTTCTGCTTTTCAAGACATTCTTAAGAAAATGAAAAGATTCTTCTCTATTTTTCTTAGAAAGGAAAAAAAAGAAAATGAAAAGACAAGCTACAGACTGAGTGAAAATATTTACAAATCACATGTCTGCCAAAGGACTCGTATCCAGAATATACAATATATATAAGACATATATATGTAGTGAGTCTCATGACTCACTAAAAAAAAAGTAATCTAATTTTTAAAATGGGCACAGATGTGTACAGTATCACTTTGTTGAAAGTTTCACTTTGTCAGTGAAAATATATGGATGATAAATAACATCATTAGTCTTTAAGGATGTGAAATCAAAGCCTTAAGGAGATACTACCACACACTTGTCAGAATGACTACAATTTTTTAAAACCTGACAACACCAAATGTTGACAAGGATGTAGAGCAACAGGAACTCTTATAGACCTCTGGTAGGAATATGAAATAGTACAGCCATCCTGGAAAACAGTTTGGCAGTTTCTTATAAAGTTAAACATACAATTACCATATGATCCAGCAATTCTATTCCTATGTATTTACCCAAGAGAAATGAAAATATATGACTATACGAAGACTTATACACAAATGCTTATAGCAGCTTTACTATTTGTTATGGGTTTTATTGCCCCCTGTCCCCCAATTAATATGTTGAAGTCCTAACCCCAGTACCTCAGAATGTGACCTTATTTGGAAATAAGGTGGTTACAGATATAATTAATTAACACGAAATCATACTGGAGTAGAGTGGGCCTTTAATCCAGTATGACTGGAGTCTTTTTTTTTTAGTTTTTATTTTTTATTTTTGAGAAGGAGTCTCGCTCTGTCCCCCAGGCTGGAGTGCAGTGGCACGATCTCTGCTCACTGCAAGCTCCGCCTCCCGGGTTCACACCATTCTCCTAATTCAGCCTCCCGAGTAGCTGGGATACAGGCGTCTGCCACCACGCCCAGCTAATTTTTTGTATTTTTAGTAGAGACGGGGTTTCACCGTGTTAGCCAGGATGGTCTCGATCTCCTGACCTCATAATCCGCCCGCCTCGGCCTCCCAAAGTGCTGGGATTACAGGCGTGAGCCACCGTGCCCGGCAACTGGAGTTTTTTTAAGAGGAGAAATGTGAACACAGGCACAGATACAGGGAGCATGCCATGTAAACATAAAGATAGCCAAAGAGAGAAAACGGGAAGAGATCCTTCCCTCATGACCCTCAAAAGGAACAAACCGGTAGTGGTAGGAAGGCTACTGCCCAGCGAGCAGAGCCGCGGTCCGGACGGCAGCGCGTGCCTTGAGCTCTCCGCTTCCCACCACCCGCCAGTCCAGGCAGGCCAAGCCCAGCCCGCGGCCCCCCAGCAGCAGCGCCATGGCCGGGTGGACGCCAACATTGACAACGTCATGACCATGGCCGGGTGGACACCGACATCGACAACCTTCTGGCGGACAGGACCTGTCAGGATGCGGCCATCGTGGACTACAAGGACTCGCCCTCCATCTGGGCCGCCGTCCCCGGGAAAACCTTTGCCAACATCACGCCAGCTGAGGTTGGTGTCCTGGTTGGCAAAGACAGGTCAAGTTTTTTTGTGAATGGGCTGACACTTGGGGGCCAGAAACGTTCGGTGATCCAGGACTCACTGCTTCAGGATGGGGAATTTTGCATAGATCTTTGTATACCAAGAGTACCCAATGTCACTGTCACCAAGACCGACAAGACTCCTGCTGATGCGCAAAGAAGGTGTCCAAGGTGGTTTGATCAACAAGAAATGTTATGAAATGGCCTCCCACCTTTGGCGTTCCCAGTACTGACCTCGTCTGTCCCTTGCCCTTCACCGCTTCCCACAGCTTTGTACCCCTTCCCTCCCCATACACCATTTTATTTTGGGGGCCATTACCCCACACCCCTTATTGCTGCCAGAACCACGTGGGCTGCGGTACAGGGCTGATGGCCAGACACCTCCCCCTACCCATACTCCTCCTCTGTGTGGTTGGAAAAGTTTTTTGGGGGGATTGTTTTATTTTTTCTGAATAAAAAAGATTCTACAAAAAAAAAAAAAGGAACAAACCTTGCTGGAACCTTGATTTTGGACTTGTAGCCTTTAGAACTGTTGACAGTATATTTCTGTTGTTTAAGCTACCCAGTTTGTGGTACTTAGTTATGGCAGCACTAGCAAGCTGATATAATTAGTCCAAAATTGAAGACAACCCATCCACTAACCGATGAAAGGATAACATATTATGGTACATCCATGCTGTGAAATACGGCTCATTAATACAAAGAAACGAACTACTTGTAAATGCAACAACATGGCTGGCTGACTCTCAAAAGCACTCATGCCAATTGATATAAGCCAGAAACAAAAGGCTACAGTCTATATATGTTTTTATTTATATGACATTCCAGAAAAGGCAAAACTGTCAAGACTAAAATAAGATCAGTGGTTGCCAAGGGCCAGTAACTAGGGGGAAGGAATTGGCTATGAAAAGGCACAAAGGAACTTTTAGGGGCAAAGGAAATATTCTGTATTTTGATTATGGTAGTGGATACATTATTGTAGATATTGGTCAAAACACATACACCTAAAATGGGTGAATTTTACTACACATAAATAACCCTTCAATAAACCTGACTCCTAAAAATTATATTACAAAAAATACAAAGATGGAAGCCAAAATATCATATATTCTCATTACCTAAATATAATCACTATGAATATTTTGCTATATTTATATCTAGCTTTTATATAGATAATATATATTTAAAAGTGTAGGGTGACATTGTATATCTAGTTTTTAATTTACTTATTTCATTTAACAAAATATTGTAAATAACAATATTATTCTGAAATTTTACATCTATTTATTTCATAGGATATGGGTATGCTACAGTTTCTTCAACCAATGCCCTGTTGTTGAAAACTGTGGGTTGCTAGGTTCAGTGGGTCACATCTGTAATCCCAGCACTTTGGGAAGCAAAGGCGGAAGAATTGCTTGAGCTCAGGAGTTCAAGACCAGTTTGGGCAACAGAGAGAGACCTTGTCCCTACTAAAAATTTAAAAAACAAAATCAGCCGGGTATGGTGGCACACACCTGTAGTCCCAACTACTTGAGAGGCTAAAGTGGGAGGATCACTTGAGCTCAGGATGTCGAGGCTGCAATGAGCCATGATCCCACCACTGCACTCCAGCCTAGGCGACAGAGTGAGACTCTGTCTCAAACAAACAAACAAACAAACACCTGTGGGTTTCCCTGCAGTGTTTTGCAATAATAATGCTTCAATCAATCTCTTTAAAACTTAGGTGTTAATCTATAAAAATGGAATCATTATTTTTGTTAAACAATAGAGATATATATTAATATAAAATTATTAATTTAAAAAGTGATCCATTTCTTAATAGAATGTATCCCATTGCTATACTTTTTTTTTTTTTTTTTTTCAGAGACAGGGTCTTACTTTGTAACCCAAGTTAGAGTGCAGTGGCCGGATCATAGCTCACTGCAGCATCGAACTTGAACTCCTGGGCTCAAATGATCCTCCTGCCTCAGCCTCCCATGTAGCTGGAACTACAGGCACATGAACCACTGCCCCCAGCCCCCATTACTATATATTTTTGAGAGTTGTCCTCTTTTTGACATATACTTTCCTGTGGCAGAATTTAGAGAGGCTGAGTAGTATAGTGAAATAACACAGGTGCCGGAATCCTAGGACTTGGGTTTGTGCTGAGTAATGAGAAAGCACACTAGCTTTCTCATCTGTAAATTGGTGAGCTTCTCTCTTGCCTACCTCCACTACAGACGGGCTGTAAATGCTAAATAATTGCTTTATCATTCTCCTTTAAAGTAAGGATGGCCGGGTGACACAGTTCTGGCCAATGAAAGGTCTGTTGAGAGGGCCAGGTGTGGTGGCTCATGCCTGTAATCCCAGGACTTTGGGAAGCCAAGGCAGTAGGATTGCGTGAGCCCAGTAGTTTGAGACCAGCCTTGGCAATATAGCAAGACCCCATCTCTACAAAACAAATTTTTTTTAATTTAGCTGGGCATGGTGGCATGTTTCTAAAGTCCCAGCTACTCAGGAGGCTGAGGTGGGAGGATCACTTGAGCTCAGGAGTCCGAGGCTGCAGTGAGCTATGATCACACCACTCCACACCAGCCTGGGTGACAGAGTGAAGCCGTCTCTAAAAAAAAAAAATTAAAAAAACAAAGTCTGTTGGGAAAGCTTTTGCCTTCTAATAAAAGATGCCCTGGTGCCTGCTCCTTCCCTTCCTCCTTCTTTCAGTCGTGAACACAAGTGTAACACCTGGAGCAGCTGTCCTGCAACCATGAGGTGACATTCATGAGGGTAAGTGGCTAACATGGTAAGAGAGGTGACATGGAAGGTCTAAGAGGCCTGGATCCTTGAAGACACTGTTGGTCCTCCCGCACCAGTCCCAGAATGCCACCTCCAGGCCTCTTTTGAATGAGGAAAACAACCTCCATCTGTTTAAACCAGGTTTTCTGTTACTTGTAGATGAAAGCATTTCCAGCTAATATACCAACTGTTGTGAAGGCAAATGAAGTATATAGAGGACAGTGCTTTATAAAATGGGAACCAACATGCACATTGCTGATCAACTAAATATAAAATTAATAGCATGCTGACTGGCTGGGCACAGTGGCTCACACCTATAATCCCAGCACTTTGGGAGGCTGAGGCAGGAAGGTCACTTGAGCCCAGGAATTTGAGACCAGCCTAGGCAACAGAGTGAAACTCCATCTCTACATAAATTTAAAAAAAAAAATTAATTTTAAAAAAATGCTCACTGTCTTTCTACTTGTGATCTGTTTTTTCTCTCCAAGCTTCTCATTCATCTAGTTTATATTACATTTCCTATACTCTTTCAACATTATTTTCAATTGTATAATACTGAGTGATTATTTTTTAAATGCACATAATTAAACCAAAATATATTCTGTGCATAATTTTTTTAAAAAATACAAAAATTTAGTTGTCTTATTCAGTGAGGTGTTGTAAAACGGTACCATGCCTTTATCATTAAAGTGGGACTAAGAGTTACACTGTCGGAAGCAAAGGTACAGTTGCCAGATCCACAAGAGTAAAGTCAAGCCTCTTTAGAAGAGTCAAATATCCCAAGTGACTGCCTCCAAGTGCATCGCTTTCCTGAGCTAGGAATTCTCATTCCAATTCACTAGATGAGAAGTGTTAGAAATAAAGGTTGATAATGTTTTCAGGATACAGACCCCCACATATATTATAATTCATGTTAAACATGAAAAAGACTTGGAGCAAGTAACTAGCCCCTGAATCTTGGTTTTCTTACTTTTAAAAAGGGGATGTATACAGACTTACCCGAAAGGATACTATAAACATCTTTAATTAATGTCAATAAAGCACTTGGGTGTTGTATTTACTGGGTGCTGGTCACACAGAAGCCTGGCTTCCACACCAGAAAGGCGTCTTCCTCTTCATTCCTAGGCACAGTAGTTCAGATCCCCTGTTTTTAAATTACCACCCGTTGTGTGAGCTTGGATAAAGCATCACTTTCTCATCTGTAAAATATTATGATAATAATAGTACCTACTTTATAAGAGTGTTATGAAAGATTAGTGAAGTAATCCTGGTAAAGTGCTCAGCATGGCTCCTGGCACATGGATGTGCCTAATAAATGTCAGCTATTATTAGCGTCATAACTTGCACCTCTTTTGCTCTGTTGGCCCTTTCCCTCTAGCATATAAACACTTTAAGTTTTTTCCATCTAAAATAAATAATATCCCATAGATATTACTTTTTATTTCTTTTTCTCCTTCAATTTATTTTTCTCTGGTCATATCCTCCACTTTGGCTTTGGCCACATACACATAGCCAATGTCAATGACTAAGGAGTCCGTAATATTCACCTGACCAAGGTGCAGGAGCAAGGAAAGCATGTGGCATAGAAGACGTGCATGAGGTCATGAGCCAGGGTGTCATCTGTTCAAATCTTGGCTCCGCAACTTTCTAGGTGTGTGACCTTGGGCAAATTTCTTGTCATCTCTGAAACTCAGCTTTCTCACCAATAAGCTAGAGATAGAAACATCTGCCTTGCAGGACTGCAGTGAGGTTAAAACGCATAATGCACATAAAGTACACAGCACAATGCAATGCATGGTAAGAAATAATTACCACCCAAAATATAAAGTTCATTGCAACTTGCAATCTTGTTGAGAAGACTGATGCATGAAAAATGATTCAAGAGCAAGTTGAGAGGTGTCTGCCACCATCTTTAAGAACAAAGACGGAGTGTGTGTTGAAGCCTTTGACTTCACTGAAAAAAATAAGTCATTAAAAAAACAACTTTGGGCCAGGCATGGTGGCTTATGCCCAGGGTCTCCCAGCACTTTGGGAGGGCAAGGCGGGCAGATCACCTGAGGTCAGGAGTTTGAGACCAGCCTGGCAAACATGGTAAAAACCCACCTTTATTAAAAATACAAAAATTAGCCAGGTGTGGTGGCACATGCCTGTAGTCCCAGCTACTTGGGAGGCTAAGGCAGGAGAATCACTTGAACCTGGGAGGCAGAGGTTGTAGTGAGCAGAGATTGTGCCACTGCACTCCAGCCTTGGCAACAGAGCAAGACTCAGTCTCAAAAAAAATAAAATAAAATAAAACTTTCGATGCATTGAAAAAAGACTGAGCTGAACTCTGAAGAGTAAGTAGGCACCAGCAGCGGGAGGAAACTGAGAAGCTGGAGAGCAGCACGAGGAAGATGGGCTCGTTTGGAGTCAAGGCTGTTGTTGCAGGGAATCTTATTATCCTTTCCAAGCTTCTAATTACATGGTGGGGGTGGAGGTGGTGATGGTGATAAGTGCCTCAAGTAGCGATTGGAGTAGTGATTTTGCATTCATTCTCTCATTTGAACCCTCTAACAACCCTATGTGGTAAACAGTGAGGTGATTATGACCCCTCTCACAGACAGAAAAAAATGAGATTCAGAAAGGGTAAATAGATTAAGGTTCTCCAGCTTACCCAAGTGGCAGAGCTGTGACTCACAGCTAGGTCTTCTGACTTTGAGGCCAGATGCCTTTCAATGAACCAGGGTTAGGATTCCATTCTCTAAATAATAGGGATCCACCCTATTGGGTTTTTTAAGCAGACAACTGAGAGGGAAAGCAGGGCATGGAGAAGATTAGCCTGACAGCAGACAGCAGAACTGAGGAGAGCCTCTGGGAGGCTGGGGGAGAAATGTGCTTGAGGTAGGAAATGCTGGGAGACATTCTGAAGGCAAAAACATCCAAACTCAGCAGCTGCTTATACATGAGGGCAAAGGAGAGGCAAGTCAACGACACTAGCTCTATGACCAGGGGTAAGATAATGCCATTAAAGGAGGTAGGGTACGTGAGAGGAGAAGTGGGTTTGGAAAGGATGTAAATAGAGCTGTTGGGGATGGGAGATGATCTGAGAAGAAGATATTGGCTTTGTGTTGAGCAGGACATTCAGACGGTGTTGAATCCTGGATTGGAATGCAAGTGAAGAATCTAAAGCCAGAAAATTAAATTCGGCGGTTGTAGTGGATGACATGAGAATAGGTGATGTTTTATCTATTCCTACATAACAGGTTACACCCCAAACTTAGCAGATTAAAACAACAAGCATTCACTACCTCACAAGGTCTACAGGCCAGGAGACCTGCAGCAGCATAGCTGGGTGGTTGTGGCCCAGGGTCTCTCATGAGGTTACAGTCAAGGTACCTGGGCTGCAGGGGCCACTTCCAAGCTCACTCGTGCTACTGTTGACAGGAGGCCTTGGTTCCTTATCAGGAGGGCCTTTCCATGGGCTGTTTACAATGTGGCTTCCCCTCCAGTGAGTGATCCATCATAGGGAGAAAAGCCTGCGCAGCCCAAGAAGGAAGCCACAGTCTTCTCTAATCTAATCCCAGAAGTGGCATGCTGTCGCTTCTGCCAGTGCCATTGGTCATACAGACCAATCCTGGTGTGATGTGGGAAGAGACTCACAGAAGAGTGTGAGTGCCAGGGCGTGGGATCTCTGAGAGCCAACTTGGAGGCTGGATACCACGGATGAGCTCTCAAGCAATTGCATACATTGTGAGAAAAGGAGGGATCTGTAGAAAGAGCACTAGGGCACCCACAGATGTGGATTAGTAAGAAGAAAAGAAGTCAGCTAAGACAGAGGACGAGCAATCAGAGGAGTGACCGGAGACCCAGGAATGACAGTGTTGCTGCAACAAGAGGGAAGCAAGATGCCTGAAAGAGTGCGGAATCAACACTAAATGCTGCAGTGAGAGAAAAGCATATAAACTATTTTTAAAAATTGAATCCAAAGTTATATTTAACTTGGGTCACATTATGTTCTTTGTTTATTTGTTTGTTTTTAGCAGATTTACCTTTTCAATTCAGTCTTGCTGGTGCTAATAGCAAAAATTATTCTGAATTTCCTGAGCACAGGCTGGCTAGATTCTGGGAGACGAGGAGCTTGGTAGGGAGCTAGCTGGACCAGAACTATAACCACAGATAATCTGCAACGCACACAGTTCCCAGGAGGATGCTCAGGGGCCACTGACATGAAGACATCTCCTGATTTTCCACATCGGATGTTATTTCACTTTTACATAGGCCAAAGAGCCACAGAGAAGATAGCTCTTTCTGTTGACACGATCCCCTCCCCTGCCCTGAGAATTGGATCTAACCTACCCGAACTGGATTTTTTAAAGGACACACTGTTCTCACGTAAAGCCAAACTGCTGACTTAGAGTGAGTGTGTGTGCTTGCCTCTTTGGCTGTCTCTCATCATTTAATTTTGCTAGTGGGAGATCACAGTTCCGTCTTCAAAAACAAATTATATTGTAATGCTTTCTTAATTAAAAATCCTTTGAGTCATGCTTACTGAAATCTGTTACATGGATTTAACTGATCTGCAGGGAAGAGATTTTCTGTTCTCTGTGGAATTAAAGAACTCAGAAAGGAAATGAATAGATGAAAATGTTCCAGTCATGAAATCCCTCCCTTTAATAATACGTGTCACAATGAAGTATTATCTACTGGTAAGTTTACTTAACTTCAGTCGAATCAGAAGAACTAACCAGTTGCTCAGAGAGCCCAGGCCCTGGGAAAAAGTTGGGTTCATACCCAGCTCCTATAGTTACCAACATTTTTCTTTGAGATGTAGAACCTGAATTTCCTTAACAGTAACGTGGAGAAAATATGAACCATATAGTTGGGTGTTTGAAAGAATGATAGATATTATATGTGTCTTCACATGTGAACATATGTTTTAGGAACAAGGAACTATTCAATAAGGTAAAGCAATATTTTATCTATTTGTGAACTTTTCCAAAAGCCAAAAGGTTTTGCTTGTATGTCTTCACACTCCCAAAACCAGTCCACATTTCTGGCTAGGAACACTTTCCAACACATTACTCTTCCACATGGCACTCTCTGAGCCTCTGACTACCTCTCCGAGTACTGACCACTTAAATAATGATAGATTGAAAATAGTCTTGATTCCATACCAAAGATAGCAAGTGGATTATGCTTGGTCAGTAATTTATAAACTTTTAATGTATGAGAAGCTATTGTAAACATCAAAATATTTTACAGAACCGCTCTGGAATACCTGTTAGGCTTTTAATATGTATCAATTGAAAAAATTTATGGCCGGACATGGCTCATGCCTGTAATCCCAGCACTTTGGGAGGCTGAGGTGGGTGGATTACCCGAGGTCAGGGGTTCAAAACCAGCCTGGCCACATGGAGAAACTCTATCTCTACTAAAAATACAAAATGAGCCAGATGCAGTGGTGCATGCCTGTAATCCCAGCTACTTGGGAGGCTGAGGCAGGATAATCACTTGAACTTGGGAGGCAGAGGTTGCAGTGAGCCGAAATCGCACCATTGCATACCAGCCTGGGCAACAAGAGTGAAACTCTATCTCAAAAGAAAAAAAAAAGGACAGAAAAGAAAAAAAATGTATATTCACGCATGACCTGGGCAATAAAGACTCCAGGCTCTAACACCTGCCCAAACGGAAGGACTGTTCATCTTTTCTTCTCCCATCAGCCCCTGCAAATATAGTCTTTGAGTGCATTTGAGAAAGAAGTATATTTTTCTTTTTTGACATAAGCCATGAAAAGCATTTTCTCATAGAAAAGTGTAAATGGTAAGGAGAGCCCCAGAAAAAAAAAAAAAACATAAAAACCTATTTTCCCTATGCTATTGCTATATGGTCACCATGTACACTATTATTTTTCCTATATGTGAGTGAGAAGCGAAGCCCAAGTCATCAGGAAGTTGTCTCCGTCTTCCCTTTATCTCTTTTCACCCCATAACCTTTACCATGACCTTGGAAATATCTTTTCCATGCCTAGCACAGTGTCAGGCACACAGAAGGCCCAAGCATGTTATTGAATGTCCCACACTTTTTACCTCCATGGTAAGAAACATACCGCCTAAACATAGTGAGGAACAGATTACTTTTAGGCACTGAACTACAGTTGCTGATTATCCTTTGCCTACCCACATCTCCTTCTAAGGGATTCTTCTTTGCCCATAGATCTTTCTGCTCTAAACCGGCCCTCATCCCCCTCCATAAAACATAATTTCATGCATCAAAGTTGAGTTTCTGTCCCAGGGCAGTGCTTCAGTTGCCTACTGGACAACTTCCTGCTGGTATGGTCACTTGAAAGAAGGAGCTCAGCCAATCAGCTCTCTTCTAAGAAGGGGTTTGGGAGACACAGAGGCTGAGTCAGTTAACAGAGGAAATGAGCTGAAAGGTCACATGCGGGGAGGTAGGCTCAGGACTGGGGTGGCCATCAGGGACTACAGCTGAAGTCAGCAGCTAGATATTGGTGAAGTGGAGAATGAAGTTGATGCCGAGAAACATTCAGTAAACCAAAAATAAAATTCTAAGCCCCACAACTGGCTGAACGGGACGATGGAGATTCCAAAGAAACCTGAAAAACTAGTTCAAACCACGGGAAGGAGGAGTCAGACATGCTTTATTATACCCTCCTCCCTTTAGAATTTAGACACAATTGACCAACATTAACATTAAAACAGTTCTTAAGACCGACCAAATGAACTCTTTAACAACAAGATACCAAAATCCAACCTGACTCTGGTATAGCATCACATGACAGATAAAGAAGGAAATCAAAATATTTTACCCCAAAATATGTTTCTTTGCCATATTTCGAAATGACTATTTGCACCTGTAAAGAATCTCAATTAATGTAACTAGGTATTTCCCCTTCCAGGCCCTCCCAACCCCCAAAGAGATTAACTAAAGCTGGCACCATTTAAGGTCTGAAAAGAGACATTTATTGTCTATTTTCTCTGAAGCCTGCTACATGGAGGCTTCATCTATAACAAGAACCTTGGCTTCCACAACCCCCCTTATCTTAACCCCAAGTATTTCTTTCTGCCGACTTCAACTTTAGGGAAAGCTTAACTCTTTTAACTAATTGCCAATCAGGAAATCTTTTAACTCCACCTACAACCTGAAAGCCCTTACTCCACTGGGTCTGGGCTAACCCAGTGTGTACCTCACACATATAGATTGATGTCTTCTATCTCCCTAAAATGTATAAAACCAATCTGTTACTCAACCACCTTGGGCACATGTTCTCAGGACCTCTTGAGGCTGTGTCATGGGTCATGGTACTGACATTTGGCTCAGAATAAATCTCTTCAAATATTTTATAGAGTATGGATTTTCTTGTCAACAAGAACCATGATGAGTGAGACTTTGCAGTCCTAAGAGACAGGGAGAATAGTGGACTTCACCTTTTTTGAAAGGCCAGTTTCTGTTTTGGTTTTGGAGAATACTTACTATATTACACAAGGAGGTGTTTGGGTCATGGGTGTGGATCCCTCATGGCTTGATGCTATCTTAGGGATAGCGAGTTCTCACATGATCTGGTCATTTAAAAGTGTGTGGCACCTCCCCCCACCCCACTCTCTCTCTCTCACTCCTGCTCCAGCCATGTGACATTCCTGCTCCCTCTTTGCCTTCTGCCATGAGTGTAAGCCTCCTGAGGCCTCCCCAGAAGTAGAGGCTGGCGCTATGCTTCCTGTACAGCCTACAGAACTGTGAGCCAATTAAGCTTTTCTTTATGAATTATCCAGCCTCAGGCATTTCTTTATAGTAATACAAGAATGGACTAAACCTCCATCCCCCGTCACACTCTTTCCCATTTCTCTAAAGAAACTTGAAACATTTCCCTAAAGAAACTCTGTACCTTGGAAGTAAGATGGGAGAAGCTCTGTGCTGCACCTAAAGGAGATTACTGCCAGCAGCCTTCGCAAAGACTCAGAATGAGTCTATAGCTGCCCTCAGGTTGGCCCAAGACTCCACCAGCACCGGGTCTCCCCACAGCTGCTCATGGTTTCCACTCTGATCCTGTACAGCATAGGACACATAATCCCACACCACAGGGCAAGCCCAAGGCAGATGTCCTGCATATGTTTGGGCAAATCTAGTCAAGTTGCTAGTCAATAGATTGGGTGAAAGAAAAATATCTGAAGAGCCTCCATAAAAATTTTTTTTTTGAGACGGAGTCCGTGCTGTCGCCCAGGCTGGAGTGCAGTGGTGCGATCTCGGCTCACTGCAAACTCTGCCTCCTGGGTTCAAATCATTCTCCTGCCTCAGCCTCCTGAGTAGCTGTGATTACAGGCACCCGCCACCATGTCTGGCTAATTTTTGTATTTTTAGTAGAGATGGATTTTGCCATGTTGACCAGGCTGCTCTCAAACTCCTGACCTCAGGTGATCCACCCACCTTGACCTCCCAAAGTGCTAGGATTACAGGCATGAGCCACCACGCCCAGTCTAAAGTTCATTCTTTTTTTTTTTTTTTTTATGGGAGTCTTGCTCTGTCACCGAGGCTGGAGTACAGTGGCACCATCTTGGCTCACTGCAACCTCCGGCTCCAGGGTTCAAACGATTCTCCTGCCTCAGCCTCCCAAGTAGCTGGGATTACAGGTGCTTGCCATCACGCCCAGCTAATTTTTGTATTTTTAGTAAAGACAGAGTTTCACAATGTTGGTCAGGCTGGTCTCGAACTCCTGACCTCAGGTGATCCACCCACCTTGGCCTCCCAAAGTGCTGGGATTACAGGCGTGAGCCACAGTGCCTGGCCTAAAGTTCATACTTGAGGGCCTTCCTACAACAGCATAAAATTTAGAAATTAGATGGCATTAGAAGGCTGTATTTCAGCTATATGATCAACTATATATATAGTTACTGGGAAAATTGTCAGTACCAAAATGGAGTCACCTATATCAAATCCTAACAAAATAGAGTCAACAGGCCTGGTGCGGTGGCTCACGCCTGTAATTCCAGCACTTTGGGGGCTGAGGCAGGTGGATCACGAGGTCAGGAGATTGAGACCATCCCGGCTAACACGGTGAAACCCCATCTCTACTAAAAATACAAAAAATTAGCCAGGCGCAGTGATGGGCACCTGTAGTCCCAGCTACTTGGGAGGCTGAGGCAGGAGAATGGTGTGAACCTGGGAGGTGGAGCTTGCAGTGAGCCGAGATCGCGCCACTGCACTCCAGGCTGGGCGAAAGAGCAAGACTCCGTCTCAAACAAACAAACAAAAAACAAAATAAGAGTCAAGAGGCCAAGAAGAAAGGGCCCTCACACACATATACCCTATAACAGGAACTGCGACAAAAGACTTTTCCAACTGAACTTTCCTGTTAAGCCACTTCTATGAAGACCCTTTTGTAGCCATAGCCAGTACCACCAATGAACAAACGCCACCACCTGCAATAAGTCCCTGTAGCCGATGGTATTTGTTTCAAAACAGTTTAGGTGGACTTCTCCTTTTTGCCTTTAAAAGTTTCCCCTTGCCCAAACCCCTCAGAGGCACCAGGGGTTTGCCATAGCACACATATCCCGAATCGCAATCCCTTGCTATTCCTGAATAAACTCTTTGTTTTGGGGAGTTGGTCACTCTGTAGTTCATTTTAGGTTGACTGACTCTCTCTCTCTCTCTCTCTATATATATATATATATATGTATATTCATATATATAGTATATATGTGCATGTGTATGTATAGATATATATAGTTTGTGTATATATCTATATATATATACACATACACACACACACACACACACACACATAGCTATGTGGACTATCTATGTGACCTTAAATAAATCAGTTAATTATTCTGATCCACAGTTTCTCCACTTGAAAAGGAAGAATTCTGATCTTTGTTCAGTTTACCTCACGGCTATTGTGAAATGAAATGAGATAAGCAATGTGAAAGTGTCCTGTAAACTGTATAGCCTCCATTCAGATGTATGTCTTTGGCAGGACGATAAAGAATCAGGAAGAAGGAGTATCCGTGTTAGCAAAATGTCCAGGCTGTGTCTGCTCTTATTTTAGTGACAGATGTTGCTCCTGACAGAAGCTATTCTTCAGGAAACATCACATCCGATATGGTAAATCCATCAAACAGGAGCTAAGAAACAGAAATGAGATGGGCACTTGTCCAAAGAAAAATGCCAGGAGAGCAAATAATGATGAAAAATAAACTTTTCCCTTTGTTTTTAATTTCAGGAAAAAATGATGAGGACCAAAAGTCAATGAATAAGGAAAACAGCTCAGAAAAAAGATGTTTCCAAATTGGTAATTAAGTATTTGTTCCTTGGGAAGAGACCTCCATGTGAGCTTGATGGGAAAATGGGAAAAACGTCAAAAGCATGATCTGATCAGATCCCAAAGTGGATTATTATTTTAAAAACCAGATGGCATCACTCTGGGGAGGCAAGTTCAGGAAGGTCAGGTTAGCAAAGGACATAACAATAACAGCAAAATCAAAATTCCCCAAATGCAGGAGGAAAATGGGGACTGGGAAAGCTTCCATAACAGGGTGATAAGGCAGTTGACCATGTTCGCAACACCTCCCCGTCTATACCAGGGAACGCACAAATTGACTGGGCTAAGCCTGGACTTTTAAGGGAAATATGAAAAACTGAGAGCAAAACAGAAGACGTGGTTAAAAGGCAACTAGAACATTGTGAGCCTTCAAAGCAGCAGTGCCCCTCAGCAGGGACCCTGAGGCATTTGCCTTTAGGAAGGCCAGTTTTCTTAAGGAATCTTAAGAAACTCTTGAAAGATCATGAATTTTAACCATTTTAAGTATAAAACAAATATGCGATGCATAATCAGTTTAGACATGGGTCACAATTTTATAAGGTCAGGCATACAAGGATACCGTGTCCCAGCTCTGGATAGGTTAGAAATCATTAGAAATCACCGTGTCCCCGTCCTAACTTTTTCAGAATGATCTGTCACGGCCCTCACAGGCCCGACGTGTCTGACCTACAACCAAGTCTACAACCCAAGTGCCTCAACCATTGTTAACGTGTCATGTCAGTAGGTCCCATCACAAATGCCACCTCCCCTGTGCAGCCCATCCCGCTCCACAGGAAGTCTCCCCACTCTAGACTTCTGCATCACAATGTTACAGCCAGAAGCTCCGTGGGGGTGAGGGTCTGTGTCTTCCACCCACCTGTATGCTCTACATATGAGCTCACTGCAACCTCCGCCTCCCAGGTTCAAGCAATTCTCCTGTCTCAGCCTCCCGAGTAGCTGGGACTACAGGCGCACGCCCGGCTAATTTTTGTATTGTTAGTAGAGATGGGTTTTCACCATATTAGCCTGGCTGGTCTTGAACTCCCGACCTCAGGTGATCCACCCCCCTCAGCCTCCTAAAGTGCTGGGATTATAGGCATGAGTCACCGTGACCGGCCGAGGGTCAGTGTTTAATAAGGAATAACTTGAATGGTTTACTAAACCAACAGGGAAACAGACAAAAGCTGTGATAATTTCAGGGATTCTCGGGATAGGGAATGGTGCCATGAGCTGCCTGCCTAGTCCCAGACCACTGGTCCTCATCACTTTCTTCCCTCATCTTCATTTTCAGGCTAAGTTACCATTTTATTCACCATGGTTTTGTGGTAAGCCTCCACATCGTTACTGAAATAAAAGTATACATAAACTAGTTCCATTTGGGACCATCTGTGTGTGTGTTTAGGGGAGGAGGGCATACCCCAGAGACTCCTTGAAGCCCCCGGCAGAGGTTTCCTCTCCAGCTGGGGGAGCCCTGCAAGCACCCGGGGTCCTGGGTGTCCTGAGCAACCTGCCAGCCCGTGCCACTGGTTGTTTTGTTATCACTCTTTAGGGACCTGTTGCTTTCTATTTCTGTGTGACTCATTCATCCAGGCATTCATTGACAATTTATTGAGTACTTATATCCGCCAGACACCAGAGACAAAATGGTGAGCAAAGCAGTCACTGCCCTACCTTCGTGGAGGTGACAGTTTCTCATGGAAGATGTGCAGAAGAAAACTAACAGCCAGCCAACTTAAACCCAGTGCTGAAAGAAGGGAAATAAACACCACCTTGAAGAATTGTGTGCAGCATCCCTTAACAATGCCACCTCCCTAGCGCCCCCTGCTGCCTCCATCGTGCCCGGAGGCCCCCAAGCCCGAGCCTTCCAAGCCTCCTCCTCCAACATCAGTCACAGAGCTGCAGCTGGCCTGCCTCGCTTCCCGTGAATCGTCCTGGTGCATCTGAGCTGGAGACTCCTTGGCTCCAGGCTCCAGAAAGGAAATGGAGAGGGAAACTAGTCTAACGGAGAATCTGGAGGGGACAATGTTTCCTCAGAGGGAAAGGGGCCTCCAAGTCCAGGAGAATTCCAGGAGGTGGGGACTGCAGGGAGTGGGGACGCTGGGGCTGAGCGGGTGCTGAGAGGCAGGAAGGTGAAAAGGGCAAGGCTGAAGCTGCCCAGATGTTCAGTGTTGTTCACGGGGCTGGGAGTTTTCCGTCGCTTCCTGTGAGCCGTTTTCTCTTCTCTGCTTGGAGGAGGAGAAGTCTACTTCATGAAGGGATACAGTTTCAAAAAGTCAGCTGTTAGAATTCCAGGGTGTGCATGGGTTTTCCTTCAAGAAGGCCTTTATTTAATGGGCATATAGGAAGCCAGCTCATTTCCTAGGCCATTGATTCACGGAAGAAGTGACTGGAGTCTTTTCTTTCATGTCTTCTGGGCAACTACTCAGCCCTGTGGTGGACTTGGCTTATGCAAGACGGTCGAAAACCTTGGAATCTGGAGACTTGGTTTTCTTTCTGGTTCTGCCATTTGTTGGCTGTGCGACCGTGGGCAAGTGTCTCTCCTTCCCTGGGCCATAGTCTTCTCTGCTGTAAAGACCCAAAGACCCTTGCAGCTCTCGTGTTCTATGAACACTTCCCTGTGATTCTCTGTGAGGGGGATGTTGAGAGGGGAAGGAGGCAGAGCTGGAGCAGCTGAGCCACAGGGGAGGTGGAGGGGGACAGGAAGGCAGGCAGAACCTGGGTGCTCCATCAGTCCTCACTGATCACATCAGACTCCAGGACCGAGAGCCACAATGCTTCAGGAAAGCTCAATGAACCCAACAGCCACATTTTCCTTCCCTAAGCTTATACAACGGCATTTGCCAACAACCAAAAAGAATGCAGAGACTAACTGGTGGTAGCTTTTGCCTGGCATTCAAAAACTGGGCTACAGCAAGTGGAAAATGCCAGAGATTATTAAACTTTTCACCCTGACCAGCACCCACACAGCTCAGCAGTGACTGCTGACAGCACGGAGTAACCTGCAGCACAGGGGAGGAGAAGAAAAAGAGAGGGATAGTGTATGGGCAAGAAAGACAAAGATTCATTCAAGGGCAGTGGGAACTGACCACAGGGATTATAGGCCACGTGATCCTGGGTTCTAGGAGGCAGGGCTATATTGCGGGGGGAAAAAATCAATTCAAGGGAAGTAGGAGACCTGATTTCTAATACTGTATTTTTCCTTTACAAGCAGAGTAATTCTGAGCAAGTCACAAGGTAGTAACTGGAGGCTGTAAGATTACTTGCGTTTCTCCTTATTAGGAACTCTTTTTCTCTGTGGAGTTAGCAGCACAAGGACAATCTCGTTTCTTTTAACAGGAAGAAAACATTTCTAAGAGTAAAGCCAAACAGATTCAAGCCTAGGTCTTGCTGACTATATGATTGGTTTTTTGAAAAATCATTTCAGCGATGTTTACTATCTGATTCAGAAAATGAGAATAGTACCCTTTGGTCAGCTGTAAACAGACACCCATTTGTAAATGTCTCAAGTTCAGGCTTAACTGCAGAACCAATCAAATAAGAATAGAATCTTCAGAGCAAACTGTGTTTCTCCACTCTGGAGGTGAGTCTGCCAGGGCAGATTGGAAATGTTTACTTCACAAGTATTGATATTCTTATTAGTATTAACAACATAAAGTTGCTCAAATGCAATCATTAAAGGGGCTTAAAGTTACTTCCCACAGTTTTGGTATATTTATTGGCTATTGCCATTTGCTTTTTGTTTTTTCTCTTTGGGTTTATTAATGTAAAGCAGGGATTATTAACCTACAGTCCAGAAAGCCTGTGAATTTGAATGGGGAAAAAATTACGTTTTTGTTTTTACCACCTTCTAACTAAATTTAATATTTTATTCCATTGTGAATAGAGCCATAAACTCAAAGTGGTAATAACAGTACCTGTGATTTTGTCATTACCAATAGAAATGACAGACATTTTATACTACATTACAGTTGTTGCAGATACGTTGTAAGTGAAATATTTATACTCAAAACTACTTTGAAATTAGACCTCCTGCTGGATCTTGTAATTAACGTATTAATAAAACATATGCTTAAAATTTTGACATTTTGATAATTATATTTCATTATCATTTGTTTCCTTTGTAATCTATATTTTATATATTTGAAAACATCTTTCTGAGAAGGGTTCCCCAGATTTCACCAATGAGGTTCATGGCATGCACACACACACAGACACACATATACATGCACACACACAGAGTAAGAACTGATTTAGAGGCTAACATTGACATTGGTGCCTGAGATACAAGACTGAAATTAGAAAGTTCTCCCAAAGATACACAGTTGTTTTAAAGCTAGGGGTGAGGGGGGAAATCTGCCGCTTCTATAGGAATGCTCTCCCTGGAGCCTCGTAGGGTGCTGTCCTTGAGTTCTGGCTGTTATTTAAATGTCTCTGTCCCTGCTACATGTCTTAAAGGACTTGTTTGGATCTCCAGTTCCTAGCATAGTGCCTGGCACAGTGCAGGTCCTCAATGAGTTTGCAGAGTGAATGGAAATATAAACTAGAAATATATCCTTGTTGAAATCAGCACACCAGTAGTCCTGGTGTAAGTGTGTGTGTATATGTGTGTGTGTGTGTGTGTGTGTGTGTGTGTGTGTGTGTGTGTGTGTGTGTGTGTGTATAAAACCAGGTAGAGATATAGGAACTATTACTGGGGTGTGGGTGCATAAATTGGGATGTTCTTTTTAAAAAGAAACTGCAAACAGACTTCTGGAAGGTTATTTTCTGAGAATCTTGCTGGCAGCGTGAAGGCAACCCCCCTGTGCACAGCCCCACCCAGCCTCACGTGGCCACCTCTCTCTTCCCCCATGAAGGGCTGGCTCCCCAGTATATATAAACCTCTCTGGAGCTCGGGCATGAGCCAGCAAGGCCACCCATCCAGACACCTCTCAGCACAGCAGAGCTTTCCAGAGGAAGCCTCACCCAACCTCTGCACCAAGGTTCTTCTGTGCACATTGCTGCAGCTTTGGGCCCGAGATGCCAGCTGTCCAGCTGCTGCTTCTGGCCTGCCTGGTGTGGGACGTGGGGGCCAGGACAGCTCAGCTCCGGAAGGCCAATGACCAGAGTGGCCGATGCCAGTATACCTTCAGTGTGGCCAGTCCCAATGAATCCAGCTGCCCAGAGCAGAGCCAGGCCATGTCAGTCATCCATAACCTACAGAGAGACAGCAGCACCCAACGCTTAGACCTGGAGGCCACCAAAGCTCGGCTCAGCTCCCTGGAGAGCCTCCTCCACCAGTTGACCTTGGACCAGGCTGCCAGGCCCCAGGAGACCCAGGAGGGGCTGCAGAGGGAGCTGGGCACCCTGAGGCAGGAGCGGGACCAGCTGGAAACCCAAACCAGAGAGTTGGAGACTGCCTATAGCAACCTCCTCCGAGACAAGTCAGTTCTGGAGGAAGAGAAGAAGCGACTGAGGCAAGAAAATGAGAATCTGGCCAGGAGGTTGGAAAGCAGCAGCCAGGAGGTAGCAAGGCTGAGAAGGGGCCAGTGTCCCCAGACCCGAGACACTGTTCGGGCTGTGCCACCAGGCTCCAGAGAAGGTAAGAACGCAGAGTGAGGGGACTCTGAGTTCAGCAGGTGATATGGCTCATAGTGACCTGCTACAGGTGCTCCAGGCCTCCTGCCTGTCCTTTCTCCCAGAGACTGCACAGCTAACACAAGACAGATGAATTAAGGAAAGCACAGCGATCACCTTCAAGTATTACTGGTAATTTAGCTCCTGAGAGCTTCATTTAGGTTAGTGGTTCAGAGTTCTTGTGCCCCTCCATGACAGTTTTCACAGTCCATAGCAAAAGGAGAAATAAAAGGACCGGGTGAGATGTGTCTGCATATGAGCAGTAGAAAGTTGTCAACTGTCCCTTTTGAAAAACTATCCTGTTTTGAACCTTTGCTCAGATTGTTATTCGTAGCTTTTGGTGTTAAAATGACCTTTATTTATGAAATTATAATAGATTTGGGAAATTATAATAAGTGGTAAGTTTTTGTTTATTTTTAAATGTTCTTCCTTGGCAAAATAAAGAGGTGGCACCTCTCTGTCAGTTTTCTCAATATGTTGTTCTGAAAGTTTTCTTACTCAGTCCAATCTGAAAACCTCTGCTTTTAAGTCACCAAATTCTTGAGATGGCTTTTTCTGAGAGGCTCTTCTGTTCATCCTGGTCCCTTCTTGACTGAAGGTGAGTCCGTGTGTGTGTGTGTGTGTGTGTGTGTGTGTGTGTGTGTGTGTTGGGGGAGGTCTTCTCATTAGCTGGGAAGATGGTATTTGTGTCACTTTTTGTGAAAGTGGGCTCCCAAATATTCCCTGTTGAGGCAGTGTTCTAATCATGAGGAAATAAGCAAGCAAATCCAGTTGTTGGACAATTAGTTTGGACTGGTCAAAGATGTCAGCGTCAAGGAAGAAAGAAAAAAGGGGTGGGGAAGGGCTTATTCTATATGAAAGAGACTAAAGAAATGTGTTAACCAAATGTAGTGCATGAATCTTGATTGGTGTCTTCATCCAAGGGGGAAAAGGCTATGAGGAACAGGTTTGGGATAACTGAGGCAATTTGACTGCTCATTATTTTGTTACTGTATTAATGTTCAATTTCTTGGTGAGATGATGATACTGTGGTTGTGAAGGATAAAATCTTTGTTCTAAGGAGATACATGCTTAAGTACCCAGCGTGAGGCATCAGGATGTCTGCAATTAGCTCTCAAATGGTTGAAGAAAGACTGCAAATATGTACATAATGAGAGAAAAGACAAGTAAAACAACTGTGGCAAAATATTAATAACTGGTGAATTACAAACTGGTGAATCTAAGTATATGGGGAGCTTATTGTACTATTCTTTCAGTTTTTCTACAGGCCTGAAAAGCTTTAAAATTATGAGGAAATATTTCCTAAAAAAGCCTTCTACATGAAAGGCAAGCTCTTCATAGCTATGGGGTTAGAAAACCTAAGAACCAGAGCCTGGGGATGACCTTGGGCAAGTTATTGAACCCTCTGCATCTTCCTTTCTTGTCCATAACATAACAAAGACAATTCCTGCTGTGAATAATTTTTGTGGGGTTCACATGAAATACCTATAAGACGTAAAGGATTTTTTAAAAATGTTTAGATTGTTAGAATTAGAAGAGATCCAATTCTGAATTTTACAACCAAGGAAAGTGAAGTCCTAAGGTGCTAAGGTTGCCCAGTTGGTCAGTGGTAGAGCTTGAGACTTGAATTGCAGACAATTGAAAGAATCATCATTACCAGAAGTGTGATGAGGCATTACTTATTTCAGACTGTTAAATGAATGAAGTTACATTCTCAATAAAAACTCCTGCATGTGTGTATGTGGGTGTGGGTGGTGTGTGTGTGTATGTGTGTGTGTGTGTGTGTGTGTGTCTACAAAAATAGAGGCAATGTTTTGCTTTTTTTTTCTTTTGTGGTCATTTAACAAGTCTTTGGGGATTTATTAGATGTGTTTCCTAATTTTATATTTTTTCTTGATCTTTCCAGCTACTCCACTTTTGAAATAAGGGCAACATCCCATTGTATTGAACACCAAACATGGAAGTTCTTTTCTAGTAGTGGATGGTTTCCATGAGCAGGAAATTACATTAGTACAAGAATGTGGAACTGGAAAGGGACCTAACGAGCATCTGGTACCACTGGCTGATTTTTGCAGATATGGAAACTGAGGCCCAGAGAGGTTATTCAGGTTGTCCATGGCCATCTACCAGTTAGTGGCAAAGCTCAAATTCTGGCCTCTCCCTCTGAGGTTCAGTGACTTTCTTTCTTTTTTTTGAGACAGAGTTTCACTCTTGTTGCCCAGGCTAGAGTGTAATGGCACGATCTCGGCTCACTGAAACCTCTGCCTCCTGGGTTTAAGCAATTCTCCTACCTCAGCCTCCTAAGTAGCTGGGATTATAGGCATGTGCCACCATGCCTGGCTAATTTTGTATTTTTAGTAGAGACAGGGTTTCACCATGTTGGTCAGGCTAGTCTCGAACTCCTGACCTCAGGTGATCTGCCTACCTTGGCCTTCCAAAGCACTGGAATTACAGGTGTGAGCCGTCCCTGCACCTGGCCATGAGGTTCAGTGACTTTCAGGACCTTCAGCTGACCTTTGGTTTATAGACCCTAAAGGTAAAAGACAGAAAGGTACAGGAATGCTTGGAACAAAAGATCTGTTTCAAGGTTCCAGATCTAGGGAAAAGGCATTCTGGAGGCTGGAATGTAAGTCTAGGTGTGCTTTTTTGCAGGAGTGGCAAGAACTAGGTGTGGAGGTTTGGGTAGAGAAGCTTAGTGAGGCTGAGTGGACAAAGGTAAGGCCTGAGAAGGCAGCCTTTCTGTATTCCACCTGCAGCTCAAATTGTTACCACCACTTTCTTGATCATGTATTAATAGTTGTTATGTAGAAAAAAATTCCTTATAATCATAGAAATCACTTGTTTATACATACATATAATATGACATATTTTATTACATAACTATTACTACAAAGTTATATATAACTTTTTCTTCTCTGGGGTTATATAAATTTTCACATATATACATATATAAATTTTATGTATATATAATAGTTTTTGAAAAGTAGAAAAAAAATATAATTGTCCAGGTGTGGTAGCTCACACCTGTAACCTTAGCACTTTGGGAGGCCAAGGTGGGCAGATCACTTGAGGTCAGGAGTTTAAGACCAGCCTGGCCAACGTGGTGTAACCTTGTCTCTACTAAAAATACAAAAATTAGCTGGGTGTGGTGGCGGACACCTGTAATCCAGTTACACCAGAGGCTGAGGCAGGAGAATTGCTTGAAACTGGGAGGCAGACGTTGCAGTGAGCCAAGATCACACTACTGCACTCCAGCCTGGGTGACAGAGCGAGACTCCATCTCAAAAAATATATATATATTACATACAATACATATAAATATATATAATTATATATATGATTTTATTGTATATATAATAGTTATATATTATTATATAATTATATATGATT
>NW_026652283.1:62199709-62243228 GCF_009828535.3 Hylobates moloch
TCCATCCCATCAAGCCCTTCAGAGGGGCTATGTAGACTACAACAGAAGAGGGGAGTGTTTACCCATGGATCTGATGCCCTCTTGGCCAAGGGCTATCCCATGGAGTATATTGCAATTCCATGATACTCGGATGTGGGCACGAGGTTTGTTCTTGCAGACTGATTTTTTTTTTTTTTAAGATGGAGTCTTTCTCTGTCCCCCAGGCTGGAGTGCGGTGGCACAATCTTGGCTCACTGCAACCTCCGCCTCCTGGGTTCAAACAATTCTCCTGTCTCAGCCTCCCGAGTAGCTGGGATTACAGGTGCACACTACCACACCCATCTAACTTTTTTTTTTTTTTTTTTTTTTCAGTACAGACAGGGTTTCACCATGTTGGCCAGGCTGGTCTTGAACTCCTGACCTCAAGTATCCACCCATCTTGATCTCCCAAAGTGCTGGGATTACAGGCATGAGCCACAGTGCCTGGCCTGTTCCTGTAGACTTTCTATGCAGAAAGTCAGAGAAGCTGGGCCACGGTGGCTGAGGCGAGGTCCCCGCAGGTGATACCTGCAAGAGGCAGGTTGCCTCAGCAATGACTGCAAAAAGGTGGGCAGGATGTGAGTGGAGGGTGGAGGGGAGAAACCTGAGGTGTTCAGCACAAGTGCTGCAGATTCCCTTTCCTCACCTAGAATAGGATGGGGATGATAATCCCTCATGGGAGTCATCATGCAAATTAGCAGTCACACAGGGAAGCACCCAGTGCAGTGTGGAGCAGTGGCCACCCAGTGAATAAAATATAACTAGAAAGGCTTCTTTTACTTGAGTTCCACTATTCCTTTTTTTTTTTTTTTTTGAAGATGGAGTCTTGCACTATCACCAGGCTGGAGTGCAGTGGCGTGGTCTCGGCTCACTGCAACCTCCACCTCCTGGGTTCAAGCGATTCTCCTGCCTCAGCCTCCCAAGTAGCTGGGATTACAGGCACGTACCACCATGCCCAGCTAATTTTTGCATTTTTAGTGGAGATGGGGTTTCACCATGCTGGCCAGGCTGGTCTTGAACTCCTGACCTCGTGATCCACCCACCTCAGCCTCCCAAAGTGCTAGGATTACAGGCATGAGCCACCCGCACCTGGCCAGAGTTCCACTATTGTTTTAAAGCATCATTCAATAATCAATATGTCAACATGTGCATAACATTTTAATAACATGCATTGATTCTAGAGACAGTACAAGTTAGAGCAGTACTCAGGACAATAGTCTATTAGCTAGTCTTCACTTTCCTAAGATGTTTCTGACAACCTGTAGATAATTAGGCATAGCTTGTTTTACTTCATTCCTTTTATTTATGTAATATGGACTGAACTTTTCAGTGATAGAAAATATCTATGAAAATTATTACAATGCCTATGTCTATAGGCAAACGAGTTAATAAATTCAGTTTCCAGGTTGAGGTCTCTAAAATGCAAGTCTATAAAGAAGTGAGGGCAGAGAACACAGAACATTTCCAGAATTTTGTAATAGATATGAACCTTTAAACCACAGAAGGACTGAGTTTAAACATTTTTAAAAACCTAGAAAAAAAACAGCTGGGCACAGTGGCTCACGCCTGTAATCCCAGCACTTTCGGAGGCTGAGGCAGGTGGATCATGAGGTCAGGAGTTCGAGACCAGCCTGGCCAGTATGGTAAAACTCTGTCTCTACTAAAAATACAAAAATTAGCCAGGTGTGGTGGCAGGAACCTGTAGTCCCAGCTACTCAGGAGGCTGAGGCAGAATAATCGCTTGAACCCAGGAGGCAAAGGTTGCAATGAGCTGAGATCATGCCACTGTACTCCAGCCTCGGTGACAGAGCAAGACTCTGTCTCAAAAAAAAAAAAAAAAAAAAAAAAACCTAAAAAATAAAAGCCCCAAAAATGCTAACTATCTAACACAGTACAGTCCTTAATATTTTCACAATCTCTTTTTGGTTTTCCTCCACATTCACAATGAAATGTTAGTGATTTTAAAACATTCCAGAGAAATTTTAGTGTTGACACATCTTTATGGAGGGCCATTTCATTTATAGTTACTTATGTAATCATCCAAACAACTCAGCTCAGAATACTGGGGCTCAGAGAGGTGGAGTCATTTACTCAAAGTCACACAGCTGGGACCTGGCAGAGCTGAACTAGGAGCTATGACTTCCGGCTTAGGTCCAGGCCCCTTTATGAGATTGCTTCCCTGCCTTTGGGTCTTGCATCCTCTATTCTGGGCTTCCATCCTCATGCCAGATGGCTCTATTCCTGGAGGCTGACCATTGCCAGATGCTCCTGGCTGACATGACCTAGAAGAAGCCAGCAGGCTCATAATTTAACCATCGCCCCTGCCAACTGGGAACTGGCCTTGCAGTCATCCTGGAAGCCATTCCCTGACATTTTGTTTTCTTGCAGTTCGTGTTTATTCCAGCTAATGCACATAAGGAGTGGTTCCTCCAAGGAACAATCTGAAGGGCTCCTTGCTCAGAGCCGTAAGGGCCATGGTGGGATCCGGCAGGGAACTTGGCACCAGCCAGGCACTTTTGCTGCCTCTTCTTTGCCAGTGAGGGTGGAAGAATTGATAAGAGGATTGAGTGCACAGCCCAGGAGCTGAGAGTTTACAGGGCAACCCACTGGGACCTGAGCTCAGCCCCAGGAGTGGGTCACCCCACAAAGTGCTGAGCAGCATCTTTGAGACTCTTCTAAAGCCTCCAGGAGCAATCTGGGTCCAGTCGGGAGATAGAAATCACACAGTGGGTTAAGCTGGGGAAGTTTACTTTAAAGAATTACTGTGATGAAAGAGCAACTATAGATAGAAGTGAACTCCATAGGCACCTAGGGCTGAGTGAGGGTGCCGGACAAGCTTGGAAGGGGAAGGTGAGGTTCAGCACATCAGCTAGCAGAGAAGGTGGCTAGTGTGTGCAGGCCTCAGCTGGTCTGCAGCTGCAATAGGCCGCCTCCCAGTGCAGGTGAGGAGGGCAACCTGCAACGTGTGGCATGGGCATGGTGAGAGTCAGGGCAGGCATAGGCAGGAGGCCTCCAGAGCACTGGGGTCCCTGTGCAGGGACTCTGGGTTCCTTGTTGGGAGGGCTGTGGAAAGGTTATGGCCAGGCTGTGGCTGTCAGGTCATAGAATAACTTCGCTCTGGGTCCTTGGCTGGGGCAGGACTCCACCAAATGTCCTCATAGTCGTACCGCCTATGGACGCAGGACAGGAAAACTGCAGACCTTCTTCCTCCCACGATGTCCCTCCAGCGCCCTCTACTGAGATAGTTCAACATCGAGCTCACTTCAAAGCTCCTGTTCTTCAGACAGCATACATGGAAGGGTGCATTCAGCTCTGAGAGGCAATACGTTTATAACTGACACACCTCCTCAGCACAGGATAGAAGAGTTCACAGCTGCCGTAGCCTTGGAAGACATAGGTTCAAGTCCCAGCCACACCACTTAGCTGTGTGACCTTGGGCACGTTACTTAACCTCTCTGAACCTCGGTTTCCTCATTTGCAAAAGGGGATATTAATGCTCACTTTCAGGACCATTATTTGAAAGTAGTGAGTAGCAAGCACCCAGCACAGTACTGGCTCATAAGAGACACTTAATAAGTAGTAGTGATAGTTCAACTTTATCAGGCGCTGCCTGCAGTCCTAAAGCCTTTCTCTATTTCTCTGAAACTTTGAAGGCACCAGATCACATTTAAAAATTACATAACAATTACTTGAAATGGGTAAAGAGCTATAAATGCCGACAAACCATCTTGCTTCACACACACACACACACACACACACACACACACACACACAAGCTGTTTTTTAGAGTTGCAAAGCCAGTACATACTTTAGCTATCCACAAGGAAGTCATCCGTGAAAATGCCTAACTTTTTTGGGTTTCACTTTCTTCCTTCCCTCTGTAGCAAAAGGGGCATTTCTTTCTTAATTTTCTCCCCACTGACTGGTAGGTATGTATACCCCTACTTTTCTTAGTATATGTCTTTTCTCAGTAAGTTGCTAAATTAAATAACCAGCATAAAATACATCATTTTGTATGTGTAAAGGGGCCAGATGCAGGGGAGGGGTGGCTTGCCTGAATTTAATATTTTTTTAAAAACCTAAAAAAAAAGCCCTAAAAATTTTAACGATCTGTCACAATATAGCCCTTAATATTTTCATAATCTCTTTTTGGTTTTCTTCCACATTCAAAATGAAATGTTAGTGATTTTGAAACATTCCAGAGAAATTTTAGTATTGACACATTTATTAAGGGACTCTCACATGTCAACTGTGGGTGGCATAGCTGAAGTGCAGGGACAGGGGTGGGGCAGTCCTCCAGACTTTTTGTACAGATGGCATGCAGTATTTCTCTTGCCTCACATTGCCTGAAACCAATTCCTTTTTTCTTTTTTTTTTTTTTTTTTTGAGACAGAGTCTCTCTGTCACCCAGGCTGGAGTCCAATGGCATGATCTCAGCTCACTGCAACCTTTGCCTCCCAGGTTCAAACGATCCTTCTGACTTAGCCTCTCTAGTTGCTGGATTACAGGCATGTACCTGTATGCCCGGCTAAGTTTTGTATTTTTAATAGAGACAGAGTTTCAGCATGTTGGTCAGGCTGGTCTCGAACTCCTGACCTCATGATCCACCCGCCTCAGCCTCCCAAAGTACTGGAATTACAGGCGTGAGCCACCACGCCCAGCAACTCTTATATTCTGAGAGTTGAGACAATGAAAGAAAAGAAATTTGAATTGTCCTGAGGCAGAATCTGCAGTGATCCAAGAAAAGGTACAGATGAAAGGAAACCAGCTCAATTCAAGGAACTTGCTTAATGCCCTGATTTTGAAAAATTGTCCTGGCAAAACTTTGCCACATCGAATGAGCCTCTGCACATTGCAGGAGGTTGGGGGGGCCAGGCAGCGGTGGGCTGCTCCTAACAGCCTGGGTGTGTGTTTTGGGCCTAAGAGAGAAGGCATGGCAATGGACAAGGCAGCAGCAGAGAGGGAAGTTACAGATGGTTCTGCCACCCTGTGTACAGGAAGGGGGTCACTCTCTCTTACCTCTCCCTGGCAGCACAGAAGAACAGGGAACCTCGGGCACCCTGTCCCTCTCCCCCATGGGCAGTACCAAGTCCCTGCCAGACGTGTGTGGTGCCCGCCCAGGGGAGAAGGGAAGCAGCTGGTACTGGCCTCAGGTCGATCTAAGGAAACTCCATTTGACCTAGTGAATCAGTCCCTGGCCTGGATACTCTCCTAGGCCAATGCAACCTTTAGAATGAAGAACAAAGGGGCTTCCTCACCCCTGCACAACCTCAGATAGGGAGGAGGAGAGGCAGGGAATGAAATAAAGTTTCCAGGACTCTCCAGGAGCCATTCAGATTGTCCAAGAAACTGGTTTCCACAGCAGCCTGGAATAAACCCATTTTCCTTCTCGGCTATGAGGACTTTGCCAGATTATGATTTCCTTAAGGGCATGGACCAATTGTGTCTTTTTTTTTTTTTTTTTTTTAACATAGACAAGCCTATTAGACAAACTTGTGTCTTAGACACCTTTTTTCTTGAGCACCTAGCACAGCCTTACTCTCAATAGGTGCTCCAGTGATGTGACTAAAAGGATGGATAAATAGCTCTGTGGATTTGAGGCTAGGGATAATGAAGGCCTGCCATGTCCCTGCAGGTACTCCCAATTGCCCCTGGAGTTTGGAATGCACATTGAGGATGTTTTCAGTTACTATACATTTTGGCTTATGAGTCTTTTTTTTAATTTTTTTTTTTTAAGACAGGGTCTCACTCTGTCACCCAGGCTGTAGTGCGGTGGCATGATCATGGCTCACTGCAGCCTTGCCCTCTTGGACTCAAGAGTCATCCTCCTGCCTCAGCTTCCTGAGTAGCTGAGACCAGAGGCTGCACCACCGCATCCACCTACCTTTTTAATTTTTTGTAAAGATAGGGTCTCGCTATGTTGCCCAGCCTGGTCCCAAACTCTTGGCCTCATTTAAGTCTGCCACCTCGGCCTCCCAAAGTGCTGGGTTTACAGGCATGAGCCACTGCGCCTGGCCAGCTTATGGGTTTTAACTACTTACATGGTGCACTCTAGACTGAGGGATATCCCAGGGATGGAGGACCCACCCACCTCCAGGGCATTAACACTTTTAGGGAGGCTAACAACTGCAGCCACACAGAGGCAGGGGTGGAGAGGAGAGAAGGGTAGCTGGGATCAGGGGCAGGCAGCTGCAGCAGCTACTGAGCTGGTTCACTGTGGGCAGCAAGGCTGTCTGGCCCAGCCTGCACCTGAGAGCTAGCTGAATGTTTTCTTCACCTCCTTCCAAGGAGAAATTTTTTCCAGTACTATAATTTGTTGAAGCTGAACCCCAGCAACTCAAACAAGGTACTCTGATTCTGGAGATGTGAAAATGTAAAATAATGTGTGGCTTTGATGAAAGGTGGTACAACCAGAGGACTAAGACTTCTGTGGTGATCCTCTCTGCCTGAAATCTAAATTTAGGAGAGCTGAGCAAACAAATGATCAAAGGCAGAACATGTCTTCCTGACCCTCTCAGCTGTGTAGGCGCCCTGGCCTCAGGGGATGCACTGACTTTCCTCCCACTGTCCTGAACACCTGAGAATCCTGAGTGGGGAACAAGTTGCTCAAAGGGCAGAGAAGTGACTCAGAGGTTCAGCAAGAGAAAAGCCCAGTGTATTAAGCATGTCTTTTTATTCTGATGCTTTGCTGTCTGGGCCTTGCAAACATGAGAGGAACTGCCCCTCCCAGGGGTAGCCAGTTCCTACACTTAGCAAAGGACTCGCCTGGGAGCACAGCTTTCATATGCAAACCAACCAATCCAGAGCCCACACCCTGTGACCACCTCCATCTGGCTCAAACTCAAGGCCACTGTCCCCCTTACCTAATCACCCAGGGCCTGGTACCAGACAATTAGAGATATTATCCTGTGACCCCAGAGCCTGCTGAAATTATTCAAACTCCCCAATCCTAAACCTGCTTACCCTGCCTCCCCTTTCTTTCCTTCCCATGGAAAGAATAAAGGCGCTTTCCCACATTTTCCCCTGGCGCCCTCTTCTGGAGCAACCCTGGTGCTTCCCCAGGTGTCCTCCTGGGCTTAGTGTGCCCCCTTCCTCTTGGGATCTGTGAGTACAACAACTCGTAAAGATAATTTTTTTTTAGAGGAGTTTTATGTTCACAGCAAAATTGAGAGAAAAGTACAAAGAGTTCCCAGATACTACCGGCCCCAACACATGCACAGCCTCCCCAATTATCATCATCTCCCGCCACAGCAGTTGTTACAACTGATGAACCTGCATCAGCAGGCACATCACCCAAGGTCCACAGCTTAAATTAGGGTTCATTTTTGGTGTTGCGCCTTCTATGGGTTTGGATAAATGCACAGTGACATGTGTCCACCATTATAGTATCATACACAGTATTCATTGCCCTAAAAATCGTCTGTGCCTCACCTAGTCATCCCTTCCTCACCCAACAACTGCTGATCTTTTTACCATCTCCATAATTTTGCTTTAACTTGCTTTTCAGTGACAATTGCCTCACGGGATGTTGGCCTTGCCATACCTGAATAATCATCAAACCTGCATTTTATTTGTTTTTATGTGTATGTGATAGGTTTTTTGGGAGGTTGGAGGGGAGGACGGGGTCTCACTTTATGCCAGGGCTGGAGTGCAGCGGTGCAATCACTGTTCACCACAGCCTTGACCTCTCGGGCTCAAGGGATCCTCCCGCCTCAGCCTCCCAAGTAGCTGGGACTGCAGGTACACATCACCACACAGGGCTAACTTTTTGTATTTTTTGTAGAGATGGGGTTTTGCCATGTTGCCCAGGTTTGTCTTGAACTCCTAGGCTCCAGCAATCTGTCTACCTTGGCTTCCCAAAGTGCTGGGATTACAGGTGTGAGCCACCGTGCCTGGCCAAACTGCATTATAAAACAGCCAAGCCTATTCCTTGTGACTATTGCCTCATCCTTGTATTCAAGAACTGCTGTAAGATCATAATCCTAAGCAAGAGTAGAGACACGTAGCATACCGTGATCACTTACTGTCTAACCAGTGCTGCCCACCCGCTTCCCTTCTGTATGGCTTACCGCCCCCACCCCAAACTCCTATAGGAACTCTGCACACACTCCCTCTCCATTATGCAAAACTGGTCTCAGAAAGGAATCAGGCAGAATATTTCTGCTGAAAGTATAAAGCTTAATATGTTACTTCTTACAAGAATATTTGCATATAACAAGGGAAAAAACCTTAAGTCATGCAGTAAATTTTTATCTTTTTTTTTTTTTTTTAAGAGGAGTCTCCCTATGTTGCCCAAGCTGGTGTTGAACACCTGGGCTCAAGTGCTGCTCCTGTCTTGGCCTCCCAAAATGCTGGGATTACAGACATGAGCCACAATTAAATTCTTTTTTTTTTTTTTCTTGAGACAGAGTCTTGCTATGTTGCCCAGACTGGAGTATAGTTGCACAATCCCAACTCCCTGCAACCTCTGCCTCCTGGGATCAAGTGATCCTCAGCCTCCTGAGTATCTGGAACTATAGGCATGTGCCACCACACCCGGCTAATTCTTGTATTTTTAGTAGAGATGGAATTTCGCCACGTTGGCCAGGCTAGTCTTGAACTCCTGGCCTCAAGTGATCCGCCTGCCTCGGCCTCCCAAAGCGCTGGGATTTCAGGCATGAGCCACTGTGCCTGGTCTCTTTTTTTTTTTTTTTTTTTTTTTTTTTGTGAGACTGGGCCTTGCTCTTTTACCCAAGCTGGAGTGCAGTGGCAGGATCATAGCTCACTGCAGCCTTGAACTTCTGGGCTCAAGCAATCCTCCCACATCAGCCTCCCAAGTACGCAGGACTGCAGATGCTTACCACCATGCCCAGCTAATTTTTCGTGAATTTTTAATTGTTGAAATTCAGACATCTAAGAAGATGCTGAGGACTGTCTCCATATTCCTGAAATTACAACTCTCCTATTCACAAATCAGCCCTTCTAGTGGAATTAAAATATTTGATTTTGAATACCCTACTCTAAGGTAGGCACATTGCCCTGCAATTTATTATTTATGAGGTTTTTAATTATGGAATTGTTCAAATATTCACAAAAGTAGAGAGACTACAATGCACTCCAACGTAGCCATCACTCAGGCCCAACTGTTATCAGCACAGTCCAATCATGTTTTATCTTCCCTTCTCTGACCCCCACCCCATCCCCAGTCCTTATCTAAAACCAAATCTCAAACACCGTATCTTTAGGAGCCTATTTATTTAGTTAGTTAGTTTTGAAACAGAGTTTCTTTCTTGTTGCCCAAGCTGGAGTGCAATAGTGCAGTCTCAGCTCACTGCAATCTCCCCCTCCTGGGTTCAAGCAATTCTCCTGCCTGTCTCCCAAGAAGCTGGGATTATAGGCACCTGCCACCACACCCAGCTAATTTTTTTGTATTTTTAGCAAAGACAGGGTTTCACCATGTTGGCCAGGCTGGTCTCGAACTCCTGACCTCAGGTGATCCGTCTGCCTTGGCCTCTCAAAGTGCTGGGATTATAGGCATGAGCTACCATGCCTGGCAGCAGGCTATTTAAATGTCATCCTCAACATAGTCAATCCTTGGGCCATTTTTTCTTACAGTAAAATTTTGTCTCTTTCTTTTAATGCAGTTTCTACATGGAATTTGGACACTTTGGCCTTCCAGGAACTGAAGTCCGAGCTAACTGAAGTTCCTGCTTCCCGAATTTTGAAGGAGAGCCCATCTGGCTATCTCAGGAGTGGAGAGGGAGACAACGGTATGAAGTTAGGTTTCTTCCCTTTTGTGCCCACATGGTCTTTATTCATGTCTAGTGCTGTGTTCAGAGAATCAGTATAGGGTAATTGCCCACCCAAGGGGGAAACTAACTTCCCTGGGAGCAGAGGGAGGGGAGGAGAGGAGGAACAGAACTCTCTCTCTCTCTGTTCCCTTGTCAGAGCAGGTCTGTAGGAGTCAGCCTTTCCCTAACAAAGCCCTCTATCCTATCACCCACACTTGGGAGGCTGGGCTGGGCTGCACGGGGCAAGATGAGAGATGTGTTGATTTCATCCATTTGATTGTCATGTAGAATTAGGTATACTTGAGAAGTTACATTTTTCAGTAGTGCCTTCATATCTTTATTTTAGGGACAGGTGTACACCAAGCACCATCTCAGCCACAATCTGTTACTAACGGTATGTTTTCTGAACTTTGGCCACTTAGGAAAAGTACAGTTTGGCTCTCTCCAAGGTGTTCCCTGAAAGTCCAACTTTATGACTGATACTGTGACTTCCAGAAACTTTGACTATCCATGTTACTGACAATGATTACTAGCACTGAAGGGCATGCATGCAAGTAGGGGTTATGAAATATTTAAAACACGGTTCTCTAAGATATGAGCAGCAAAGTGTTTCTACCTTCTATGAGGGAACCAAAGGTGCCATTAAAAGTAGAGAAATCTGGACCAGGCTTGGTGGCTCAAGCCTGTAATCCCAGCACTTTGGGAGGCTGAGGCGGGCGGATCACTTGAGGTCAGGAGTTCAAGACCAGCCTGGCCAACATGGTGAAACACTGTCTCTACTAAAAATACAAAAATTAGCCAGGCGTGGTGGCAGTCACCTGTAATCCCAGCTACTTGGGAGGCTGAGGCAGGAAAATTGCTTGAACCCAGGAGGCAGAGGTTTCAGTGAGCCGAGATCACGCCACTGCCCTCCAGCCTGGGCGACAGAGTGAGACTCTGTTTCAAAAAAAAAAAAAAAAAAAATACAGACATCCGTTGTGATTCTGATAACTCTAAATTTTCAACCATCTCTTCACTACATTTAAAAAATTATTTTCTTAACCAAATTAGCCAGGTGTGATAGCAGGCACCTGTAGTCCCAGCAACTCAGGAGGCTGAGATGGGAGGGGTGCTTGAGCCTGAGAGGTCAAGGCTGCAGTGCACTGTGATTGCCCCACTGCACTCCAGCCTAGGTAACAGTGTAAGACCCTGTCTCAAAAAACAATTATTTTCATGTTTATTATATTAAAATGATGTATGAAATACGTGACTCATCAGATAGGGCTTGAAAAACTTTGTTGTATGGAGATTATTCTTATGAGTTGATTTTTCTCTCTCCTATCTTATAGTAATGAAATAAACCAGGCATGGAAGTCACAATAAGTAATACAATGAACACCCATGAGTCCCTGCCCAGCTTAAGTAGAATATTACAAATGCAGTTGAAGCCCTCTGTGCAACTTTCATCCTTACAACTGATACTGAGTGAATTGTACTTTAAATATTTTATAGCTGCCACTCCCAGGCATGCCCCTCAGTGATAGCAATAATTGTCAATAACATGAAACACAGATTGATCACATAGCATTTACCATATATTTACTCTATACCAAGCACTTAACATATATAATTACATTTAAAATTTACAACAGCCGGCCGGGCGCGGTGGCTCACGCTTGTAATCCCAGCACTTTGGGGGGCCGAGGAGGGCGGATCGCGAGGTCAGGAGATCGAGACCACGGTGAAACCTCGTCTCTACTAAAAATACAAAAAATTAGCCGGGCATGGTGGCGGGCGCCTGTAGTCCCAGCTACTGGGAGAGGCTGAGGCGGGAGAATGGCGTGAACCCGGGAGGCGGAGCTTGCAGTGAGCCGAGATCGCGCCACTGCACTCCAGCCTGGGTGACAGAGCGAGACTCCATCTCAAAAAAAAAAAAAATAAAATAAAAATAAAGCTAGGCTCTGCCACCCAAAACACTATTAGTATCCCCTTTTACAAATGCGATAACTGAGGCATAGAGAGCTAAGTAACTTACTGAAAATCACACAGCCAGTGGGTGGCAGAGCCTAGCTTTATTTTTATTTTATTTTTATTTTTTTTGAGGTGGAGTCTCGCTCTGTCACCCAGGTTGGACTGCAGTGACGCGATCCCGGCTCACTGCAAGCTCCGCCTCCCAGGTTCACGCGATTCTCCTGCCTCAGCCTCCCCAGTAGCTGGGACTACAGGCGCCTGCCACCACTCCCGGCTAATTTTTATTTTTTTATTTTTAGTAGAGATGGGGTTTCACCATGTTAGCTAGGATGGTCTCGATCTCCTGACCTCGTGATCCGCCCGCCTCGGCCTCCCGAAGTGCTGGGATTACAGGCTTGAGCCACTGCGCCCAGCCCCAGAGCCTACCTTTAAACACAGACGAATTGTCTCCAGGGCTCTCACATCTACTGGCTCTGCCAAGCTTCCGCATGATCATTGTCTGTGTTTGGAAAGATTATGGATTAAGTGGTGCTTCATTTTCTTTTCTGAATTTACCAGGATGTGGAGAACTAGTTTGGGTAGGAGAGCCTCTCACGCTGAGAACAGCAGAAACAATTACTGGCAAGTATGGTGTGTGGATGAGAGACCCCAAGCCCACCTACCCCTACACCCAGGAGACCACGTGGAGAATCGACACAGTTGGCACAGACGTCCGCCAGGTTTTTGAGTATGACCTCATCAGCCAGTTTATGCAGGGCTACCCTTCTAAGGTTCACATACTGCCTAGGCCACTGGAAAGCACGGGTGCTGTGGTGTACTCGGGGAGCCTCTATTTCCAGGGCGCTGAGTCTAGAACTGTCGTAAGATACGAGCTGAATACCGAGACAGTGAAGGCTGAGAAGGAAATCCCTGGAGCTGGCTACCATGGACAGTTCCCATATTCTTGGGGTGGCTACACAGACATTGACTTGGCTGTGGATGAAGCAGGCCTCTGGGTCATTTACAGCACCGATGAGGCCAAAGGTGCCATTGTCCTCTCCAAACTGAACCCAGAGAATCTGGAACTCGAACAAACCTGGGAGACAAACATCCGTAAGCAGTCAGTCGCCAATGCCTTCATCATCTGTGGCACCTTGTACACCGTCAGCAGCTACTCCTCAGCAGATGCTACCATCAACTTTGCTTATGACACAGGCACAGGTATCAGCAAGACCCTGACCATCCCATTCAAGAACCGCTACAAGTACAGCAGCATGATTGACTACAATCCCCTGGAGAAGAAGCTCTTTGCCTGGGACAACTTGAACATGGTCACTTATGACATCAAGCTCTCCAAGATGTGAAAAGCCTCCAGGCTGTACAGGCAATGGCAGAAGGAGATGCTCAGGGCTCTTGTGGGGAGCAGGCTGAAGGGAGAGCCAGCCAGCCAGGGCCCAGGCAGCTTTGACTGCTTTCCAAGTTTTCGTTAATCCAGAAGGATGAACATGGTCACCATCTGACTATGCAGGAATTGTAGTCTGAGGGTGTAGACAATTTCATATAATAAATATCCTTTATCTCCTGTCAGCATGTATGAGATGTTTAATGACATAGTTCAAGTTTTCTTGTGATTTGGGGCAAAAGCGATAAGGCGTAATAGTTTCTTCCTGAAAACCATTGCTCTTGCATGTTACATGGTTACCACAAGCCACAATAAAAAGCATAACATCTAAAGGAAGCAGAATAGCTCCTCTGGCCAGCATCGAATATAAGTAAGATGCATTTACTACAATTGGCTTCTAATGCTTCAGATAGAATACAGTTGGGTCTCACATAACCCTTTGCATTGTGAAATAAAATTTTCTTACCTAACGTTCTCTTCCTTGAACTTTGTGGGAATCTTTGCTTAAGAGAAGGGTATAGATTCCAACCATCAGGTAATTCCTTCAGGTTGGGAGATGTGATTGCAGGATGTTAAAGGTGGTGTGTGTGTGTAACTGAGAGGCTTATGCCTGGTTTTGAGGTGTTGCCCAGGATGACACCAAGCAAATAGCAGCATCCACACCTTCCCATCTCCATTTGCTAGTGCTCTTGGCACTACGAGAGCAATCTTTCCATCTCTCCCCTGAACCCACCCTCTATTCACCCTAACTCCACTTCAGTTTGTTTTTGATTTTTTTTTTTTTTTTTTTTTGAGATGGAGTCTCACTCTGTCGCCCAGGCTGGAGTGCAGTGGCGTGATCTCGGCTCACTGCAAGTTCCGCCTCCCAGGTTCACACCATTCTCCTGCCTCAGCCTCCCAAGTAGCTGGGACTACAGGTGCCCGCCACCACCCCTAGCTAATTTTTTTTTTTTTAATTTTTCAGTAGAGATGGGGTTTCACCATGTTAGCCAGGATGGTCTCCATCTCCTGACCTCGTGATCCACCCGCCTCAGCCTCCCAAAGTGCTGGGATTACAGGCATGAACCACTGCGCCCGGCCTCTCCACTTCAGTTTTTATCTGTCATCAGGGGTATGAATTTTATAAGCCACAACCTCAGGTGGAGAAACCTTATAGCATTGTTTTGTTCTTCCAACTCTTAAAACTGCAGTAAAATTAACAAAATTTACCATCCCAGGATTTATAAGGGCACAGTTTAGTAGTGTTAAACACATTCATATTATTGGTCAACCATCACGACCATCCATCTCCAGGGGAAAAGAAAAGTCAGGCCTGGTGCGGTGACTTTACGGTTATTAATACATCCATTAATAACTCCATTATCCTCCCAGCCCTTATAGCAATATTATTTTCTAAATTTTTTTGTAGAGACAGGATTGTACTATGTTGCCCAGCTTGTCTCAAACTCCTGGCCTCAAGTAGTCCTCCCACCTCGGCCTCCAAAGTGCTGGGATTACAGGCATGAGCTACCACACCTGGCTGCATTATTTTTTAATAACAAACTTAATTTCCCTCTTCAGTTGCCATCGTACCTAATGGTAGAACACTTCATTTGCCAGTTCAGCTTGGATTCCATCACATCAGTGTGTTGTCAGCCAATTCAGGCTTCTCCTCTCCCCACATCTTTGAGGTGGCATCTATGCTTGAGACAAGTGAGGTTGAGGGCGCACTGGCACTCAGGGGGAAGAACCCAGGCAGAGGGTCTCACACATGATTTTAGCCATCAGGCAGATTCCAGCTTTGCTGTTGGCATCCACATCTCTGTACCCAGTTCCAAATTTGGTGTCCTCTGAGTTCCAATGGCCAGACCCATGAGGCAGCTTTTTTTTTTTTTTTTTTTTTTTTTGAGGAGTCTCACTCTGTCACCCAGGCTGGAGTGCAGTGGCATGATCTCTGCACTCCAGCCTCTGCCTCCCGGATTCAAGCGATTCTCCTGCCTCAGCCTCTTGAGTAGCTGGGATTACAGGCACCTACCACCACACCCGGCTAATTTTTGTATTTTTAGTAGAGACAGGGGTTTCACCATGTTGGTCAGGCTGGTCTCAAACTCCTGACCTCATGATCCACCTTCCTCAGCCTCCCAAAGTGCTGGGATTACAGGTGTGAGCCACCATGCCTGGCCAAGGCAGCTTTCTTCCAGCCTGTTGTGTGTACCACCAAGGATATGGGGACACAGTGGGAGCTGTCCTGCAGGGTAGGAACACAGGTTCCCTTTTACTCTCCTGCTGTGCCCCTGCTGGGTCAGGGCCACTTCTCCTAAAGGTCTGCCACCCCACAGGCTTCACCTGGAAATGAGCACAAGTCTCCTCTACTTTCTCTTGCCCCAACCTACCTAGTACATGAAGTCCTATCAGGAAACCTCCAGAATCTAAGTTTTCTCTTTTTTTTTTTTTTTTCTGAGAGTCTCGTTCTGTCACCCAGGCTGGAGTGCAGTGGCTCGGCTCACTGCAACCTCTGCCTCCTGGGTTCAAACGATTCTCCTGCCTCAGCCTCCTGAGTAGCTGGGATTACAGGCACCCACCACCAGGCCTGGCTAATTTTTAAGCTCTCTTTCTCCCTCTGAAGTTCCCTTATTCTTCTAGACTTTATTCAGACTGTAGAGATGGAATACTCTTCACCTATCTTCTCAGGTTGTTGTTCATGGGACCAGAGCTCAGCCTTTTGATTTCCAAGAGAATCAGCTCTTAAAAGTCAAAGCCTTGGCTTTAAGACAATTCTTCCTATCCTGAGTTCTAAAGACGATAGGTTTGGAAAGCAAAGCCAAAAATCTGACTTTTTTTTTTTTTTTGAGACAGAGTCTCACTCTGTCACCCAGGCTGGAGTGCAGTGGTGCTATCTCAGCTCACTGCAACCTCCGCCTCCCGGGTTCAATTGATTCTCCTGCCTCAGCCTCTCATGTAGCTGGGATTACAGGAATGTGCCACCATGCCTAATTTTCATATTTTTGGTAGAGACAGGGGTTTCACCATGTTGGCCAGGCTGGTCTCGAACTCCTGACCTCAAGTAATCTGCTGGCCTCAGCAGCCCAAAGTGCTGGGATTACAGGCGTGAGCCACCGCACCAAGCCTGACTTTTCTTTTCCCCTGGGAGTTTATTCTCATTAAGATTACACATGCTATGAGTGAGGAGGGAGAGGATGAGATCTCAAAATGCCTCTCCACTGGTGTATTAGTATACTTGAACTCCCATAACAAATACCACCAACAGGGTGGCTTTGTGAACCCCAAATAGCTGAGACGAGTCTCAGTTAATATAGAAAGTTTATTTTGCCAAGGTTGAGGGCACCGTGACAGAGCCTCAGGAGGTCCTAATGACATGTGCCCAAGGTGGTTGGGGCACAGCTTGGTTTTATACATTTTAGGGAGACATGAGACACCAATCAATACATGTAAGATGTACGTTGGTTCTGTCCAAAAGGTGGGACAACTCAAGTAGGGAGGGGGCTTCCAGGTCACGGGTAGGTGAGACAATCAGATATGCATTTATCTCGGTGAGCAGAGGGGTGACTTTGAACAGAATGGGAAGCAGGTTTACCCTAAGTAGTTTTCAGCTTGACTTTTCACTTTAGCTTAGTGATTTTGGGACCCCAAGATTTATTTTCCTTTCATAGCTTAAACAACAGAAATTAATTTTCTTACAATTCTGGAGGCTGGAAGTCCAAGATCAAGGTGTGAGCAGGGTTGGTTTCTTCTGAGGCCTCTCTCCTTGGCTTATAGATGGCTGGCTGTTCTCTACATCTTCACATTATCTTCCCTCCGTATGTGTCTGTGTCCCAATCTCCTCTTTTTCACCCTAATGACCTAAGCTTAGCTTAATCACCTCTATGAAGGCCCTATCGCCAAAGACAGTTACATTCTAAAGTATTAGGATTAGGGATAGGTGTGGTGGCTCATACTTGTAGCCCGAGCACTTTGGGGGGCCAAGGCAGGAGGATCACTTGAGGTCAGGGGTTCAAGACCAGCCTGGCAACATAGTGAAACCCCATCTCTACTAAAAATATAAAAATTAGCCAGGTGTGGTAGTGCACACCTGTAATCCCAGCCACTTGAGAGGCTGAGGCAGGAGAATCGCTTGAACCTGGGAGGCGAAGGCTGCAGTGAGCCGAGATCATGCCACCACACTCCAGCCTGGGGAACAGAGCAAGACTCTGTCTAAAAAAAAACTAAAAGTTAAAAATAAAGGGTCAGGATTAGGACTTTCAGATATGAATTTGGGGTGGGGACAACATTCAGCCCATAACATCTGAGTGTCAACCACTCTCCCCCACTGACAGCTGACTCTTAAAAACTGAAAAGCCCAGAAATCAGAATGCATGAGCTCATTCATCCTACTAAGCACCTCTACCTGCCAGCTGTTTGGATGAAAAGTGGAAGGTGGAAAGACACTGAGATGCTGAGATGAGCCAATCCTGCTTGTGCAGGCCTGCCCATGGCTCCTGTTCTTTCTCTCCATAACCTACTGCATCAGGCTTTGGGATGGAAGAAGAGAGTGGAGGAAGTAGAAACAAAGGGAAGAAAAACTTTTCCTTCATGAAGCTTTCAGAATGTTAGACTCCTCCTCCATCTTTGACTGTTCCTTCTTTCTTTCTTTTGCTGGTTCCTCTCTTTAACCCCGACCTCCTTTTATTTTTTATTTCTTTTTGAGATGAAGTCTCACTCTTGTTGCCCAGGCTGGAATGCAATGTCATGATCTCAGCTCACTGCAACCTCTGCCTCCCAGTTTCAACTGATTCTCCTGCCTCAGCATCCCGAGTAGCTGGGATTACAGGCGCCTGCCACCATGCCCAGCTAATTTTTGTATTTTTAGTAGAGACGGGGTTTCACCATGTTGGTCAGGCTAGTCTTGAACTCCTGACCTCAGGCAATCCACCCGCCTCAGCCTCCCAAAGTGCTGAGATTACAGGCTAGCTTCCTCTTAAGACTGAGGCACCCCAGGGCTCAGTTTAGGGTCTCTTCTTATCTACTTATTCCTTTGGGCATCTCATCTAATATCAGGGCTTTAAATTCCAACTGACATATGCTAATGAACCTCATGTTTATATCTCCAGCCTAGTCATTACTCCTGAACTCCAGATTCTTATATCACCTGCCCCCTTGGCATCTCCATTTAGATGTCTATTCGGCATGTCAAACTAGCATATGTTGAACATCTGACCTTCTCCTCTTTCTTCCTCAGACACACCATATCTGCTCTTTTTATTTTATTTTTTGAGACAAGGTCTCACTCTATCACCCAGGCTGGAGGGCAGTGGCAAATTATAGCTCACTGTAGGCTCAAACTCCTGGGCTCAAGCAAGAAGAAGCTTGAGCCTCCCAAGTAGGTGGGACTACAGGTTTGAGCTATGTGCCTGGCTTTTTTTTTTTTTTTTTGTAGAGACAGGGTCTCTCTATGTTGACAAGGCTGGTCTCAAACTCCTAGCCTCAAACAATCCTCCTGCCTCAGCCTCCACAAGCATGAACCATTGCACCCAGGTAAATCTGCTCTTCTTGTGGCTGAGGAAACCATCCCGCTAGTTGCTCAGGCCAAAAATCTTGGAGTTATCCTTTACCCGCTTCTCTCTCTCATACCCCATATCCAATCCATCAGCAGCTTCTGTAGGTTTCATCTTCAAACACGTAGATCCAGAATCTTCCCATATTTCTCATCACCCCAACTGTAATTGGTCTAAATGACCATCTTGTTGTTCCTGTATTACTACAATAGCAGACGACCTGCTTCTGTTCCCTCTACCCATGCAGCCTACTCTCAACACTGTAGCCAGAATAATCCCATTAAAACACAAGCCGGATCATGCCTCTTTTTCTGAAAACCTCTATGGCTTCCCATCTCATTCAAAGTCAAAGTCAGAGTTCTTACAAAACCCCACATCATCTGCCTCCTTCCTCCACCACTGTGCCTTCATCCTACAAATGTCCCTAATCCACTCTACTCAAGCTTCCTTGCTCTCCTTGAATGCACCAGGCACACTTCTACCTTTGAACCTTTTCACTAGTTCTTCCCTCTGTCCCAAATGTCCACACACCTAACTTCATCACTGGCTTCAAGTCTTTGCTCAAATGCCACCTTTCTAAAGAGGTCCTACAGACCTGGAGTCAAAGGAGATCATTTTGGAGCTTTAAAATTTGACTGCCCAGCTGGATTTCAGACTTTCATGGGCCCTGTAACCCCTTTGTTTTGGCCAGTTTCTCTTATTTGGAACGGTTGTATTTACAAAATACCTGTACCCTTCTGTATCCAGGAAGTAACTAGCTTGCTTTTGATTTTACAGACTCATAGGTGGAAGGGACTTGCCTTGTCTCAGATGAGACTTTGGACTATGGACTTTTAGGTTAATGCTGAAATAAGACTTTGGGGGACTGCTAGGAAGGCATTATTAATTTTGAAATGTGAGGACATGAGATTTTGAGGGGCCAGGGACGGAACGATATGTTTTGGCTGTGTCTTCACCCAAATCTCAACTTGAATTATATTCCCATAATTCCCACATATTGTGGGAGGAACCTGGTGAGAAATAATTTGAATCATGGGGACGGCTTCCCCCATACTGTTCTCATGGTAGTGAATAAGTCTCACGAGATCTGATGGTTTAATGAGGGGTTTCTGCTTTTGCATCTTCCTCATTTTCTCTTGCTCACCATGTAAGAGGTGCCATTTACCCTCCGCCATGATTCTGAGGACTCCCCTCAGAATCATGTAGAACTGTAAGTCCAATTAAACCTCTTATTCTTCCCAGTCTCAGGTATGCCTTTATCAGTGGCATTAAAATGGGCTCATACACCTATCCAGACCACACTGTTTAACACTACAACCAACCTGCACTTCTAATCTCCCTTAACCTGTTTCACTGCTTTAACACATCTTTTCCATTATACTTATCACCTCCTGATGTATAATTCACTGTTTTTTCATTGTGTATTTGTTTTGTTTTTGACAGAGGGTCTCACTCTGTCACCCAGGCTGAAGTGCAATGACATAATCTCAGCTTATGGCAATATCCACCTCCCAGGCTCAAGTGATCCTTGCACCTCAGCCTCCCAAGTAGCTGGGACTACAGGAGCCCACCACCATGCCCAGCTAAATTTTTTTTTGTATGTTTTTGTAGATATGAGGTTGCTACATTGTCCAGGCTGGTCTCAAACTCCTGAGCTGAACTGATCTGCCCACCTTGGCCTCCCAAAGTGCCGGGACTAGAGGTGTGAGCCACTGCACCTGGCCTTACATTGTGTATGTTTTTTGTTAGTCTTTCCCCATTGGAATGTAAACTCCATGGGGTACGGATTGATTGTTTTGTAGTGACATATCCCTAGAACAGCGCCGTGCTTACATAGTAGGTACTCAATATTTGCTGAACAAATGAACAGAGAGAACATCCTAGAATGTGTTCAGAAACCAAATGGAAATAAAACACAAGAATTAGTCTTTCCCAGCCTGATCTCTCTTTGATTCTATTTCTAACTGGTGGTGTGTCCTTGGACATATTTAACCTCTGCCCCATCACTGTTTAATAGAATTTTTTTTTTTTTTTTTTTTTTGAGACAGAGTCTCACTCTGTTGCCTAGGCTGAAGCTCAGGGTGCAATCTCAGTTCACCACAACCTCCGCCTCCCAAGTTCAAGCAATTCTCCTGCCTCAGCCTCCCAAGTAGCTAGGATTACAGGTGTACACAACCACATCCAGCTAATTTTTATATTTTTAGTAGAGACAGGGTTTCTCCATGTTGGCCAGGCTGGTCTCGAACTCCTGACCTCAGGTGATCCACCCACCTCTGCCTCCCAGAGTGCTGGGATTACAGGGGTGAGCCACCACGCCTGGCCTTATAGAATTCTCTTTAATGGCAGTCACATTCTACAGCTGCAGCATCCCATAGGGTAGCCACTGGTTGCACAAAGCTACTAAGCACTTGAAATATGATGAGCATGACTGAAGAACTGAATTTATTTTATTTTAATGAATTTAAATTGAAATAGTCACAAGTGGCCAGTGGTTGTCCTATTGGACAGTGCAGGCCTGTTTCCTCACCAGACTGAGGTGAGGAAACATACATATTTTTTGTATGTATATGTATGCCAGAATTATCACATTTTTGAGGCCTTCAAACAATTCGGAAGAGCTCTGGAAGTCCTTAGAGTTGCACTGGGGCCTGTCAAGGAGCTTGGAGAGGACTCAAGCAATGGACTTCCCCACAGCAGAACCGCTCTACACTTGGCTGCTTTTCAGGGTAGAGTTTTCTGTTACAGAGTTTGAAAATCACTTCAAACCTCCCAGAAACAAACTTTAAAAACACTGTCAATAAACGTGAAACTCAACCACTCTAGCCCCAGCACACAGCATGGGAATGCAGCTCCAAAATATAGGGCCACACAACTGTAGTGTCTCAGGTTGCGTTTTGAAAATCCAGCTACCTCAGGGTTCCCAGGACCTGAGATCTTTAAATTCTAGACTTTAAAAGGCCTAGACTTTTCACTGATTCAGATTTAGTAATAAACAACAAGGCCTGATAATTGTTTATTAACTTAAATACAACTGACTACAGCAAAAGTTCTACAGCATAACATAAAGATCAAAATATATGCATATCATATCAGAGACTTGGATTAAAAAACCAAAAATGACTAAGTATATTAGCAAGGGTAAACCATGCTCTATGATGGTTCTAGGTGAAGAAAAATAGGAAAGAACAAAGATCTTCAAGAGTCTTCTAAGACAAACCTCAAGAATGCCACTGAAACTGTTTTCTGGAGTTCTGTGTAAGAATTCACTTCAAAGTAAGTTTTACATCTTAGGAGAGCATGGGATCCTCAGCTGGAGAAGGAGGTGGGGCAGGAGGTACTGTGAGGTGGGTCCTGCGAGGGGGAGGGGCTTGTTCCAAATCCAAGTGGGAGAGCATCTCCTTAGCTTCATCACTTTTCTGGGTAATTATCTCTTTTCTAGGAAGAAAGGCACATTGAATGCCATTTGAATAAAGATAGGGTTTTAAATAAATAGAAAGGGAACAGACTGGGCATGGTGGTTCATGCCTGTAATCCCAGCACTTTGGGAGGCTGAGGTGGAAGTATCACTTGAGCCCAGGAGTTCAAGATCAGCCTGGACAACACAGGGAGACCCCTTCTCCATAAGAAAATAAAAATTAGCCAGGCATGGTAGCATGCACCTGTGGTCCCAGCTACTCAGGAGGCCGAGGTGGGAGGATCGCTTGAGCCTGGGAGATCGAGGCTACAGTGAGCTATGATTGCACCACTGCACTCTAGCCTGGGTGACAGAGTGAGACCCTGTCTCGAAACAACAAAAAAGAAGGAACAAAAGAAATACCCCAGATGCCAGCATCTAAAGAGAATAGTTAACATTTTAGAGGACATCCTTCCAAGCTCCTCCACCCACACTCACCTTGCAGAAATGAGATATACTTTAATTGTCAGTCAGCTCTCCTCAGAGTGAGCTCAAGCTGTCCCCGTTGGTGCCATGGAACCAATAGAGTTGGAGTCTGCACCCTCACTCCTCCACTCCCATCCTCCAAGGGTATTTTAGGATTAGAACAGGAGTTCTTCCCATCAATTAGCTTTCTCCATCCCCTACTGGCCAGCTCTCTGTACATTTCAGCCTGGGACAGGCTGTGTCTAAATGTTTCATTTGCATTCCAGCTATTCGTAGGGCCAGTCCAGCCTCAGGTTCACTTCACAGCTCCCTTTGGCCTAACTTGCCCCCATCCCCAGGCTGCGGGGTTCGCCTCCCCTTCTGCTGGGGTATACCAGGGTCTCCCCATCCTCCTCAGGGCTGGGCAAACCTTGACTTCAGGGGCATAGGACTAGCCTGTCAAGCTTTTACAGGTTCAGATTTAATTGTTGCCTGAACATTTACTATGTTCTAGGGACTAGAAATTACCTAGAAACTAACCACATGTAGAATCTCAGCCCCCACATTAAATCTTTCAGCTGAGCAAGCTGAGACAGAAGGTGATTTACCTGGATCATGTGACCAGTAGAAGGCAGAACTGGAATCCAAATTTAAATTTCAATCTGGCCACAAGTTCACTGCTCCCATCTCCCAATCAAAGCTGATCCCTAATGTTGCTGAGAGGATGTGGGATGATGGGAAGGGAATTGTTTGGTGGCTAAGACAGGCCGCAGAATTATGCCATCTCGTCCTTGGATGGACATTAGAGCGCAGGGACCACACTTCCTGCAGACAATGCCCACTCTCATGGTCTAAACCCGTGGTGTCAAATTGGCTGTGCACCATTATCAACAAAGATTTAACATTCCCATATATGGTAACTAAGAAATGGCACCTAATTGTTATCAATTTGCTAGAATCTTACATCCCAATAAACTTTAAGGTCAAAGGGCATTGTAAACAACATTAGATGGAAGTCTGTATTTTCTATTTCAAATCAATAATTTTGATTTTTTTGACCAACTTCTTATCAGATTTAGTAAGATTATTATTTTTAATCTCATAATGTACCCGACAAAGAGGTCAAGCTAGAGGTGTCAGCTTGGGCCAGGCACAGTGGCTCTCATCTGTAATCTCAGCACTTTGGGAGGCCGAGGCAGGTGGACCACTTGAGCCCAGGAGTTTGAGACCAGCCTGGGCAACATGGCAAAACCCTGTTTCTATTAAAAATACAAAAAAACTGGCCGGGCGCAGTCGCTCATGCCTGTAATCCCAGCACTTTGGGAGGCCAAGGCGGGTGGATCACAAGGTCAGGAGATTGAGACCATTCTGTGAATGGTGAAACCCCGTCTCTACTAAAAATACAAAAAAAAAAAAAAAATTAGCGTCATGGCGGGCGCCTGTGGTCCCAGCTACTCGGAAGGCTGAGGCGGGAGAATGCCGTGAACCCAGGAGGCAGAGCTTGCAGTGAGCCAAGATTGCGCCAGCCTGGGTGACAGAGAGAGACTCCGTCTCAAAAAAAAATAGTAATAATAATTAACCAGACGTGGTGGTGCATGGCTGTAGTCCCAGCTACTTGGGAGGCTGAGGTGGGAGGATTGCTTAAGCCCCAGGAGCTTGAGGCTGAGGCTACAGTGAGCTGGGATTGCACCACTGAACTCCAGCCCAGGTGACAGAGCGAGACCGTGTCTCAAAAAAACAAAACAAAACCAAACAAAGTGATCCCCACTCCCCACTCTCTATCAAGAGCCACAACCACCGACGCAGTGAACGTACACAAATGGGTGTCATCACCCCTTGAAGGGCTATTTTCCACAATGGATGACAAAGCAGTTTCCTTTTCTGTGAAATGTGTCTTGCAGCAGCATTAAATACATTTAAATAAACCAGTGCCAGCTACAGTTTCAGGCACTTGCTGGAGTTCAGTGTTATGCTCCATCCCAATCCCGCAAGCAATCCAAAGGAAAGATTTTGGGTACCTCATGATCATGGTGATTCGGCGCCTGGTTACCTCGGAGGTCAAGTCCTTGTAGGGGAGATTAATGCTGTTGTTTGCAGGGCTTTTCTGAGCCATGGCTTTGCACTCAGGGGATTTGAGTAATTTAAAGTTACTGCACCTGTGAATGTAAAACACAAGCGCTGGCACACATGCTTCAGGGGTCAGGAATGCTCCAGCTAGGTCCAGCATGGAGCAGTTTGCAGAGAACATTCACTGCCTTACTCTCAGTGGGTCCTCCCTACAGCCTGGCCTTCATCCCCCTTCCCCCCAGGTCAAGAGGCAGATATTTCCTTAAATACCTATTATGAGGAGTGGGTGGCTAAGAGTAAAGTACTTGTTGATTGTTTATATAGAACAAATGTGATTATTCCAATCATGCAATGGGCGGCTATCATTACCCCCAGATAACACTGAGGAAATGGAGGCACAGAGAGGTGAACTGAATCTCCCCAGGTTGCACAGCAGCCCTGTCTCATGCTGGTTCCCCTCTAACGGCGCCATTCCAGAGGAGCCCTTTCCTCACAGGGCTGTTTGACCTCACTGACACGTGCAATTCTTCCTGGAACACTTACCCCTTAAAGAACAGGAAAGGGACATAAATAAGGCTGCAGCTGGGAACCACGCTACTTGTCCAGATACGCACATGGCATAGAGACTGCAGGGTTGATTTTGATAACAGAGATAGCAGCCACCCACCCATTTACTGCCAGCCACCTTGGGATGTCCTTTTACTTTGTTGCCCCCCTCCCCGCCCTTTTTTTTTTTTTTTTTTTTGAAACAGGGTCTGGCTCTGTCACCAAGGCTGGAGTGTAGCAGAGCCATCTCGGTTCACTGCAGTCTCAGCCTCCCAAGTAGCTGAGACTACAGGTGCATGCCACCATGCCCAGCTAATTTTTGTATTTTTTGTAGAGATGGGGTTTCACCATGTTACTCAGGTCGGTCTCAAACTCCTGAGCTCAAGAAATCTGCCCTCCTTGGCCTTCCAAAGTGCTGGGATTACAGGCGTGAGCCACCATGCCTGGCCCTTTTACTTCATCTTATTTGATAACCACAGTAACCCCACATGGTAAGTATTATGATCCTCATTCAACAAATGGGGAAACTGAGCAGTAGAGAAATTAGGTAGCTTTTCAGGAGTCACAGAGCTAGAATTTGAAGCTAGGTCTGTTTGACTTCAAAGACTATATTATCTCCATTACAGAGCCAAGTCATCTCCCAAGAAACAGAAGATGAATTAGAATAATTCCCATTCCTAGACACCAGTCACACTCACATGGTGACTCTGCCATTCTAGAGCATGAATTGCAACAGCCGGAGCTCGCCAGCTCGATCTTTTGGCTGGAAAGGTTTGTTCTTATAAGGATGCCCAACTGACTTACCTTTAAGTCCCAAGTCAGCTTAGCATATAACTGCTTTTACGCATCAACTCATGGATTTGCTAGGAAATATCCTTATGACATATTCTGTACCCGCGTACCAGCTACTTCATCTCTTTGAAAAGAGAAAAGGTGAAAAAAGGACCACCAACGTCAACTTCCTCCCCTTTAGTCTTTTAACCTCCTGTAGTCAGTCTCTCTCAGGAACTTGGGTTAATAAGATTGATTTGCACCCTTAGAAAGCAGCAGCTGAAACAAATTACCCCTGGAGCCGTGTCCTTGAGAAATCTCCACAGATGTCGCAGGGAGAAGATGGGTCTTGGGGGCAGAGCAGGGAAAGAGCTTTCTGTCATGTGAGCAATGGGGAAGCACTATCTCAGATGCTAGTAAACACATTGTGACCTAGTCTCTTTATTGACTACTTTTTAAAAAGCTAATTCACATACAGCCCTCCTCCCAGTGCCATCAATAATCACTGATCCCACCTCTTCCTGATAATTCACAGCACTTCTGTTATGCTGGCAGGTGTTTCAGCTCTGAAATTAAAGGGGTTGATTGTGCAACTCCCACTTTTGATCTGAGTGATCTCGGGCAAGTAATTTAACCTCTAGAAGCCTTGGTTTTCTTACTTGTAAAAGAGGAGTAATAGTATCTTCTAGGGCAGTTGTGAGGGTTGAGAAAATGTTTGCAAAAAATCCTTAATTTTGCCTTTCTTGCATTTGTTTTAATTTTTAAAATGTATTATTACTATTGTAATTATTGAGACAGGGTCTCACTCTGTCACCCAGGCTGAAGTGCAGCGGTGCGATCATAGCTCACTGCTGCCTTGAACTCCTGGCCTCAGCCTGGTGGGAGGATCACTTGAGGCCAGGAGTTCAAGGCAGCAGTCTATTTCTTTACAATGATAATAAAACCACAACAGAGGCTGGGCGCGGTGGCTCACGCCTGTAATCCCAGCACTTTGGGAGGCTGAGGCAGGTGGATCACGAGGTCAGGAGATCGAGACCATCCTGGCTAACACGGCGAAACCCCGTCTCTACTAAAAATACAAAAAATTAGCCGTACGTGGTGGCGGGCGCCTGTAGTCCCAGCTACTCAGGAGGCTGAGGCAGGAGAATGGCGTGAACCCGGGAGGCGGAGCCAAGATCACACCACTGCACTCCAGCCTGGTTGACAGAGTGAGACTACGTCTCAAAAAAAAAAAAAAAACCACCATAGAAGAAATTTGCTACTTGAGAAGATAAGATGTAATGAAGCTGGGACAAGGTCTACACAAGGTCTATATATACATAGATAAATATAGCTATTTCCTTTTGTCAATGAAAACAAACTCTGTAAAATATTTGAAGAGATTCTGAGCCAAATATGAGTGACCGTGACCTGTGACACAGCCCTCAGGAGGTCCTGAGAACACGTGCCCAAGTTGGTCGGGAAGCAGGTTGGTTTTATACATTTTAGAGAGGCATGAGACATCAGTCAAATACATTTAAGAAATAAATACATTGGTAGGCCAGGCACGGTGGCTCGTGCCTGTAATCCCAGCACTTTGGGAGGCCGAGGAGGGCGGATCACGAGGTCAGGAGATCGAGACCATCCTGGCCAACACAGTGAAACCCCGTCTCTACCAAAAATACAAAAATTAGCAGGGCGTGGTGGCACCCGCCTGTAATCACAGCTACTCGGGAGGCTGAGGCAGGCAAATCACTTGAACCCAGGAGTCAGAGGTTGCAGTGAGCCAAGATCGCCACTGCACTCCAGCTTGGCAACAGAACGAGACTCCGTCTCAACAAAAAAAAAAAAAAAAAGAAAAAAAAAGAAAAGAAAAAGAAATACATTGGTTTGGTCCAGAAAGGCAGGACAACTCAAAGCACGGTGGAGGGCGGGCTTCCAGGCTATAGGTGAATTTAAAATTTTTCTTTTTTACAATTGGTTGAGTTTTCTAAGGACCTGGGATTGATGGAAAGGGAATGTTCAGGTTAAGATAAAAGATGGTGGAGGCCAAAGTTCTTTCAAAGTCTTATAGTGGCTGCCCTTAGAGACAATAGATGACAAATGTTTCCTATTCAGATCTCAGTTAATCTCTTTAGGATTGGGAGGGTCTGGAAGAAAAAAATCTAGCTATGTTAATAGAGATTCTTTACAGATGCAAATTTGCCCCCAAAAAGAACAGCTTTGCATGACCATTTCAAAATATGGCAAAGAAACATGTTTTGGGGTAAAATATTTTGATTTTCTTTCTTGTCTCATAATATTATGCCAGAGTCAGGTTGGAGAGTAAGTCACGATTAGTGTTAAGTAAAACCCATCTGATGAGAACTTATGATTTGTAGGGCATGATGCCCCAGACCCCTTAGATAGGAATTTGGGCAACATAAAAATCAGAGTTTAGTCCTCACTTTCATATAATGGAATGAAGGTAAGACCTGTCCTCCTGTATTAGTCAGGGTTCTCTAGAGGGACAGAACTAATAGGAGATATATATATATATATATATATATCTTTTATATCTTATATATATATTTTATATAGAGATAGATTATATATATATATGTATAAAGGGGAGTTTATTAAATATTAACTCACACGATCACAAGGTCCCACAGTCTGTCTGCAAGCTGAGGAGTAAGAAATGCCAGTCTGAGTCCCAAAACTGAAGAACTTGGAGTCTGATGTTGGAGGGCAGGAAGCATACAGCACAGGAGAAAGATGTAGGCTGGGGGGCTAGGCCGGTCTCACCTTTTCACATTTTTCTGCCTGCTTATATTCTAGCTGGCAGCTGTGTAGATTGTGCCCACCCAGATTAAGAGCGGATCTGTCTTTCCCAGCCCACTGACTCAAATGCTTTTTTTTTTTGAGACGGAGCCTCACTCTGTCGCCCAGGCTAGAGTGCAATGGCACGATCTCGGCTCACTGCAACCTCTGCCTCCCAGGTTGAAGCAATTATCCTGTCTCAGCCTCCCCAGTAGCTGGGACTACAGACCCACAGCACCACGCCCAGCGAATTTTTGTATTTTTAGTAGAGACAGGGTTTCACCCCATCACCATATTAGTCAGGCTGGTCTCGAACTCCTGACCTCAGGTAATCCTCCCACCTCGGCCTCCCAAAGTGCTGGGATTACAGGCGTGAGCCACCATGCCCTGCCCTGACTCAAATGTTAATCTCCTTTGGTAACACCCTCACAGACATACCCAGGATCAACGCTTTGTATCCTTCAATCCAATCAAGCTGATACTCAGTATTAACCAGCATGTTACAGGAAAGGGGTCCTGATCCAGACCCCAAGAGAGGGTTCTTGGATCTTGTGCAAGAAAGAATTCAGGGCGAGTCCGCAGTGCAAAGTGAAAGCAAGTTTATTAAGAAAGTAAATGAATAAAAGAATGGCTACTCCATAGACAGAGCGACCCCAGGGCAACTGGTTGCCTATTTTTATGGTTATTTCTTGATGATATGCTAAACTAGGGGTAGATTATTCACGCCTCCCCTTGTTAGACCATATAGGGTGACTTCCTGACATTGCCATGGCATCTGTAAACTGTCATGGCGCTGGTGGGAGTGTAGCAGTGAGGACGTCCACAGGTCACTCTTGTCACCATTTTGGTTTTGGCGGGTTTTGGCCAGCTCCTTTACTGCAAACTATTTTATCAGCAAGGTCTTTATGACCTGTATTTTGTGCCGACTTCCTATCTCATCCTGTGACTTAGAATGCCTTAACTGTCTGGGAATGCAGCCCAGTAGGTTTCAGCCTCATTTTCCTCAGCTTCTATTTAAGATGGAGTTGCTCTGGTTCATACGTTTCTGACAATCACACCCTCCAAGCCCAGTTATATACTTTTTGAAAGCAGGGGCTGGGTGCAGTGGCTCATGCCTGTAATCCCAGCACTTTGAGAGGCTGAGGCAGATGGATCACAAGGTCAGGAGTTTGAGATCAGCCTGGCCAACATGGTGAAACCCCATCTCAACTAAAGATACAAAAAAAAAAAAAAAAATTAGCCGGGCGTAGTGGTGCGCGCCTGTAATCCCAGCTACTCAGGAGCCTGAGGCAAGAGAATCGCTTGAACCCGGGAGGCAGAGGTTGCAGTGAGCCAAGATCGCGCCATTGCAGTCCAGCCTGGGTGATGAGTGAGACTCCATCTCAAAAAAAAAAAAAAAGAAGAAAAAAAGAAAGCAGGAGCCCAATATTTTTCCCTTCCTCCTATCTCAGGGTTTGGCCAGGTTGAGCTCCTAGTGGGTGCCCACTAATTACTTAAATTGAATCATAAGATTCAGAAGCATTGTGTTCTCATCTGTTTCCTTTAGCTATATGATTCCCAAAGTCTCTAAATCGTGAAGGGTTTTCAAAGTATAGATAAATTTTTGCATTGTATTTGAATATGTCAGAAGCAATTATTGTATGCAAATTTCAGAAGATATACAGCCACTGTAATGATTTCTTTTCCTTTTCTTTTTCTTTTTTTTTTTTTTGAGATGGAGTCTCGCTCTGTTGCCTAGGCTGGAATGCAATGGTGTCTGCTCACTGCGATCTCCACCTCCTGGATTCAAATGATTATTGTGCCTCAGCCTCCTGAGTAGCTGGGACCACAGGTGCCTGCCACATTTTTGTATTTTTAGTAGAGATGGGGTTCAACCATATTGGCCAGGCTGGTCTTGAACTCCTGACCTTAAGTGATCTGCCCATCTTGGCTTCCCAAAGTGTTGGGATTACAGGCATGAGCCACTGCGCCCGGCCTTGATTTATTTAAATAATCTGTTTTGTGTGTGTTTGTTTGTTGCTGTTTTCGTTCAATGGCTTTTGAAACAAAATCTGAGCTTTAGCTAGGAACCTTCAGGGAGTCTGCTGTAGTTCAGATACATCGAAAGTGATTAACAACACTACAATCCAGGAAAAATCACTATTTCGCACACTAGCCATCCTTTAGGATGTGTCATACTTAGCTGAAACACGTTCCTGAATCCTGACATCTAAACATGAAGCTTACATTTCATACAAGGAGAGGTCCTGGTAATAAAGCAGTTGAACAATAAAAGAGTCTATTTCTTTACATTGATGATAATAAAACCACAATAGAAGAAATTTGCTATTTGGGAGGATAAGATGTAATGAGCTACGATTCAAAACAAGGTCTGCTTGATACCAAAGTCCATACATTTAACAACCACATTTTCCACTCACCAAATACATATATGGGTAAAATAAAGCAAGAAAATGCATACTTTAGAAGCAATAGAAAAATATCCAACTACAAGATATTGTTACTAATTTTAAAACAAATTGGGGGCACCAAAAGCTCTCTTAGATTCTTACTTGAAAAATAGATTGAAATTATCTCAAACGATAGGGGCTGGTTGTGAGGATACTCATGTCAAAAGATACTCATGTCAAAAAAGGGGGATACTCATGTCAAAAAAGGAGATAGTGAGTCCAGACATGGTGGCTCACGCCTGTAATCTCAGCACTTTGAGAGGCCAAGGTGGGCAGATCGCCCAAGGTCAGGAGTTTGAGACCAGCCTGGCCAACATGACGAAACCCCATCTCTACTAAAAATACAAAAATTAGCTGGGCGTGGTGGCCCACGCCTGTAATCCCAGCTACTCAGGAGGCAGAGACAGGAGAATTGCTTGAACCCAGGAGGCGGAGGTTGCAGTGAGCTGAGATCACGCCACTGCACTCCAGCCTGGGTGACAGAGCAAGACACCATCTCAAAAAACAAACAAACAAACAAAAAGGAGATAGTGATCCTCTTGAAAGAACAGGATGGGTGACCCTCATGGGCCTTACAGGAAGAATTGAACTGGAACCCCAAAGGCACATGTTAGAACTAGATTACCTTGTCATCCCACAACAGCAAAGGCTATTGCACTAGCTCGCTATCACGAATGTGACTCGGTTATTCTCAGTCTCTGCAAAATGTCTAAGGCCAATATAATTTTTTCTAGACATATATGCATATATGAAATAAAGGAAAGTTAGCACTAAGGTGGGGTTATGAGTCCATCAAGTGTACTATCAGCTCCCTTGGCCAGCTCTTGAGTCTCTGAACTTGGCTGGTTGAGTGCCAACCCAGGTGACATTCACTACCCACTCAGCACCTGCACCTGTGCAGCTGTATGTGGCTAATGGAAAACATACAAATTTGATAGCCAGTCTTCCTTTAAATTCATGACTGCAGCTGTAAGTGTCTGTTCCCAGTATTCTGTTAGAAACTTGACCTAACACCATTTGTATCAGTAGGGGATAGAGGAATTAAACTCTAAAAAGACTTTTGGCACTGGATTACCAGGCAATGTGGACCTCATAACTGGCAGTAATGGAGCATTAATATCCCTTGGCAAACTGTAATGGCACAATTGTTAATTTTTTCCCTGGTGTTGAATTGGGAAGGGATAGTGTTGGAAGGGAATAAATTGGCAGGGGCATTATCTCAAGCTTTTGAAAGATTCAGGGGAAGTACTAATTATAAGGACAATGCCTCTTGCTGGGTGCTATTGATGTATTTGAGAAAGAAGATGAAAGACTGGACTGCCAATCAGCCATTGCAGGTGAAGTGATAAAGTCAGAGGCATCTTTGGCAGCATATAAAGAGGACTTCATTTCCCACAGTCAAAGGGCAGTAAAAGCTGAGGATAAGGCTGAGGATTTAGGTGTGGTGGCTCACACCTGTAATCCTAGCACTTTGGGAGGATTGCTTGAGCTCAGGAGTTCAAGACCAACTGGGGCAACATGGTGAGACCCTATAGCTACAAAAAATTAAAAAGTTAGCCAGGTGTGATGGCATGTGCCTGTAGTCCCAGCTACTCAGGAAGCTGAGGTGGGAGGATCACTTGAGCCCAGGAGTTCAAGGTTGCAGCAAGCTATGATCACGCCACTGCACTCCAACCTGGGTGACAGAGCAAGACCCTGTCTTGCCGAAAAAAAAAAAAAAAAGCATCACAGACATCACAGAGAATGTTGAATTCTCAGTCCCAGTAAGCCAAGAAAAAGTGGGATCCTGAGACTGAAATGAAGTCTTTAATGGGCTAATATACTTGGAAACCTTGAAACCCAGATCCTCCTGAACCCCCCAGGCATGCAGAAATGGTTTGGTCCTCTCTGTTGGAGACTAGAACTCAACTTGGCTTGAAGATGCTGCAGAGGCTTCTACCTTGTAAGGCAACACATGTTTTCCTTGGGACCTCCCTTTGCACAACCAGATGAATATCTAGGGTCACCATCCCTTGTTCAGTTTCTGGACTCAGAACCCACTGAGTAAAAGATAAATTGGGTCCTCAGGAGGAAGGATCTTATAATACCATGGCAAGTGTATAGTAATGATTTCCCACAGAGATCTAGGGACATTTAGTCAAGGAACCATACACTGGAGACAGAGGAACACCCACACATTTTGAAGATTGTGGAATACAACATTCAAGATGACACTGATATTCAAAGTGTAAACATGGACCTTCCGTCAGAGTTTACATGATGAGTTCCATCATGTCTTTACAGAGTTCCATCATGTCTTTACACATGAAGGCTAGAAATAAATAGAGTGAGTTCCGGCCCAGTTCTAAGTCACAGTGAGTCCACTTGGTCCATGTCCTACCAAGTGGTCATTTTCTTGCTCTTTGAATGTATAATTGGAATGGACATACTTGGAAGTTGATAGTACTCCCACAATAGGTTTTTGTTGTTGTTGTTTTGTTTTGTTTTGTTTTTTGAGATGGAGTTTCGCTCTTGTCACCCAGGTTGGAGTGCAATGGCGCGATATTGGCTCACTGCAACCTCTGCCTCCCAGGTTCGAGTGATTCTCCTGCCTCAGCCTCCCAAGTAGCTGGGATTACAGGCATGCGCCACCATGGCCGGCCAATTTTTTTTTGTATTTTTAGTAGAGATGGTGTTTCACCATGTTGGTCAGGCTGGTCTCAAACTCCTGACCTCAAGTGATCCACTCGCCTCAGCCTCCCAAAGTGCTGGGATTATAGGCATGAGCCACCATGGCTGGACACACATTAGTTTTTGATCTGAGGTAGGAATTATTGTAGTGGGAAATGCTTTTAGAATTCTTTTTTTTTTTTATTAATTTTTTGCACACAAAACAATAAACGTTTTCTAGAAATACATACAAACAAAAAGATGCGCATCAAACACATTAGGAAGGTTGCACATGGGAAGACGGGGAATAGAAATGGGGAGTGGGAATCAAAGAAAATGAATGAGAGAGGGACTTTGTATGGATCAATGATAACAACCCAATCCTCTATTTGACAAAGAAGAAGGAGAAGGGAGAGGAAGAAAAAGAAAGTGGGATAAAGGATCAGAAAGGGAGGAAAATAGAAAAAATTAGAGTATGACTCCAGAGTAGACCCGTTTTGTTGTCGCTGGGTTGGTTGGTTGGTTTGTCTGTTGTATTTTTCATATGTTTCACCATGTTGGCCAGGCTGGTCCCGAACTCCCAGCCTGAAGTGATCAACCCACCTCGGCCTCCCAGAGTGCCGAGACTACAGGCGTGAGCCACCACGTCCAGCCCCCACATTGCTTCTGGCCTCCGTGGTAGACCTCCCAGACGGGGCTGTCGGGCAGAGGCGCTCCTGTAGTGGGAAATGCTAAGTTGCTAAGTGAAAGTCTTTCTGCTTCCCCCCAAGTCAATGTAGTAAATAAAATGTCATGTGATGGGTAGGAATAACCCTGATTGGTGCCACCCTTAGAAACCTAAAGGGTACAGGCCAGGTGTGGTGGCTCATGCCTGTAATCCCAGCACTTTGGGAGGCCTAGGCAGGTGGATCACCTGAGGTCAGGAGTTCGAGACCAGCCGGGCCAACATGATGAAACCCCGTCTCTACTAAAAATACAAAAATTAGCCGGACATGGTGGCGGATGCCTGTAATCCCAGCTACTCAGGATGCTGTGAGGCAGGAGAATCGCTTGAATCCGGGAGACAGAGGTTGCAGTGAGCTGACATCGTGCCACTGCACTGCATTCCAGCCTGGGCTATAGAACAAGACTCCATCTCAAAAAAAAAAAAAGACAGAAAAGAAAAGAAACCTAAAGGGTACAGGGCCAGCAGTTCTCATAATATCCCTGTTGAATTTATTTCTCTGGCCCCTGCAAAAACCAGTCTGAAGACTACCATGAATTCAACCAAATTGTAGCTATAATTGTAATTGCTGAGACAGAAGTAATATATTTGTTAGGGTAGATTAATGTCGGTTTACCCATCAGTCAAATTTTTTTTTAGGGATCCAGAGGTCTAGGGCATGATTTTCCATCCCCTGCAAATTAAAGGACAAAATATTGTACCTTGTACCTCCCACCACTAAGAAAGAAGCACAATGCCTGATAGGCCTCTTTGGATGCTGAGGTAGCGTATTCCATACTTACGAATACTGCTGCAACCCATATACTGACTAACATGAAAGTCTTCTGACTTTGAGCAGATATTAGAGCAGGAAAGGACCCTGCAGGTCCAGGCAGTGGGGCAAGTGACTCCACAGCCACTTGGTTGATACTAAGCAGAAGACCTTCCGGTAAGAGGTATTGGTGACTCACAAAGATGTTTCGTGGCAAGCTCCAATAGGAGAATTACAATGCAAGTTCATCTGCAATGAAGTTTTACACAAAGTTCCTGGGAGGTGACCAAACGGCCAGAACAGCCCATTTCGAGTAGTTCTAGTAGATCCTGAAAGTCATGAGTTTGAGCAGGCCCAGCAGCAATCTACAAGATGGAAGTGATACATTGAGAATTGTGCACAAGTAGGGCCTAAGGGAAGAAGCAGGTAGCCCAGACCCCCGTATTACTCACTAATATTGCACCAGCATCTCTCCCTGAATTTATCCCTATGTTTGCCCAAGGAGTCTCTTATAGTTAGCTTAAAGAGAAAAAAAGAAAACCCTCAAGTTTGGTTTTGTCAATTCGGTAGGTAAGTGCAAGCTGGAATTGGAAAACTGCTGCTCTGCAACTCTTCTCAGGGTGGCCCTAAATAATAGCAGCAAGGGAAAATTGTCCCAGTGGGCAGTTTCAGGCAATGCATTTGATCATCTACTTTGTGTGGAAAGAGAAGTGGCCCAAGAGAAGAGTACATACAAACTCATGAATGATAGTAAATGGCTTGGATGATTGGTCAGAGGCTTCTAAGGAAAACAACTGGAAAACCACCCAACCACTGGATGACTAGAATTGACATGTATTCTATATAAAATAGGGCAAGACCTAAACTATCACCACTATCAGAGGGCTTTTAAAGTGTTTGTTTTACCTTCATGGGATCCTGCATAATATCTCATTAGACGAAGGTACCCACATTACATCAAAGGCGATTTGGCAGTGAGTGAATGCTATGGTTTGAATGTGTCCCCACAGAATTCATGCATTGGAAACGTAATCCCTAATGCAACAGTATTGAGAGGTGGGGACTTTAAGAGGTGATTAAGAGGTGAGTGGATCAATGTCATTATTGCAGAAATGGGTTACTTATCACAAGAGTGGGCTTGTTACACAAGCAGCTCTGTCTCTCTCTCTCTCTCTCTTTCTCATGCTCACTTGTCCTTCTGCCATGTTATGACTCAGGAAGAAGGCCCTCTCCAAATGCTGGCACCATGCTCCTGGGCTTCCCAGCCTCTGGAACTCTAAATAAAGTTTTCTTTATAAATTATCCAGTCTGTGGTATTCTGCCTTAGCAACATAAAACAGACTAAGACAGTTACTAAGCATGAGTATCTAGTGGTATTATCACACTCTGTAACATCTAGAAGCTGCCAGCCTGATAGCATAATGGAATGACCTTTGAAGATACAATTGAGGTACCAACTTGGAGACAATACCCTGCAAACATGGTGGGACAGGCAGCCTCTAAGATGAGACTCAATGATCCCTGACTCCTGTTATTCACATCTTTGTGTAATCTCTGCTCCTTGAGTGTGAACTTATTGACAGACTTACAATAAACAGAATATGGTAGAAGTGATAGGCTGTCCCTTCTAACACTAAATTATAAGAAGACTTGTTTTAGATGCTTTCTTTTTCACTGTCTTTTGGCTTGCTTGCTTGCAAGCCAGATGTCATAACATGAGGCATCCCTGTGGAGAGACCCATGTGAAGGGGGTCTGAGGCCTACTAACAACCATGTGAGTGATCTTGGAAAATAATTTTCTCTCATTTGAGCCTTACAATGAGATTGCAGTCTTGGTCAAACAACCTGACAGCAAATTCACGAAAGATCTTGAGCCACAGGGATCTAGTTAAGCTGCACCTGCAATCCTGACCCATAGGAACTGTGCAATAACAAATACTTGTTGGCCGGGTGCAGTGGCTCATGCCTATAATCCCAGCACTCTGGGAGGCTGAGGAGGGAGGATCACTTGAGACCAAGGGTTGGAGACCAGACTGGGCAACATTGATATACCCTGTCTCTACAAACAAACACAGACACAAAAAAGAAAGAAATACATGCTGTCTTAAGCTACTAAGTTTTGGGGTAATATGCTACACAGCAATAGATAATAATAGATTGCCCTTCACGGAACTAAGTGTGGAAATAAGTGTCTCACCATCACTCCTAGTAACACACTTGGGGGATTTGTATTTCGTATCCTTGCCAACTCTGGGACCTGTATGTTTAGAGGTTCTCATTTGCAGGAGGGGAATACATCCACCAGAGACACAAGAAGAGACCCATTCACCTTTACACTATAGCTTCCACCTAGTCACTTTGAGCTTGTCTTGCCAAGAGACCAGTAGTTAAGGAAAGAAGTTATACAGCATGGATACTTGACTCTAGTCTCCAGGAGGAGAATAGGACAAGCAAATGTGTTCATTTGGCTCCCAGGTTATTTGTGATGGATCTTTTAGTACATGCTTGTCCAGTTTTGACAGGAAACAAACAAATGTAGCTTCCAGTCATAGAAAGGCAAAGTGACCAAGGGCTTAGACCCTCTCAGATATTAGGGCCTGTGTAAGCCATAAAGGGCAGTAGAGGTGCTGGCTGAGGGTGAGGGAAATCTAGAATGGGTAGGAGAGGAGGACATCAGCTGTGGCTGAGACCAGCTGTAATGGCAGGGTGTATACTTAACCCACTAATCTTCTTCAGGTTTCCCAGGAAGAGACCAATCCTAATCTGGAGGAGCTATTTCCAGAGCGTATCACCGAGCAGTGAAAGGTGAACTATAGTGGATGCTATGTGCACCACCTAGATCCTCTTCTGGACTCAGGGACTCATTTCCCCAGCTGCTGGGAGTGTTGGCTCTGATTCTGAGCACAATCTTTCTGGGAATTGCTCTCAGCAGAGAATGCCTCATCCAAGATCATGCATTCCCTTCCTACATCCCCATCCTTGGGCAATAACTGGACAATGTGAGGGTATAAAAGTCTGGTTCCCTAGCCAGGAGCAGTGGCTCACGCCTGTAATCCCAGCCCTTTGGGAGGCCGAGGAGGGCAGATCATTAGGTCAGCAGATCGAGGCCATCCTGGTTAACACGGTGAAACCCCATCTCTAATAAAAATACAAAAACAAAATTAGCGAGGCATGGTAGCAGGTGCCTGTAGTCCCAGCTACTCGGGAGGCTGAGGCTGGAGAATGGTGTGAACCCAGGAGGCGGAGCTTGCAGTGAGCCGAGATCACGCCACTGCACTCTAGCCTGGTCAACAGAGCAAGGCTCCGTCTCAAAAAAAAAAAAAAAAAAGTCTAGCTCCTTGGACTCGAGGCCAGATAATTCTAAAGGAGCATCTTATTTCCAGAACTTGTCACAAGATTTACTGAGGCATTTTTTTGCATTAGCATCTCAGGTGAACATCTCCCTCTGCTAATCCAATTTTATACTCCACTATGGTTTGATCTCAAGGGCAAGCCTAATAAACTTTCTGTACACATCTCTTTTGCAGTGTATTCTGTAAGCCCTGACTGATATGGTTTGGCTGTGTCCCCACCCAAATCTCATCTTGAATTGTATATCCCATAATTCCCACGTGTTGTGTGAGTGACCCGGTGGGAGATAATTGAATCATGGAGGCAGTTTCCCTCATACTGTTTTCATGGTAGTGAATAAGTCTCACGAGATCTGACGATTTTGTAGGGGGTTTCCTCTTTCACTTTGCTCTTATTTCTCTCGTCTGATGCCATGTAAGACGTGCCTTTTGTCTTCTGCCATGGTTGCGAGGCTTCCCCAGCCACATGGAACTGCGAGTCCAATAAACCTCTTTTTCTTCATAAATTACCCAGTCTTGGGTATGTCTTTATCAGCAGCATGAGAATAGACTTGTGAACACAGACTGCACTGTTTTCTGTACACCCTGGCCAAAGATACATATGGAATTGCTAAACAAACAAATAAATTATTACTATTTGGAGTTGAGGAATATCATGCTGCCTTAACCCATGTGGACAGAAGGGCCTAAGAACTACCAGAGACCTACAGATGTTGGAATGGCAGGGAAAAATCCAGAGCTCACTTTGGGCACATGCCAACATCTTAGAATGAGAATAGAAATCATAGAAGAAGAAAGGACGTCAATAGTCTTAAGCATCTTTTTTTTAGAGAACCACATTTTAGAAGTTCGGTTTTCCATGGTACCCTAATACACAGATGAAAATGGAGAGAGGGCTTACATTTATTTACCAACTTGGGTTTTCCTATACTTTGAGACACCTTTGAGGAATCTAGGACCTCTCAGCATAATTTGAAGTGGGGGAGAGAAACAATGACCTAAATTTTGTATTTACAGAAGTTATTCAACTCTGGAAAAATCCAGCTTTCTGATAAGTATAGATGCTGGTTTAGACTTAGATGTGTGTATTTAACAAGGCAATTAAGTAATCATCTTATTGTAACCTACTAACCTACCAAACAACAAGCATTGTATATTTCTAAAAAACCCTTTATTTCATTTAATCAAAACTCTGCAAGGAAGATAGAATCATCTCCATTTTAGAGGTGGAAAAACAGACATATGAAGGTTGGATCATTTTTGCTTTTTTTTTGAGACAGAGTCTCACTCTCTTGCCCAGGCTGGAGTGCAGTGGCATGATCTCTGCTTAGTGCAACCTCTGCCTCCCGGGTTCAAGAAATTCTCCTGCCTCAGCCTCCCAAGTAGCTGGGATTACAGGCACCTGCCACCACACCCAGCTTATTTTTTTGTGTTTTTAGTAGAGATGGGGTTTCACCCTCTTGGTCAGGCTGGTCTTAGACTCCAGACCTCGTGATCCACCGGCCTTCACCTCCCAAAATGCTGAGATTACAGGCATGAGCTGTAGCAGGATGAGCCACAGACAAAACCTCTGAGACACCGAGTTGTAGAAGGAAGGGCTTTATTCAGCTGGGAGCATTGGCAAGCTACTGCTTTAAATTCTGAGCTTCTCAAGTGCACAATTTCTGTCCTTTTTAAGGGCTTACAACTCTAAAGATTTCACATGAAAGGGTCGTGATTGATTGAGCAATCTAGGGGATAAGTGACAGGGGTTTCATGCACTGGTAGTCAGAGTGAAACAAAACAGAGCAGGGAGTTCCACAATGTTCTTTTATACAATGCCTGAAATCTGTGGATAACATCGGGTTGTAAGTCAGGAGTTGATTTTCAACTAAGTCAGGAGTTGATTTTTAACAGGCAGGCCCAGGCCTGGTTTCGGGCCTGGCACCGGGCTGCCTGTCTTTGGTTTTACTTCCTTGTTGTTTTTTCTTTTTTCTTAAAACAGGTGCTGAGTATAAAACAATATGAGAGGGTCTCTCCCCTCATTTCTTCCTTTTGAGATTCTTACTTTTTATTAGTGGGAGTTCTCACTTTTATTTTTGCTACTTATGTCTTTTTGTGCAATAGTTTGATAGTGATTTATATAGTACACTTGTGCTGAAGCATTTTGGTGAACTAAGGTAGCGATTAAGCTTTTTTATCATTTAAAGAAGTACAGGTACCAAACAAGGGAGCAGTAAGTAGGTTTCTATTACTATTATAACTCCTATCATAAGAGTTTTAAATCCTCTTAGTGCTGGAAAATACCTTTTAAACATGGCTTCAGCGTCGAATCCGTGCTACACTTGTACGGGCACATGTGTCAATTTTGTCATATTTTTAACTATGTCTTTAACTACTTGCCTTTGATTATGTATGTTTAGACAACAATTAGTAAGGTTAAATTCAGCTGCTAGCAAGTAGTCAAGAGCTGGTCTATTTTGATAGATAGCATTTCTCATCAGAGTCTCTTGCCGGGCAAGAACAGTCAAGGCTTGACTGGTTTTATTAGTAATAATTTTTAAAACAGCTTGTAACCATATGATTCAGTTGAGCATGTAGATGGGGGTTCGATATCCTTATGAGCCATCTTGTGCCTAAGTGGCAGGCTTATCGTATTGTATAATTTTTTTTTTTTTTAAGGAGGTCATTCATCATCTTTTCAATTACCTATGGCTATGCTTCGTTTTCCGCAGGAAGCATAGACTGGGAAGCCTAGAAGTTCACGTGTTTTTATGGGCAGTAAGAAGAAAGATGGCTTAATGGTGCAATTTCGCAGCTACCTGTCCACTGATCAGGCAGCTTAGCATAAGCTCTGTGTCTACATATCCAGTATAACCTGGTGGGGGCCATCCAGTCCTGGTGGAATTCTGGGTGGGCCTAAACAGTCTGCAACTTTGGAAATTTACTGAATGGATCTCTTTCTGTGTAACTGGAACTTTATCATGTAACTGTTTTTGTGGTGTGTGTGTGGTACTATTATACAGTTTTTGTCTTAGGCAACTAAGTCATCCTACAGAATGAGTGAATTCTTTCCTTTTTCTAGCTATGTAATATTGTCTAATAATTGAGACTTTTAGAACCTAGAAATGATCAGGGTGATTCTTTTGGGCTGGGAATTCATCAGGAACTGGGTCTGTAGGCACCAATTCTCGGGCTTCTTATGGCCATTGATCTCTTATTACAGTTTCTCTACAAACATAACATGAAGTGACATTTAGAGACTGGGCTACATGCTCGGCCAATTGCAAAAAAATTTTTTTTAGTTTTTCCTGGAATCTCAGGTACTGGCACATTTAGTTCATCATAGAAAGTCTGAAATACTGGTTCTGGAGAGCATCTTTGAACTTCCTTTTTTATTAGGATGTTTATGCTAGGATCTAGTCCTTTTTCATCAATGCCTAATGATACATATTTTTCTTTATTTCATTTTGGGTCTGAGGGGTTTTTGATCACTAATTCTAAAGGGTTGCAGCTCCCACTCATGCAGGCGGGGCTGACTTTTCCTTTTTGGAGCTAAACAGGATCTTTTTTATCTTCTTTTTAAGTTGGTTAAATGACACAAGACTAGTATTGACACATCTTACATAAATATGATTCTTGACAGATGTACTTATTTTCTGCTGTGTAACTTTGTTTCTAATCTAGAGAACCACATACTATCCCATGCTGTTTATTATTAATAGTGGCACAGGCGTCAAATTTTAAGGTTACATTTTTGGGGACCTTTCTTTCTTCTGTTCTAGCTATTACTTTACTTGTGTCACTTACAGAATGACCAGTTCTTAGTCTTACTTCAAAGACTGTGATCATGGGAGGTTCAAAGGGGTCATAGCACACATCGGGCTGGTCACTTCCTGGATTATATACTTTGTACTGGGTGTCATTATACAAACAGGTTTCCTTTGGAGTTCCTAGGCATTTATAATAATTATAAAATAATAGGACTGTAGCAATCTTTTGTCTTACCTCAGTGACTTGATGTATATACTGGGAACAGCCCTCAGTCTGAGGAAGGTCAGTTGAAGTCCTTACTGTACAAGTCTAAATTTTAAGGAAAATGAGTCCTGCAATGAGTTTCCTCATGCTTTGGCCGTGCGTGGACTAGTCAGCTTCCGGGTGTGACTGGAGCAGGGCTTGTCGTCTTCTTCAGAGTCACGTTGCAGGGGTTGGCGAAGCTGCTCCTATCCACGTACAGCTCCTAGTCTGCTGATGTTTTTTTTTTTTTTTTAGCTTTTTTTAAATTAATTTTTTTGCACACAAAAACAATAAACATTTTCTAATAATACATACAAACAAAAAGATGCGTATCAAACATATTAGGAAGGTTGCACATGGGAAGTCGGGGAATAGAAATGGGGGGTGGGAGTTAAAATAAATGAGAGAGGGACTTTATATGGATCAGTGATAATAACTCAATCCTCTATTTGACAAAGAAGAGGGAGAAGGAAGAGGAAGAAAAAGAAAGTGGGATAAAGGATCAGAAAGGGAGGAAAATAGAAAAAATTAGAGTATGACTCCAGGGTAGACCTGTTTTGTTGTCACTGAGTTGGTTGGTTAGTTTGTCTGTTGTATTTTTCATGTTTCACCATGTTGGCCAGACTGGTCTCGAACTCCTAGCCCGAAGTGATCAACCCGCCTCGCCCCCCAGAGTGCCGGGACCACAGGCGTGAGCCACCACGTCCAGCCCCCACATTGCTTCTGGCCTCCGTGGTAGACCTCCGAGATGGAGCGGCCGGGCAGAGGCGCTCCTCACTTCCCAGACGGGGTGGCCAGGCAGAGACGCTCCTCACTTCTTCCCAGACGATAGGTGGCTGGGCAGAGGCGCTCCTCACTTCCCAGACGATGGGTGGCCGGGCAGAGGGGCTCCTCACTTCCCAGAAGACGGGCGGCCGGGTAGAGG